>NC_141538.1:3606250-3925000 GCF_021556685.1 Rattus norvegicus | reverse complement strand
TCTTACAGTTCTTTCCCTGATTCCTTCAACGGGGGTCCTATTCTCAGGTCAGTGGTTTGCTGCTGGCATTCGCCTCTGTATTTGCTGTATTCTGGCTGTGTCTCTCAGTAGAGATCTACATCCGGCTCCTGTCAGCCTGCACTTCTTTGCTTCATCCATCTTGTCTAATTGGGTGGCTGTATATGTATGGGCCACATGTGGGTCAGGCTCTGAATGGGTGTTCCTTCAGTCTCTGTTTTAATCTTTGCCTCTCTCTTCCCTGCCAAGGGTATTCTTGTTCCCCATTTAAAGAAGGAGTGAAGCATTCACGTTTTGATCATCTGTCTTGAGTTTCAGTTGTTCTAGGGTAATTCAAGCCTTTGGACTAATAGCCACTTATCAATGAGTGCATACCATGTATGTCTTTCTGTGATTGGGTTAGGTCACTCAAGATGATATTTTCCAGTTCCAACCATTTGCCTATGAATTTCATAAAGTCATTGTTTTTGATAGCTGAGTAGTATTCCATTGTGTAGATGTACTACATTTTCTGTATCCATTCCTCTGTTGACGGTCATCTGGGTTCTTTCCAGCTTCTGACTATTATAAATAAGGCTGCGATGAACATAGTAGAGCACGTGTTTTTTTTTTTTTTTTATATGTTGGGGCATCTTTTGGGTATATGCCCAAAAGAGGTATAGCTGGATCCTCAGGCAGTTCAATGTCCAATTTTCTGAGGAACCTCCAGACTGATTTCCAGAATGGTTGTATTAGTCTGCAACCCCACCAACAATGGAGGAGAGTTCCTCTTTCTCCACATCATCTCAAGCATCTGCTGTCACCTGAGTTTTGATCTTAGCCATTCTCACTGGTGTGAGGTGAAATCTCAGGGTTGTTTTGATTTGCATTTCCCTTATGACTAAAGATGTTGAATAGTTCTTTAGGTGTTTCTCAGCCATTCGGCATTCCTCAGCTGTGAATTCTTTGTTTAGTATTGAACCCCATTTTTAATAGGGTTATTTGTCTCCCTGCGGTCTAACTTCTTGATTTTTTTGTATATTTTGGATATAAGCCCTCTATCTGTTGTAGGATTGGTAAAGATCTTATCCCAATCTGTTGGTTGCTGTTTTGTCCTAACCACAGTGTCCTTTGCCTTACAGAAGCTTTGCAGTTTTATGAGATCCCATTTGTTGATTCTTGATCTTAGAGCATAAGCCATTGGTGTTTTGTACAGGAAATTTTTTCCAGTGCCCATGTGTTCCAGTTGCTTCCCTAGTTTTTCGTCTATTAGTTTGAGTGTATCTGATTTGATGTGTAGGTCCTTGATCCACTTGGACTTAGCTTTGTACAGGGTGATAAGCACGGATCAATCTGCATTCCTCTACATGTTGACCTCCAGTTGAACCAGCACCATTTGATGAAAATGCTATCTTTTTTCCATTGGATTGTTTTGGCTCCTTTGTAGAAAATCAAGTGAACATAGGTGTGTGGGTTCATTTCTGGGTCTTCAATTCTATTCCATTGGTCTATCTGTCTCTCTCTGTACCAATACAATGCAGTTTTTATGACTATTGCTCTGGAATACTGCTTGAGTTCAGGGATAGTGATTCCCCCTGAAGTCCTTTTATTGTTGAGGATAGTTTTAGCTATTCCTGAGTTTCTTGTTATTCCAGATGAATTTGCAAATTGTTCTGTCTAACTCTTTGAAGAATGGATTTTTATTTTGATGGGGATTGCGTTGAATCTGTAGATCGCTTTTGGTAAATGGCCATTTTTACTATATTAATCCTGCCAATCCATGAGCATGGGAGATCTTTCCATCTTCTGAGGTCTTCTTCAATTTCTTTCTTCAGTGTCTTCAAGGACTTATTGTACAATTCTTTTACTTGCTTGGTTAAAGTCACACCGAAGTACTTTATATTATTTGGGTCTATTATGAAGAGTGTCGTTTCCCTACTTTCTTTCTCGGCTTGTTTCTCTTTTGTGTAGAGGAAGGCTACTGATTTATTTGAGTTAATTTTATACCCAGCCACTTTGATGAAGGTGTGTATCAGCTTTAGTAGTTCTCTGGTGGAACTTGTGGGATCACATAAATATACTATCATTTCATCTGCAAATAGTGATATTTTGACATCTTTTCCAATCTGTATCCCCTTGACCTCCTTTTGCTGTCTGATTGCTCTGGCTAGAACTTCAAGAACTATATTGAATAAGTAGGGAGAGAGTGGGCAGCCTTGTCTAGTCCCTGATTTTAGTGGGATTGCTTCAAGTTTCTCTACATTTAGTTTAATGTTAGCAACTGGTTTGCTCTATATGGCTTTTACTATGTTTAGGTATGGGCCTTGAATTCCTATTCTTTCCAGGACTTTTATCATGAAGGGGTGTTGAATTTTGTCAAATGCTTTCTCAGCATCTAATGAAATGATCATGTGGTTTTGTTCTTTCAGTTTGTTTATATAATGGATCACGTTGATGTTTAACCGTATATTAAACCATTCCTGCATGCCTGGGATTAAGCCTACTTGATCAGGGTGGATGACTGTTTTGATGTGCTCTTGGATTCGGTTTGCCAGAATTTTATTGAGTATTTTTGAGTCGATATTCATAAGGGAAATTGGTCTGAAGTTCTCTTTCTTTGTTGGGTCTTTGTGTGGTTTAGGTATAAGAGTAATTGTGGCTTCATAGAAGGAATTCGGTAGTGCTCCATCTGTTTCAATTTTGTGGAATAGTTTGGATAATATTGGTATGAGGTCTTCTATGAAGGTCTTATAGAATTCTGCACTAAACCCGTCTGGACCTGGGCTCTTTTTGGTTGGGAGACCTTTAGTGACTGCTTCTATTTCCTTAGGAGTTATGGGGTTGTTTAACTGGATTATCTGTTCCTGATTTAATTTCAGTACCTGGTATCTGTCTAGGAAATTGTCCATTTCCTGCAGATTTTCAAGTTTTGTTGAATATAGGCTTTTTTAGTAAGATCTGATGATTTTTTGAATTTCCTCTGAATCTGTAATTATGTCTCCCTTTTCATTTCTGATTTTGTTAATTTGGACGCACTCTCTGTGTCCTCTCGTTAGTCTGGCTAAGGGTTTATCTATCTTGTTGATTTTCTCAAAGAACCAAATGGTTCTGCTGATTTTTTCTATAGTCCTTTTTTTTTCTATTTGGTTGATTTCAGCTCTGAGTTTGATTATTTCCTATCTTCTACTCATCCTGGGTGTATTTGCTTCTTTTTGTTCTAGAGTTTTAGGTGTGCTGTCAAGCTGGTGACATATGCTCTTTCCTGTTTCTTTCTGCAGGCACTCAGCGCTATGAGTTTTCCTCTTAGCACAGCTTTCATTGTGTCCCATAAGTTTGGGTATGTTGTACCTTCATTTTCATTAAATTCTAAAAAGTCTTTAATTTCTTTCTTTATTTCTTCCTTGACCAGGTTATCATTGAGTAGAGGATTGCTCAGTTTCCACGTATATGTGGGCATTCTTCCTTATTTTTATTGACGACCAGTTTTAGGCCGTGATGGTCTAATAGCACCCATGGGATTATTTCTATCTTTCTGTACCTGTTGAGTCCCGTTTTTTGATGAATTATATGGTCAATTTTGTAGAAAGTTCCATGAGGAGCTGAGAAGAAGGTATATCCTTTTGCTTTAGGATAGAATGTTCTATAAATATCTGTTAAGTCCAATTGGCTCATGACTTCTCTTAGTCTGTCTACGTCTCTGTTTAATTTCTGTTTCCATGATCTGTCCATTGATGAGCATGGGGTGTTGAAATCTCCCACTATTATTGTGTAAGGTGCAATGTGTGTTTTGAGCTTTAGTAAGGTTTCTTTTACGTATGTAGGTGCCCTTGAATTTGGGGCATAGATATTTAGGATTGAGAGTTCATCTTGGTGGATTTTTCCTTTGATGTATATGAAGTGTCCTTCCTTATCTTTTTTGATGACTTTTAGTTGAAAATTGATTTTATTTGATATTAGAATGGCTACTCCAGCTTGCTTCTTCAGACCATTTGCTTGTAAAGTTGTTTTCCAGCCTTTCACTCTGATGTAGTGTCTGTCTTTGTCTCTGAGGTGTGTTTCCTGTATGCAGGAGAATGAAGGGTCCTCGTTGTGTATCCAGTTTGTCAATCTATGTCTTTTTATTGGGGAGTTGAGGCCATTGATGTTGAGAGATATTAAGGAATTTTGATTATTTCTTACTGTTATATTCATATTTGGATGTGAGGTTTTGTGTGTGTGCTTTTCTTCTCTTTGTTTTGTTGCCAAGACGATTAGTTTCTTGCTTCTTCTAGGGTGTAGCTTGTCTCCTTATGTTGGGCTTTACCATTTATTATCCTTTGTAGTGCTGGATTTGTAGGAAGATTTGTGTAAATTGGTTTTTTTTCATGAAATATCTTGGTTTCTCCATCTATGTTAATTGAGAGTTTTGCAGGATACAGTAACCTGGGATGGCAGTTGTGTTCTCTTAGGGTCTGTATGACATCAGTCAAGGATCTTCTGGCCTTCATAGTTTCTGGCGAAAAGTCTGGTGTGATTCTGATAGGTCTGCCTTTATATGTTACTTGACCTTTTTCCCTTAATGCTTTTAATATTCTTTCTTTATTTTGTGCGTTTGGTGTTTTGACTGTTATGTGACAGGAGGTGTTTCTTTTCTGGTCCAATCTATTTGGAGTTCTGTAGGCTTCTTGTATGCCTATGGGTATCTCTTTCTTTTGGTTAGGGAAGTTTTCTTCTATGATTATGTTGAAGATATTTACTGGTCCTTTGATCTGGGGGTCTTCACTCTCTTCTATACCTATTATCCCTAGGTTTGATCTTCTCATTGAGTCCTGGATTTCTTGTATATTTTGGACCAGTAGCTTTTTCTTCTTTACATTATCATTGACACTTGAGTCAATGATTTCTATGGAATCTTCTGCTCCTGAGATTCTCTCTTCCATCTCTTGTATTCTGTTGGTGAAGCTTGTATCTACAGCTCCTTGTCTCTTCTTTTGGTTTTCTATATCCAGGGTTGTTTCCATGTGTTCTTTCTTGATTGCTTCTATTTCCATTTTTAATTCCTTCAACTGTTTGATTGTGTTTTCCTGGAATTCTTTCAGGGATTTTTGCGATTCCTTACTGTAGGCTTCTACTTGTTTATTAATGTTTTCCTCTGTTTCTCTAAGGGAGTTCTTCACGTCTTTCTTGAAATCCTCCAGCATCATCATCAAATATGATTTTGAAACTAGATCTTGCTTTTCTGGTGTGTTTGGATATTCCATGTTTGTTTTGGTGGGAGAATTGGGCTCCGCTGATGCCATGTAGTCTTGTTTTGTGTTGCTTGGGTTCCTGTGCTTGCCTCTTGCCATCAGATTATCTCTAGTGTTACTTTGTTCTGCTGTTTCTGACAGTGGCAAGACTGTCCTATAAGTCTGTGTGTCAGGACTGCTGTAGACCTGTTTTCCTGTTTTCTTTCATCCTGGTATGGGGACAGAGTGTTCTGCTTTCGGGCGTGTAGTTTTTCCTCTCTACAGGTCTTCAGCTGTTCCTGTGGGCCTGTGTCTTGAGTTCACCAGGCAGGTCACTTATAGCAGAAAAGTTGGTCTTACCTGTGGTCCCGAGGCTCAAGTTTGCTCGCGGGGTGCTGCCCACAAGCTCTCCGCGGCGGCAGCAACTAGGAAGATCTGCGCTGCCCTTTCCGGGAGCTTCTGTGCACCAGGGTTCAAGATGGCGTTTGGTGTTTTCCTCTCGTGTCAGAGATGTGTGCAGAGTGTTGTCGCTTCTGGTTTCCCAGACGTGTCTGCCTCTCTGAAGGTTTAGCTCTCCCTCCCACGGGATTTGGGTGCAGAGAACTGTTTATCTGGTAGATCCCTTCAGGTTCTGGTGGTGTCTCAGAGGCAGCGGTCCTGCTGCTCTTGGGCCCTCCTCCACAGGAACCCAGAGGCCGTATACAGTTTCCTCTTGAGCCAGAGATGTGGGCACGGGTGGGCAGTGATGGTGGTCTCTTCTGATCTGCAGCCTCAGGTTTGCCCACCTAACCAGGTGGTGAGGTCTCTCTGCCACGGGGTTTGGGAGCAGAGAGCTGCTGCGGGCCAGGTTCCACGGGTTTGGGACTCCCGGTAAACACAGGAAGTGCCCAGTCCTAGAGGAATTCTGCCTCTGTGTGTCCCAAGTTCACCAGGCAAGTCTCTTGCAGCAGAAAAGTTGGACTTACCTGTGGTCCCGAGGCTCAAGTTCGCTTGCGGGGTGCTGCCCATGAGCTCTCCGCGGCAGCAGCAACCAGGAAGATCTGCGCCGCCGTTTCCCATTATACCCTTTTTTTGCCCTCAGCTTCGTGATAAAATTTTTAAGTATTTATGATTAGTAATGAATTTTGATAATTTAAGATACATATGGCTCAGTTTTGTATAAAAGTTTAGATTTGTGATTCTCAGGTTCTCACAAGATTATTTTTAATGATAAATGATCAAGTAATAACTTCTTTCTTTATAACCATATATTTTTGCCTGCCAGTTAAGAGAAACAGGCTCAGTAAAAGATCTTGCTTGTTTCTACTTTGTTAATCCAAACCAAGTTAGTTATTTAGAAATGTACATGGGTTTTTGGAAAAATTTGTTTTCTTTGCCTATACTGTACAATGCTATTCTTGTAAAGGTTTTGAAGAACATGCTGTCTTTTTAATAATCATTCATTTGAAGAAAACTAAACTAATCACTAATTTTACTTTTATACTGCTTAAAAACTTTGCTGGGATGAATAAACTTTGGAAGAAAGAATAAAGAATGGGCTACAATATGTTTTCTCCCATCCTTCAATATTGTGTGTTTTGTAAAGTTTGTGTAAATAGGTGTTAGAACATCTTTCCTTCCATCTGTCAACTGTGTGTATAAATATAGTATTAGCAACTCTTCTGATAACTCTCTTGTCCCAAAGAACATTATCCTCAGTGTCTGTCATGAGCTTGAAGTTAGAGACAGACCTGTCAGCCAGAATAATATAATTATGACTTCAGTACCTGCAAGTATTTTTACAGTCAGTTTAGTCTGGGAGATCATGAATAGATTCTTTTTGGTGGTTCTCAGTCTTTTAGTTTTCTTTTATGTATTTGGCTTTTTCTTTACCTTCTAACTATGCCTTCACATGTCTTGGAAAAGTCAGATTTTCTAAGAAAATGGTCATGTAACAATCTTATTCAAAAACACTTAAGATTTAAGCACATAGGAGTTGAAAACATAATATTGGTGACTATTAAATGTGATAATGGAGTTTGTGGAAAGGAAAGATTATATACTTTTGGGAATGAGGTTTGTTTGAAGAAAAGACTTCAAGACACGATAGAGCCTAGAGGTGGGCTGGAAAACAACAGACAGAAAATAACACAAATACAGATGAAACTTTCCTTTAAGACCCATAGTGGAGCTTCAATAAGGCCTGGATATACGGCTCAACAGTTATGAATACTTGATGCTCTTGCAGAGGACTTGAGTTTAGTTCCCTTCACTCACTTACATAAAAAAGTTATTAATAGATGGCCGAATCCTGATCTGAGAATAGTACAGCAGTAACTAACTGTATGGTAATGATAATGGAGGTATTGACGATTTGCAAGGTGAGGAAGGAAGAGGAGAGTCACAGGATCCTAAAGGGAGTAATTTCCTCTGTCTTCTCCAACTTCAAGAGATCTTGGGAGATGCTTGAGTATGTAGGAAATGGAATGTTAATTGAGAGTGAGACTCTACAGTGCAGTTCCTAAGAAGTTGGAACTTTGCATTCACACACAAATGTACAGACATAGAGCAAGGGAGAAAGAGATGCACAGGGTAGTATTCAGGTAGGCAAAGATTGCGGAAGCTATATTGCTGCTGCTGCTGCTGTTGTTGTTTTTATTGTGGTTGTTCTTGTTCTTGTTCTTGTTGTTATTATTATATTATATTTACTAACTTGACGTGCTCTGCAGCCTTTAGACATTCTTTAGGAGAGATGTCCACATGAACAGCCATGACCTGAGAAAGTACTTCTTACGTGACACTACTCTCTCTCTGTTTGGCATATGACCAGACCAGAATATTGAGCTATGTAATACCTGGATGCGAGAAATGTACTTAATCACTGGTCCAATTTCTCAGCAGCACCTTGTTCCTGATAGCACAAGGAGGTGACTCTCTCTTCAACCTCATTCTCATTTTGTGTATCTCCAGGTTTCTCCTGTCATGAATAAAGGCCTCTCCTATGTTCTTTCTTTCTTTTTTTTTCTTTTTTCTTTATTTATTTTTTAACTTGAATATTTCTTATTTACATTTCCAGTGTTATTCCCTTTCCCGGTTTCTGGGCCAACATCCCCCTAATCCCTCCCCCTTCCCATCTTTCTGGGTGTTCCCCTCCCCATCCTCCCCCCATTGCCACCCTCCCCCCAACAGTCACATTCAGACTTAGCAGGACCCAGGGCTTCCCCTTATACCGATGATCTTACTAGGATATTCAATGCTAACTATGAGGTCAGAGCCCAGGGTAAGTCCATGTATAGTCTTTAGGTAGTGGCTTAGTCCCTGGAAGCTCTGGTTGCTTGGCCTTGTTGTTCATATGGGGTCTCTAGCCCTTCAAGCTCTTCAAGTTCTTTTTCTGATTACTTCAACGGGGGTCCTGTTCTCAGTTCAGTGGTTTACTGCTGGCATTTGCCTCTGTATTTGCGGTATTCTTGCTGACTCTCAGGAGAGATCTGCATGTGGTTCCTGTCTGCCTGCACTTCTTTGCTTCATCCATCTTGTCTAATTGGGTGGCTGTATATGTATGGGCCACAAGTGGGGCAGGCTCTGAATGGGTGTTCCTTCTGTCTCTGTTTTAATCTTTGCCTCTCTATTCCCTGCCAAGGGTATTCTTGTTACCCTTTTAAAGAAGGAGTGAAGCATTAACATTTTGATCATCTGTCTTGAGTTTCATGTGTTCTGTGCATCAAGGGTAATTCAAGAATATAGGCTAATATACACTTATCAATGAGTGCATACCATGTGTGTTTCTCTGTGATTTGGTTACCTCACTCAGGATGATATTTTCCAATTCCAAATATTTGCCTACGAATTTCATAAAATCATTGCTTTTAATAGCTGAGTAATATTCCATTGTATAGATGTACCCTATTTTCAGTATCCATTCCTCTGTTGAAGGGCATGCGGGTTCTTTCCAGCTTCTGGCTATTATAAATAAGGCTGCTATGAACATAGTGGAGCATGTGTCCTTTTTATATGTTGGGGCATCTTTTGGGTGAGGTATAGCTGGATCCTCAGGCAGTTCAATGTCCAATTTTCTGAGGAACCTCCAGACTGATTTCCAGAATGGATGTACCAGTCTGCAATCCCACCAACAATGGAGGAGTGTTCCTCTTTCTCCACATCCTTGCCAGCATTTCCTGTCCCCTGGGTTATTGACCTTAGCCATTCTCACGGGTATGACGTGAAATCTCAGGGTTGTTTTGATTTGCATTTCCCTTATGACTAAAGATGTTGAACAGTTCTTTAGGTGTTTCTAAGATATTAGGCATTCCTCAGCTGTGAATTCTTTGTATAGCTCTGAACACCATTTTTCTTTTTTTTTTTTTTATTAACTTGAGTATTTCTTATATACATTTCGAGTGTTATTCCCTTTCCCGGTTTCTGGGCCAACATCCCCCTAATCCCTCCCCCTTCCCATCTTTCTGGGTGTTCCCCTCCCAACCCTCCCCCCATTGCCGCCCTCCCCCCATAGACTAGTTCACTGGGGGTTCAGTCTTAGCAGGACCCAGGGCTTCCCCTTCCACTGGTGCTCTTACTAGGATATTCATTGCTACCTATGGGGTCAGAGTCCAGGGTCAGTCCATGTATAGTCTTTAGGTAGTGGCTTAGTCCCTGGAAGCTCTGGTTGCTTGGCATTGTTGTACTTTTGGGGTCTCGAGCCCCTTCAAGCTCTTCCAGTTCTTTCTCTGATTCCTCCAATAGGGGACCTATTCTCAGTTCAGTGGTTTGCTGCTGGCATTCGCCTCTGTATTTGCTGTATTCTGGCTGTGTCTCTCAGGAGCGATCTACATCGGGCTACTGTCGGTCTGCACTTCTTTGCTCCATCCATCTTGTCTAATTGGGTGGTTGTATATGTATGAGCCACATGTGGGGCAGGCTCTGAATGGGTGTTCCTTCAGTCTCTGTTTTAATCTTTGCCTCTCCCTTCCCTGCCAAGGGTATTCTTTTTCCTGCTTTAAAGAAGGAGTGAAGCATTCACATTTTGATCATCCGTCTTGAGTTTCGTTTGTTCTAGGGATCTAGGGTAATTCAAGCATTTGGGCTAATAGCCACTTATCAATGAGTGCATACCATGTATGTCTTTCTGTGATTGGGTTAGCTCACTCAGGATGATATTTTCCAGTTCCAAGCATTTGCCTACGAATTTCATAAACTCGTTGTTTTTGATAGCTGAGTAATATTCCATTGTGTAGATGTACCACATTTTCTGTATCCATTCCTCTGTTGAAGGGCATCTGGGTTCTTTCCATTTTCTGGCTCTTATAAATAAGGCTGCGATGAACATAGTGGAGCACGTGTCTCTTTTGTATGTTGAGGCATCTTTTGGGTATATGCCCAAGAGAGGTATAGCTGGATCCTCAGGCAGTTCAATGTCCAATTTTCTGAGGAACCTCCAGACTGATTTCCAGAATGGTTTTACCAGTCTGCAATCCCACCAACAATGGAGGAGTGTTCCTCTTTCTCCACATCCTCGCCAGCATCTGCTGTCACCTGAGTTTTTGAACTTAGCCAATCGCACTGGTGTGAGGTGAAATCTCAGGGTTGTTTTCATTTGCATTTCCCTTATGACTAAAGATGTTGAACATTTCTTTAGGTGTTTCTCAGCCATTCGGCATTCCTCAGCTGTGAATTCTTTGTTTAGCTCTGAACCCCATTTTTAATAGGGTTATTTGTTTCCCTGTGGTCTAACTTCTTGAGTTCTTTGTATATTTTGGATATAAGGCCTCTATCTGTTGTAGGATTGGTAAAGATCTTTTCCCAATCTGTTGGTTGCCGTTTTGTCCTAACCATAGTGTCCTTTGCCTTACAGAAGCTTTGCAGTTTTATGAGATCCCATTTGTCGATTCTTGATCTTAGAGCATAAGCCATTGGTGTTTTGTTCAGGAAATTTTTTCCAGTGCCCATGTGTTCCAGATGCTTCCCTAGCTTTTCTTCTATTAGTTTGAGTGTGTCTGCTTTGATGTGGAGGTCCTTGATCTACTTGGACTTAAGCTTTGTACAGGGTGATAAGCATGGATCGATCTGCATTCTTCTACATATTGACATCCAGTTGAACCAGCACCTTTTGCTGAAAATGCTATCTTTTTTCCATTGGATGGTTTTGGCTCCTTTGTCAAAAATCAAGTGACCATAGGTGTGTGGGTTCATTTCTGGGTCTTCAATTCTATTCCATTTGTCTATCTGTCTGTCTCTGTACTAATACCATGCAGTTTTTATCACTATTGCTCTGTAATACTGCTTGAGTTCAGGGATAGTGATTCCCCCTGAAGTCCTTTTATTGTTGAGGATAGCTTTAGCTATCCTGGGTTTTTTGTTATTCCAGATGAATTTGCAAATTGTTCTGTCTAACTCTTTGAAGAATTGGATTGGTATTTTGATGGGGATTGCATTGAATCTGTAGATTGCTTTTGGTAAAATGGCCATTTTTACTATATTAATCCTGCCAATCCATGAGCATGGGAGATCTTTCCATCTTCTGAGGTCTTCTTCAATTTCTTTCCTCAGTGTCTTGAAGTTCTTATTGTACAGATCTTTTACTTGCTTGGTTAAAGTCACACCGAGGTACTTTATATTATTTGGGTCTATTATGAAGGGTGTCGTTTCCCTAATTTCTTTCTCGGCTTGTTTCTCTTTTGTATAGAGGAAGGCAACTGATTTATTTGAGTTAATTTTATACCCAGCCACTTTGCTGAAGTTGTTTATCAGCTTTAGTAGTTCTCTGGTGGAACTTTTGGGATCACTTAAATATACTATCATGTCATCTGCAAATAGTGATATTTTGACCTCTTCTTTTCCGATCTGTATCCCTTTGATCTCCTTTTGTTGTCTGATTGCTCTGGCTAGAACTTCAAGAACTATATTGAATAAGTAGGGAGAGAGTGGGCAGCCTTGTCTAGTCCCTGATTTTAGTGGGATTGCTCAAGTTTCTCTCCATTTAGTTTAATGTTAGCAACTGGTTTGCTGTATATGGCTTTTACTATGTTTAGATATGGGCCTTGAATTCCTATTCTTTCCAGGACTTTTATCATGAAGGGGTGTTTAATTTTGTCAAATGCTTTCTCAGCATCTAATGAAATGATCATGTGGTTCTGTTCTTTCAGTTTGTTTATATAATGGATCACGTTGATGGTTTTCCATATATTAAACCATCCCTGCATGCCTGGGATGAAGCCTACTTGATCATGGTGGATGATTGTTTTGATGTGCTCTTGAATTCGGTTTGCCAGAATTTTATTGAGTATTTTTGCGTCGATATTCATAAGGGAAATTGGTCTGAAGTTCTCTTTCTTTGTTGGGTCTTTGTGTGGTTTAGGTATAAGAGTAATTGTGGCTTCGTAAAAGGTATTCGGTAGTGATCCATCTGTTTCAAATTTGTGGAGTAGTTTGGATAATATTGGTATGAGGTCTTCTATGAAGGTTTGATAGAATTCTGCACTAAACGCGTCTGGACCTGGGCTCTTTTTGGTTGGGAGACCTTTAATGACTGCTTCTATTTCCTTAGGAGTTATGGGGATGTTTAACTGGTTTATTTGTTCCTGATTTAACTTCGATACCTGGTATCTGTCTAGGAAATTGTCCATTTCCTGAAGATTTTCAAATTTTGTTGAATATAGTTTTTTATAGTAAGATCTGATGATTTTTTGAATTTCCCCTGTATCTGTAGTTATGTCTCCCTTTTCATTTCTGATTTTGTTAATTTGGACGCACTCTCTGTGTCCTCTCGTTAGTCTGGGTAAGGGTTTGTATATCTTGTTGATTTTCTCAAAGAACCAACTTTTGGTTCTGTTGATTCTTTCTATGGTCCTCCTTGTTTCTACTTGGTTGATTTCAGCTCTGAGTTTGATTATTTCCTGCCTTCTACTTCTCCTGTGTGTATTTGCTTCTTTTTGTTCTAGAGCTTTTAGGTGTGCTGTCAAGCTGCTGACATATGCTCTTTCCTGTTTCTTTCTGCAGCCACTCAGTGCTATGAGTTTTCCTCTTAGCACAGCTTTCATTGTGTCCCATAAGTTTGAGTATGTTGTATCTTCATTTTCATTAAATTCTAAAAAGTTTTTAATTTCTTTCTTTATTTCTTCCTTGACCAGGTTATCATTGAGTAGAGCAATGTTCAATTTCCACGTATATGTGGGCATTCTTCCCTTATTGTTATTGAAGACCAGTTTCAGGCCGTGGTGGTCCGATAGCACGCATGGGATTATTTCTATCTTTCTGTACCTGTTGAGGCCCGTTTTTTGACCAATTATATGGTCAATTTTGGAGAAAGTACCATGAGGACCTGAGAAGAAGGTATATCCTTTTGTTTTAGGATAGAATGTTCTATAAATATCCGTTAAGTCCATTTGGCTCATGACTTCTCTTAGTCTGTCGACATCACTGTTTAATTTCTGTTTCCATGATCTGTCCATTGATGAGAGTGGGGTGTTGAAATCTCCCACTATTATTGTGTGAGGTGCAATGTGTGTTTTGAGCTTTAGTAAGGTTTCTTTTACGTATGTAGGTGCCCTTGAATTTGGGGCATAGATATTTAGGATTGAGAGTTCATCTTGGTGGATTTTTCCTTTGATGAATATGAAGTGTCCTTCCTTATCTTTTTTGATGACTTTTAGTTGTAAATTGATTTTATTTGATATTAGAATGGCTACTCCAGCTTGCTTCTTCTGACCATTTGCTTGGAAAGTTGTTTTCCAGCCTTTCACTCTGAGGTAGTGTCTGTCTTTGTCTCTGAGGTGTGTTTCCTGTAGGCAGCAGAATGCAGGGTCCTCGTTGCGTATCCAGTTTGTAAATCTATGCCTTTTTATTGGGGAGTTGAGGCCATTGATATTGAGAGATATTAAGGAATAGTGATTATTGTTTCCCTTTATATTCATATTTGGATGTGAGGTTATGTTTGTGTGCTTTCATTCTCTTTGTTTTTTTGTTGCCAAGACGATTAGTTTCTTGCTTCTTCTAGGGTATATCTTGCCTCCTTTTGTTGGGCTTTACCATTTATTATCCTTTGTAGTGCTGGATTTGTAGAAAGATATTGTGTAAATTTGGTTTTGTCATGGAATATCTTGGTTTCTCCATCAATGTTAATTGAGAGTTTTGCTGGATACAGTAACCTGGGCTGGCATTTGTGTTCTCTTAGTGTCTGTATGACATCAGTCCAGGATCTTCTGGCCTTCATAGTTTCTGGCGAGAAGTCTGGTGTGATTCTGATAGGTCTCCCTTTATATGATACTTGACCTTTTTCCCTTACTCCTTTTAATATTCTTTCTTTATTTTGTGCGTTTGGTGTTTTGACAATTATGTGATGGGAGGTGTTTCTTTTCTGGTCCAATCTATTTGGAGTTCTGTAGGCTTCTTGTATGTCTATGGGTATCTCTTTTTTTAGGTTAGGGAAGTTTTCTTCTATGATTTTTTTGAAGATATTTACTGGTCCTTTGAGCTGGGAGTCTTCACTCTCTTCTATACCTATTATCCTTAGGTTTGATCTTGTCATTGAGTCCAAGATTTCCTGTATGTTTTGGACCAGTAGCTTTTTCTTCTTTACATTATCTTTGACAGTTGAGTCAATGATTTCTATGGAATCTTCTGCTCCTGAGATTCTCTCTTCCATCTCTTGTATTCTGTTGGTGAAGCTTGTATCTACAGCTCCTTGTCTCTTCTTTTGGTTTTCTATATCCAGGGTTGTTTCCATGTGTTATTTCTTGATTGCTTCTATTTCCATTTTTAATTCCTCCAACTGTTTGATTGTGTTTTCCTGGAATTCTTTCAGGGATTTTTGCGATTCCTCTCTGTAGGCTTTTACTTGTTTATTAATGTTTTCCTGTGCTTCCCTAAGTGTGTTCATGTCTTTCTTGAAGTCCTCCAGCATCATGATCAAATATGATTTTGAAACTAGATCTTGCTTTTCTGGTGTGTTTGGATATTCCATGTTTGTTTTGGTGGGAGAATTGGGCTCCGATGATGGCATGTAGTCTTGGTTTCTGTTGCTTGGGTTCCTGCGCTTGCCTCTCGCCATCAGATTATCTCTAGTGTTACTTTGTTCTGCTATTTCTGACAGTGGCTAGACTGTCCTATAAGCCTGTGTGTCAGGAGTGCTGTAGACCTGTTTTCCTCTCGTTCAGTCAGTTATGGGGACAGAGTGTTCTGCTTTCGGGCGTGTAGTTTTTCCTCTCTACAGTTCTTCAGCTGTTCCTGTGGGCCTGTGTCTTGAGTTCACCAGGCAGCTTTCTTGCAGCAGAAAATTTGGTCTTACCTGTGGTCCCGAGGCTCAGGTTTGCTCGTGGGGTGCTGCCCAGGGGCTCTCTGCAGCGGCAGCAACCAGGAAGACCTGTGCCGCCCCTTCCGGGAGCTTCAGTGCACCAGGGTTCCAGATGGTCTTTGGCTTTTTCCTCTGGCGTCCGAGATGTGTGTGCAGGGAGCAGACTCTTCTGGTTTCCCAGGCTTGTCTGCCTCTCTGAAGGTTTAGCTCTCCCTCCCACGGGATTTGGGTGCAGAGAACTGTTTATCCGGTCTGTTTCTTTCAGGTTCAGGCGGTGTCTCAGGCAGGTGTCCTGCCGCTCCTGGGCCCTCCCCCACGGGAGCCCAGAGGCCTTATACAGTTTCCTCTTGGGCCAGGGATGTGGGCAGGGGAGAGCAGTGTTGGTGGTGTCTTCTGCTCTGCAGCCTCAGGAGTGCCCACCTGACCATGCGGTTGGGTCTCTCTCTCACCGGGTCTGGGAGCAGAGAGCTGCTGCGGGCCGGGATCCGCGGGTGTGGGACTTCCGGTAAACACAGAACGTGCCCGGTCCTAGAGAAATTCTGCTTCCGTGTGTCCCAAGCTCACCAGGCAGCTTTCTTGCAGCAGAAAATTTGGTCTTACCTGTGGTCCCGAGGCTCAGGTTCGCTCGTGGGGTGCTGCCCCGGGGCTCTCTGCAGCGGCAGCAACCAGGAAGACCTGTGCCGCCCCTTCCGGGAGCTTCAGTGCACCAGGGTTCCAGATGGTCTTTGGCTTTTTCCTCTGGCATCCGAGATGTGGGTGCAGGGAGCAGTCTCTTCTGGTTTCCCAGGCTTGTCTGCCTCTCTGAAGGTTTAGCTCTCCCTCACACGGGATTTGGGTGCAGAGAACTGTTTATCCGGTCTGTTTCTTTCAGGTTCAGGCGGTGTCTCAACACCATTTTTCAATAGGGTTATTTGTCTCCCTGCGGTCTAACTTCTTGAGTTCTTTGTATATTTTGGATATAAGGCCTCTATCTGTTGTAGGATTGGTAAAGATCTTTTCCCATTCTGTTGGTTGCCGTTTTGTCCTAACCACAGTGTCCTTGGCCTTACAGAAGCTTTGCAGTTTTACGAGATCCCATTTGTTGATTCTTGATCTTAGAGCATAAGCCAGTGGTGTTTTGTTCAGGAAATTTTTTCCAGTGCCCATGTGTTCGAGATGCTGCCCTAGATTTTCTTCTATTTGTTTGAGTGTATATGGTTTGATATGGAGGTCCTTGATCCACTTGGACTTAAGCTTTGTACAGGGTGATAAGCATGGATCGATCTGCATCCTTCTACATGCTGACCTCCAGTTGAACTAGCACCATTTGCTGGAAATGCTATCTTTTTTCCATTTGATGGTTTTGGCTCCTTTGTCAAAAATCAAGTGCCCATAGGTGTGTGGGTTCATTTCTGGGTCTTCAATTTAGTTCCAATGGTCTATCTGTCTTTCTCTGTACCAATACCATGCAGTTTTTATCATTATTGCTCTGTAATACTGCTTGAGTTCAGGGATAGTGATTCCCCCTGAAGTCCTTTTATTGTTGAGGATAGTTTTAGCTATCCTGTGTTTTTTGTTATTCCAGATGAATTTGCAAATTGTTCTGTCTAACTCTTTGAAGAAATGGATTGGTATTTTGATGGGGATTGCATTGAATCTGTAGATCGCTTTTGGTAAATGGCCATTTTTACTATATTAATCCTGCCAATCCATGAGTATGGGAGATCTTTCCATCTTCTGAGGTCTTCTTCAATTTCTTTCTTCAGCGTCTTGAAGTTCTTATTGTACAGATCTTTTACTTGCTTGGTTAAAGTCACACCGAGGTACTTTATATTATTTGTGTCTATTATGAAGGGTGTCGTTTCCCTAATTTCTTTCACGGCTTGTTGCTCTTTTGTGTAGAGGAAGGATACTGATTTATTTGAGTTAATTTTATACCCAGCCACTTTGCTGAAGTTGTCTATTAGTTTTAGTAGTTCTCTGGTGGAACTTTTGGGATCACATAAATATACTATCATATCATCTGCAAATAGTGATATTTTGACTTCTTTTCCAATCTGTATCCCCTTGACCTCCTTTTGTTGTCTGATTGCTCTGACTAGAACTTTAAGAACTATATACGTAGGGAGGGAGTGGGCAACCTTGTCTAGTTCCTGATTTTAATGGAATTGCTTCAAGTTTCTCTCCATTTAGTTTAATGTTAGCAACTGGCTTGCTGTATATGGCTTTTACTATGTTTAGGTATGTGCCTTGAATTCCTATTCTTTCCAGGACTTTTATCATGAAGTGGTGTTGAATTTTGTCAAATGCTTTCTCAGCATCTAATGAAATGATCATGTGGTTCTGTTCTTTCAGTTTGTTTATATAATGGATCACGTTGATGGTTTTCCTTATATTAAACCATCCCTGCATGCCTGGGATGAAGCCTACTTGATCATGGTGGATGATTGTTTTGATGTGCTCTTAGATTCGGTTTGCCAGAATTTTATTGAGTATTTTTGCGTCGATATTCATAAGGGAAATTGGTCTGAAGTTCTTTTACTTTGTTGGGTCTTTGTGTGGTTTACGTATAAGAGTAATTGTGGCTTCATAGAAGGAATTCGGTAGTGCTCCATCTGTTTCAATTTTGTGGAATAGCTTGGATAATATTGGTATGAGGTCTTCTATGAAGGTCTGATAGAATTCTGCACTAAACCCGTGTGGACCTGGGCTCTTTTTGGTTCGGAGACCTTTGATTACTGCTTCTATTTCCTTAGGAGTTGTGGGGTTGTTTAACCGGTTTATCTGTTCCTGATTTAACTTTGATACATGGTATCTGTCTAGGAAATTGTCCATTTCCTACAGATTTGCAAGTTTTGTTGAATATAGTCTTTTATAGTAAGATCTGATGATTTTTTGAATTTCCTCTGAATCTGTAGTTATGTGTCCCTTTTCATTTCTGATTTTGTTAATTTGGACACACTCTCTGTGTCCTCTCTTTAGTATGGCTAAGGGTTTATCTATCTTGTTGATTTTCTCAAAGAACCAACTTTTGGTTCTGTTGGTTCTTTCTATGGTCCTTTTTTGTTTCTACTTAGTTGATTTCAGCCTCTGAGTTTGATTATTTCCTGCCTTCTACTCCTCCTGGGTGTATTTGCTTCTTTTTCTTCTAGAGCTTTTAGGTGTGCTGTCAAGCTGGTGACATATGCTCTTTCTTGTTTCTTTTTGCAGGCACTCAGAGCTATGATTTTTCCTCTTAGCACAGCTTTCATTGTGTCCCATAAGTTTGGGTATGTTGTACCTTCATTTTCATTAAATTCTAAAAAGTCTTTAATTTCTTTCTTTATTTCTTCCTTGACCAGGTTATCGTTGAGTAGAGTATTGTTCAACTTCCACGTATATGTGGGCTTTCTTCCCTTATTGTTATTGAAGACCAGCTTTAGGCCGTAATGGTCTGATAGCACCCATGGGAATATTTCTATCTTTCTGTACCTGTTGAGGCCTGTTTTTTGACCAATTATATGGTCAATTTTGGAGAAAGATCCCTGAGAAGCTGAGAAGAAGGTATATCCTTTTGCTTTAGGATAGAATGTTCTATAAATATCCGTTAAGTCCATTTGGCTCATGACTTCTCTTAGTCTGTCTACGTCTCTGTTTAATTTCTGTTTCCATGATCTGTCCATTGATGAGAGTGGGCTGTTGAAATCTCCCACTATTATTGTGTGAGGTGCAATGTGTGTTTTGAGCTGTAGTAAGGTTTCTTTTACGTATGTAGGTGCCCTTGTATTTGGGGCATAGATATTTAGGATTGAGAGTTCATCTTAGTGGATTTTTCCTTTGATGTATATGAAGTGTCCTTCCTTATCTTTTTTGATGACTTGTATTTGAAAATTGATTTTATTTGATATTAGAATGGCTACTCCAGCTTGCTTCTTCAGACCATTTGCTTGGAAAGTTTTTTTCCAGCCTTTCACTCTGAGGTAGTGTCTGTCTTTGTCTCTGAGCTGTGTTTCCTGTAGGCAGCAGAATGCAGGTTCCTTGTTGCATATCCAGTTTGTTAATCTATGTCTTTTTATTGGGGAGTTGAGTCCATTGATGGTGAGAGATTTTAAGGAATAGTGATTATTGCTTCCTGTTATATTCATATTTTGGTATTAGGTTTTGTTTGTGTGCTTTTCTTCTCTTTGTTTTGTTGCCAAGACGATTAGTTTCTTGCTTCTTCTAGGTTGTAGCTTGCCTCCTTATGTTGGGCTTTACCATTTATTATCCTTTGTAGTGCTGGAGTTGTAGATAGATATTGTGTAAATTTGATTTTATCATGGAATATCTTAGTTTCTCCATCTATGTTAATTGAGAGTTTTGCAGGATACAGTAACCTGGCCTGGCAGTTCTGTTGTCTTAGGGTCTATATGACATCTCTCCTGGATCTTCTGGCTTTCATAGTGTCTGGCGAAAAGTCTGGTGTGATTCTGATATGTCTGCCTTTATATGTTACTTGACATTTTTCCCTTACTGCCTTTAATATTCTTTCTTTATTTTGTGCATTTGGTGTTTTGACTATTATGTGACAGGAGGTGTTTCTTTTCTGTTCCCATCTATTTGGAGTTCTGTAGGCTTCTTGTATGCCTATGGGTATCTCTTTCTTTAAGTTAGGGAAGTTTTCTTTTATGATTTTGTTGAAGATATTTACTGGTCCTTTGAGGTGGGAGTCTTCACTCTCTTCTATACCTATTATCCCTAGGTTTGATCTTCTCATTGAGTCCTGGATTTCCTGTAAGTTTTGGACCAGTAGCTTTTTCTGCTTTACATTATCTTTGACAGTTGAGTCAATGATTTCTATGGAATCTTCTGCTCCTGAGATTCTCTCTTCCATCTCTTGTATTCTGTTGGTGAAGCTTGTATCTATGGCTCCTTGTCTCTTTTTTTTTGTTTTTCTATATCCAGGGTTGCTTCCTTGTGTTCTTTCTTGATTGCTTCTATTTCCATTTTTAATTCCTTCAACTGTTTGATTGTGTTTTCCTGGAATTCTTTCAGGGATTTTTCTGTTTCCTCTCTGTAGGCTTCTACTTATTTCTTATGTTTTCCTGTGTTTCTCTAAGGGAGTTCTTCACGTCTTTCTTGAAGTCCCCAGCATCTTGTTCAAATGTGATTTTAAATCTAGATCTTGCTTTTCTGGTGTGTTTGGACATTCAGTGTTTGCTTTGGTGGGAGAATTGGGCTCCGATGATGCCATGTAGTCTTGGTTTCTGTTGCTTGGATTCCTGCATTTGCCTCTTGCCATCAGATTATCTCTAGTGTTACTTTGTTCTTCTATTTCTGATAGTGGCTAGACTGTCCTATAAGCCTGTGTGTCAGGAGTGCTGTAGACCTTTTTTCCTATTTTCTGTCAGCCAGTTATGTGAACAGAGTGTTATGCTTTTGGGCGTGTAGTTTTTCCTATTTACAGGTCTTCAGCTGTTCCTGTGGGCCTGTGTCCTGAGTTCACTAGGCAGGTCGCTTGGAGTAGGAAGGTTTGTCTTACCTGTGGTTCTGAGGCTCAAGTTTGCTCGTGGGGTGTTGCTTTCGAGCTCACCATCGCGGCAGCAACCAGGAAGATCTGCGCCGCCCTTTCCGGGAGCTTCTGTGCACCAGGGTTCCAGATGGCGTTTGGTGTTTTCCTCTGGCGTCAGAGATGTGTGCACAGTGCAGTCTCTTCTGGTTTCCCAGGTGTGTCTGCCTCTCTGAAGGTTTAACTCTCCCTCCCAGGGGATTTAGGTGCAGAGAACTGTTTATCTGGTCTGTCACCTCAGGTTCCAGTGGTGTCTCAGACTCAGCGGACCTGCTGCTCCTTGGCCCTCCTCTAGGGGAACCCAGAGGCCGTATACAGTTTACTCTTGGGCCAGGGATGTGGGCAGGGGTGGTCAGTGTTGGTGGTTTCTTCTGATCTGCAGTCTCAGGAGTGCCCTCCTGTCCAGGCAGTGAGGTTTCTCTTCCATGGGTTTTGGGAGCAGAGAGCTGCTGTGGGCAGGGATCCACGGGTTTGGGACTCCCGCTAAACACTGGACGTGCTCCTATGTTCTTTCTGATCATACCAATATCACCAGTTTCCTTTGGGCTCAGGTAGAGTTAGCTAACAGTCAGTGTTTATGATTTAGCATATGCAAGACAGTAAAGTAGATATTAAACCATACAGAAGGTACTGTGGAGTCAGCAGAACAGTATGGCAAGTTGCTGTACCTAGTATCTGGATATGTTTCAGTCTACTATATCTCTTCTTTACACCCCTGGAGTATTCTGCTTCCTTGAATAGGCAGAGGCTACTTTAGAAGCCATCGTATCCAGAGTTTAGTCTATTACATTTTGACATATGATATACAGATGAAGAACTGTGCATAAAGGTGAAAGTTTCCACAAATTTGAGACATATATTAGGAATAAGGGCAATGATGACTCATAACGGAAAGTCTCCTTGGGAGACAGGAGGAGCTAAGCTCATTGTCTATCCAGTTTATTGTAGTAAGTACAGAGTACTCAAGGCTATCTTCCTCAATGTTCCTAACTCTACTAAAAATACAAAAACAAACAAAAACAAACAAACAAAAACAAACAAACAAAGAAAAAAAACAAAAAGGACAAAACCAACAACAATAACAACAACAAAACCCCACAACTTTTAATTAGTTTTGTGAGTGCATAAGTTTCAGTGCCTAAGAATGTGTGCATGTATGTGTGCACAGTGAGGGGGGGAGGAGAGGGAAAGAGAAAGAGAGAGAGAGAGAGAGAGAGAGAGAGACTGTGTGTGTTTGTGTATGTGTGTGTGTGTGTGTGTGTGTGTGTGTGTGTGTGTGTGTGTGTTTGTTGATTTTCATGGAGTCCAGAAGGGGACTTCCTAACCTCTGGAGCTTGCAAAGTTCTTTGAAGCCGACCAACATGGAAGCTAGGAACCTAACATAGGTCTTTGTAAGAAAATAGGATCTCTTAATTCCTGAGCCATCTCTCCAGATCCCACTCACCCATTCTTTAGCTTCTACATTAATTTTAAATGTCACATCAACCATCACATCTGGTGGTTGTCAATGGGAAAAGTATGAAAAATAGAGGAAGCATAGAGGAAGGAGTGGAGGGAGAAGTCGATCAAGAAGACTAGGGAAGGATCAAGGAGATTTTTGCAGCATGGAGGGAAGAGGAAATGAAAGATCCATGTTTATCGCTTCTCGGCCTTTTGGCTAAGATCAAGTGAAAGATCCATGTTTGACATCAGTGCACCCATTTTTTAAGAGTAAAAAAAAATAAGTTGGCCTCTGCTTAGCTAGTAGTTAGACAATAGACCAGGAAGCATAGGGAGGACATTCACACCTACTCCCCAGGAAGCTAGCCACCTACAAGCACAGATGGTATAGACTGTGCTACCGGACAGAAAACATTTGTCAAGTCAGATGTCCTTGGTACTGGAATAGCTAAGCTAATGAAGATGTGTGACCTTGTAGTGACTATATACACTGTATATTCCTGCTGTTCAGGGCTCTTCACAACCTTCCTGCGGGAGGACCTTGTCAAGCCCCAGTGCACTGGTATCCCGAATAAACCTCTTGCTTTTACATGGAGACATGAGTCCCGTGTGTGCGTGGGGTGGTGTGTGTCCTCAGGATTGGAGTGAGAGTCTCCTCATTCTGAGGGTCTTTCAGGAAGATGGACAACAGAACTTCCTATAATATCTTATGGTCACAGGTAGGTAAGAAAAACGAAGGACGCTACTGCTTTGCCAAAGAAGCAAAAGTAGATGCCCTCTGGGCAGCTACAAATATACAGAAGCCTCTGGGACTTTGGAGCCCACAAAACTGCTAGCATGGCTATACAAGATTCCTTTTCTTACCTAGTAAGCTGGCACATTAAGGCTTCCACAAATGATTTATCAATGCAAAAGAAGGCATTATTACCTGTGATTAAAGTACTAGCACCTTTATGTTTTTTTTATGCTCATGAATAATTTATTTTTCATAGTAATGTTTCAGTAACATAATTGTCGAATTCATTTGTTTCATTTTTATTTCAAGGAAAATGATATCAAAATGATATCCAAATACTTGCATTTTCTAAAGATTACAAGTTGAATTCTGATGGGTGGGTGAGATTTTTATATTTTTATTTTTCTCTCTTCCATATTTACCTTTTAAAGTAGAATGTGATTGGGCACAAACTTATTTTGATTCACAAGCCTTGCTGAGTTACAAGACCTAGGGAAACTTAGAGTTTTGTTCTTGGTACTTTAGGAAACAAGCCACTTGGGGGAATTCTTCTGTCAAGCTGTTTTAATTTGTGTTTACTTTGTAGACTAGTACATGCAGAATTAACTACATGAAATGAAAAAAAAAACTTAAGATGAAACTTAAGCCATCTTAATTTGGTCTACTAAGGAGTCCAGCCCAACAGCTAAACACTTAAGACCACAAAGTTAACATTAACATGAGGTTACATTATGTCTTACAACAAATGTTCTATCAACCTCTTAAGTCACACCTATAGTATCACATGTAGAAGTTTTATCTTCCCTTTAATTTTCATGCCACATAGATGTTTTAAATGTTAACAAAAATAAACAAAAACCATGAAAAATATATTATCAGTAGGATTGAAAGTACACATCAAACACATAGTTCTGGTGAAGCCTAGTCTACTTCTTCCATCTGTGATATGTTGTCATCTCCCTCCAGGGGTGGCAGTTATTCACTTATAGCAGCACTGGTATCACCCACAGTAGGATCATCCTCTTCAATACCTAGATCATGCTTGATCGTCCTGTTGTTCCTGTTAGCATGGGTCTGGGGATCTTCTGGACTGAAGCCAAAAGACAGAAGTGAAGTTTCATACAGCAGAATGACCAGATCCTTCACAGAGTTGTCATTCTTGTCAGCCTCTGCCTTTTACCTTAAGGTTTCAGTATGGAGTGATCAGGGTTTATCTCTAGGTTTTCCTTTACTGCCATGTAACCCATTGTTGAGTTGTCTCTGAGGGCTTCAGCTTTCATGATTCTCTCCATGTTTGTTGTCCGCCCATCTGTACTTGTGACAATGCAGCATGGTGATCTCACCAATCAATTTGACACAACCAACTTTTTCAATTGTTTCCTCCAAAATATATTTTTTAATTTTGCAGAGGTTCTCAAATTTTGTCTTTTTCTCTTCCTCTTTCTTCCTTTCCTCTTCATCTTCTGGAAGATATAGTCTTTCATTGGTAACTGACATCAAGGTCTTGGCCTACAATTCCTTCAGCTGTTGTGCACAGTACTCATCAATGGGCTTATTTATAGATTACTTCCAAGTCATGCTTTCAGAGACATTTCACTTAGGCTGAGTTAGCAACCTGGTTCTTGGTCTCACCTGTGATAAGGTAGATATGTTTCTGGTTTTCCTTCATTCTGGTGCAGTAGAGGAGATGGTTTCTTTGAAGGAGTAGTGTGGGGAGCCATTCTGAGCTGTGCAGTCACAGAACACTCAGCCCTAAGATGGCTGCTGCAAGATTATGAGATTGTTGGATAAAAGCCTTTCCCATGAACTGATGGCACAGGAAAATTCCGGGAACAGTCACAGGATGTTTCAGCCTGAGCAAACAACAAATGTCTTCAAGCAAATACCAGATGTCTCCACCAGATGACCTTTTTGCTTCCTGCTATCACTGCCAAGAATACCCTCACCCCTCCCTCCTTTGTGTTTCACAAAGGTCACTCCCCCTATCTGAAAGCCTTAAAACCTGTAACGCGTGCCCCATTAAATGAGACCTTAACAACAGAACCTTGCTTGGTCTCCTTCTTTTCTCCCTCCTCTTGACCCTCAGGTAGCACCTCTTTGGGACGCCGAATAACTGAACCTGCTGGACCGGTCAGGATAGGGGTGTGAGTTTTCAAGTTATTGGAGGTGAAGGGATTTGTTCAATTTGTCACTGAGATACCTTCTGCAAAATTATGAAAGATATTTTGGAGAAAAAAGGTTGAAATGGGGGTAAAGCATTGTCATGAAGTGCTTTTCCTTAACAGACTTAGCTGCATTACTCAGGCTGGTAATGCTGTTCTGAGGGAAAGCAAGGTGCCAAGTCACAAGACAACTTCTGAATCACTGTCCTCTTGACAAGATGGAAAATGTGAGCTGAGGATGCAGTATTGGAAACTCACTATCTGCTTTTAGGTTAGGTCTTGCTGTCTGCACACAGCAGACAGGTGCTTGGACTCATTCTATCCACAGCTCTATGTGAACACATAGGTAGAGAGCTGGGTTGTCAAGGGCCCTTGAGGACCATGGGCAAAAATGTAACTAGGAACTCCACAAAGTGGTTTTCTTAATAGGGAAAACTGCCTAAACGCAAAGAAGAAAAATTCTTGGAGTTGCTAACTGAGGGGTCTGTTGAATGCACCATGCCTTCAGGTGTGCCTAACCTTTTGACATTAAAATTCTAGCATTGTAATTTTACTGTGCTGTGTTCAGCTGCACTCTAGTCTGCATGCTGTTTATTGAACAAGCCTGTCAGTGTAGGAAAACAACAACAATATCAACAGCAACTACAACAAGAATAGTAACAACAAAACAAAACAAAAAACAAACAAACAACAACAAAAAACAGTAAGTGACTTTCAAGAGCCAGGGGTCTTCAAAGGCAAAAAAAACTCAACTGAGGATGTAATTAGAAAACCGCAGGAGGGCGAAAATTCCCTCAAGTAAAACAAAGCTAATTGAAATGTCAACACTGTCAACTTCTATTCACAAAATAAAAAAAACAAAACAAAAACAAAATCAAAAAACCAAAAAAAACAAAAACAAAAAAAAAAACAAAAACCAGTACCCTACTTATTCCTATCTATGTACTAGAAGCCTCGCTTTTTCTTCATTGGGTAAAACACTTAATTCAAAATGACTCCCCAAGCCTGGATTAAATAACAGCAAAGTTACTTAACCTAGGTGGTTTGATGAAGATAATGCCTCTGAGGGGGTAATTGAAGAGGTAGGATTTGTCTTCTCATAATTGGCTTCATTTAGTCTAAAATCAAACCCTGTCAAGGCCTTCATCTGCAGAGCCTGAGGGGATTCAGGCTCTAAGTTTACAGAATCCTCAAAGTCAACTGCCTCCCAAACGTTCCTGGAGCTGAGGGGAGAGATGTAGCCCAAAGAAGAGAAGATATGCACAATGGAGTACAATAGAGAGGAAGAGAAAAGAAAGAGAAGAATAGAGAAATGAGTATCTAGTGGAAAAAAACATAAGTGTAGAGGAGAGAAGAATAATAAGAAAGACAGAAAATGAGAAGAAATGGCTGAGAGGAGGGGATAGAAGAGAATGGCGGAGGGGAGAGAGGAATATGTAAGGGACAAGTGGAGAGAGTGGCAAATGGGAGGAGGAGGAGATAGAAGAGTATGGGAGGAGAAGAAGGGAGAGAAAGAAGGTAGAGGAGCTACCACCTACTGTCATCATCATATTCCACAGACCACACCCCTCACAACCATGCTGGGGGTGTCTCTACAGATGCATTTAGGATAGTAACAGACAAACACCATTTGCAGTGTTTGGGGCCTCTATAAACTCATCTGTCCATAACAACATGAAATCATAGAAAGAAGCATATATCTTCACTCCCTGAATAATTTTTCTACTAAGAAATAAGAGCATACCCTATGAATGAAAGCGAACCATTCTTTATTCATCAAGCAGTGAACTTTTAAATATAATATCAAACTTGGATGTGGAGGAACAGAGGCACCAGCAGGATCCTCCCCTTGAGGTTCACAGCTTGGTCCTACTTCTTGTGCTGTTTTCTGCTTCTAAATCTGCCAAGAAGAACTAATCTTCTTTGTTCCACTCCCAGGTTTCTGTTGGACCCTCCACAGATCCCTCAGTCTTTGCCCCCTTTTGAGTCTTGCTGATTCATGTGAAAACTTTTCTTCCTAACAAAGGAACATCTTGGTCTTTCAGTTTGGTTGCTGAGCAGTAACAGCTGAGCAGTAACACTGTTAAGTCAGTTCCTGTGTTTTATTCCTGTTTTTCTCCTGATGGTGTAACCTTGTTTTTCCACTGTGTTTCCTGGAATTCTCTAACTGATGAACTTGGGGTATATATTCTGTGAAGCTCAGTAAAGTTTTGGCATTATCATACACAAATAAGCTGAGGGTGTGTCTTTGCTTAAATCCCCCAGGCCTATGCCCAGTTCTCAGTACTGTGACAGTGCAGGCACTATCAGCTTCTTTGCTGTCTTTGTTTTGGTTATTACTGTGACAGAATATCTGGACCAAAAACATCTGAGGGGAGAAAATACGGATTTATATTATATCCCCCAGTTAAGTTCATTACTGAAGGGAATTCAAAGCAGGAAGTCAATGCTCCTACCTACTTTTAGTTAGGTCTCCTACCTACATTTAGTTTGGGATCCCATCTCAGTTAAAATTTTTTCCTGACATTGCCAGAGCTTTATCTATTACGTAATTCTATGTTCTGTCATGTTGACAAATAAAATTCACCATCACTTTACTCAGGTCTAATGGCACCTGAACTGCAGCAGGAAGAGTGCCCTCCAAATAGACACAAGAAATAAAATGCAAAATACAGGGTGCCCCTGAGCTTGTGCCCAGATATGGTAAATTGCTTACTGTCAAGGGCACTGAAAACAAGAAACATGTCAGATTGATGCTTGTCAAACAACGTTTAATGGAGTATGGATGCTCTGAGTACTGAGTGTGGAACCTAGTCCAGCAAGCCCCTATGACCAACAGACCCAATTAAGCATGTAGGATTTGGCATACATGAGGTTTTCTCAGGGGAATGTGGGTGGAAATGTCTCCACTGAATCTTCTGAAATAGCTTTTTAATAACCAGCACTTTACAACATGAGAACTATTGAATTAGACATCCAATAGCTTTCATTCCCTAGGGAGAAAGGAATCCTATTTTCCTGAATCCTTGCCAACAGAGAGAGACAAGAGGAATGACAAAACCTATACAAATGGAAGATCAGCTCACTGAGGGGTGGCAACAAGTTGAGTCACTTCCCTAGCAAAGCGGAACTTAAGAGACACAAAGAAAGAGAGCCCCTTCAAGGAGTACAGATCCCACTCTGAATACCTTGTTTGTTTAAAATGGTCCCCAGCACTGAGATCCATTCATGAACCTTTGGCTCCCTATGTGCTTAACAAAGAAAATCTTATCTTCACACTTTTGTTCTCTAGTTTTCCAATTTCTGTGTGTTGCACCAAGTGCATAAAATGTGAAACAAGCATTTTTGTTCCTGGACATGACATCCATTTTAGGGTCAACTTGGTCAGTGTAATCTGAAGAATCTTAGGCTAATTAGCTCTTAATTATTGTGGAATGCAGTTTTCTCTCCGAAATGAGTAAAGAACAACATTGACTTATTGTTGGAGTGGCACAAATAGCAGGACTCTTGGAGATCCCTGGTTAGCCTGTCTAGTCCATTTTGGTGTGTTAATGTTTCTGAGAGACTGTCTCAGGGAGAAGGTGGATGGCTCCTGTGGAATGAAACCTTAAGTGGACCTCTAATCTCCACATTCATGTAAGCATATGTGCATATGCACCTAGACACTTAATAAAACACACACACACACACACACACACACACACACACACACACATACTGAAAGACCCCCGGAGAGGACCTTTCCCTCAGGAGGAGACCCAAGCGCCCAATGACCGAGCTGAGGCCACTCGGATGCAATCAGCAAGAGGGTTTATTGGAAAACACAGGTACCTGCAGGCACACAGTCTCTTCAGAGGACTTGCGCGCTCAGCAGCTCCAGCATGGGGCTTTTATAGGGTTTGGGGAAGCAGAAGTGGGCATACAGAAGCAGATGCATAGTTACGGGGATTGGTGGATTCAAACGAGGCACATAGACATGTTCACATACAATTGGCTATTTCACATGATGAGGTAATGAGGTATAGCTACACACACTGGCAAGTTTGGAGCGTCCTGAATGTCGGGGGCTGGGGGATTATATCTTCCTGCCAGGTGTCCTGTGAGTCAGATCTGGTACTCCTGCTCTGTTCTGCATCCCTTTCCTTTTATGGTCTGTTAGTTCTAGCGGCAGGGCGGGGCTGCCTGGACTTGCTTTTCACAGTGTTTAGCCCTGAGGTTGTGAATTTTGAAACTTACCCTTTTAACTTCATATTTTTAAACCTTAAAACTGTATAATTTTCATTTAAATACACACACACACACACACACAGAGAGAGAGAGAGAGAGAGAGAGAGAGAGAGAGAGAGAGAGAGAGAGAGAAACAGAGACAGACAGAAACAGAGACAGACAGGGAGAGAGGGAGACAGATACCGAGAGACAGAGAGACAGAGAGAGGGATGGAGACAGAGAGACAGAAACACACACACACACACACATGAGAGAGAGAGAGAGAGAGAGAGAGAGAGAGAGAGAGAGAGAGAGAGAGAGAGAGAGACTAGGCTTCTGGATACAAGATCAATCTCAATAAACAGAGAGCTGGTCAGTGTCTTTGAGGGCAGTTAATCTGGGAAGGGTCTCTGAAAGCACTTGTATCAACTGTACTGTACTGTACTGTATGTACTGTGTACATATTTAAGGACACTATGGATTGGGGATTTAGCTCAGAAGTAGGGCGCTTGCCTAGCAAGTACAAAGCCCTGGGTTCGATCCCCAGCTCCGGGGGAAGGGGGGAAAGAACACTATTATAGTCAGAGGGAGCGAAGACTTAAACCTTAATTTTGACAATTGAAAAATATCAAGCAAGATTTCCATCACAATAAATTAGAAAATAATGAGTTTCCTAATGAATAGAGTCCAAGCATGTTAAGAGGGTAAATGTTTTGATTTGCGTGAGAGTATCACCCTGTATTGGTGAGGCAGAGCAAATAGGTGAAGATGGATTTTTGGGTGAGTGGGCTCAGAAGTGCTTTCTTAGATCATTACTAGTATACTCTGTTTTTGAATTCCTGTGCAACCCCATATGCCCCTGACTCTTACATACATTAAGATGGTAAGCCCATGGCTTTCATCAGTACATGAAGTTCCTCCCTCATGAAGACCCACAAATAGGAGGGATGAGTCTAAATTGGGAAATCCATGGTATGTATATGGTATCTATATTCGATACTTTTGTGGCTGTGAACAAATACCTTTGGCTAAATGTGCTCATGGGCTGATATCATCTTTAAAGCTAACTTTAAATGAGTTGGATTTGTCTTCCAGTTTTACTTGCTCTCTGGCATCCCCCTAAACTCTCATGAAAACAGACCCACCTAAGTGAGACTGAAATTCCTTAGACATCTATTCCTAACTATCATTTAGCTTCCCTAACCACAACCCGTGTCCAAAAGGATCAAGAGTAAATGACATTTTGGAGACCATCTCATACAGTTTGAGTTTTTTCAAAATTTGGGCCTGGTTTTGTTCAGATCCCTTGTTTCTTGCCATAGGGGGATCTTATATCTTGATCACACTCCTCCCCAAATATTTAAAGCACTTGACTACCAAACGCTGATTCTTTGCATATTTATGTGCAGCTCAAATTCCAGAATACAAGGTCATATATGGGGAGAAAAATGAATGGAAGTCTTTATGAGAGGGTTCTGCTCATAAATAGTCTTAAAATGACCCGTCACTCAAGAGTCACTTGATAAAATTCCAGGATATTTGCAGTTTTTTCAATGGGTTGAATAATTTATTAACGTTTAATATTTCACAATAGTAAAACAGAGCATCAGATAAAAATTTTATAAGCACCTTTTTAAGCAAAGTGGAATGTGAGTCATTGGCACTGCTGGGTACCAGAGATTGCTCTTTATGTCTAAGATCAGACTGCAAAATTTAGCTCCTCTGCCTGTCAGCTCCCCAAAGGTACCTTAAGTTCATGCCTTAGGATGCTGTGAGTTTAGCTGAGCAGCACTATCTCCTTATGGAGTGATCTACCTATGCAACTGTATGCTTTAAGTGTCTGTAACTAGAACATTTTTTTTGTTCTCAACAGGAGAATATTTAGCTCTGAGATAACAATTGCAAATTTGATTTAAGGTTCATCTTCTCTGTCCACGTTTCTATTTCTTTCTCTTCACACAGATTGTATGTGTAGGCCTATAGGTGTTTGTACATGCAGAAGCCAGCATCTGAAACTGTGTCTCTTTTCTCAGGTGTCACCAACATTATCCCCTACTTTTGGGGACAGTCAGTGTCTTTTACTGGCCTGGAAACAGGTATATAAATTAATCTGACTGACCAGAGAGCTTTGTGGTCTGTTTATCTCTACTTCCAACAAATGGACTGTAAGTACACACCAATATGACCAACTTTTGTTTTTTGTGGAGGTTCTGAGAGAATTATCTCTGGTCCTCATCATTGCAAGGCAAGAATTGACCAAACCAACTTTCTCCTTTATTTTATTCTACACATGTAGCATATATAATCCATGAATTACAAAAATCAGTAGGAAATGCTTTTTAAATTTTATTTATTTACAACTGTTATTGTGTGTGAATGTCTGTGTGTCTGTGTGTATGGTGTGTATGTGTCTGTGTAAATGTATATGGTGTGTATGTGTAAATGTATATGGTGTGTGTATGTAAATATATATGGTGTGTGTGTGTGTGTGTGTGTGTGTGTGTGTGTTTGGATGCACATGTCATGCTACATAAGTATAGATCAGAAGGCAGCTTGATGTAGTCAGTTCTCATTCCATCTTTACAGGGTTTAGGAGTCCAACACAGGTCTCCAGACTTGCTCAACAAGCACATTACCACTAAATAACTTTCTATCTCTTTTTATTTCTAATTATGTATGGCAAACTAACACAGATCAGATATAACCTGCTGAGTGTCATTTAGAATATGAAGTGCCTTTGATTTGGAGCAGTGTTGCTCTAAATTGTCAACCAGATAGTTGCCAGCACACTGTTCTTTCCCTCTAAACTTACAAACAGTTTATTTCAAAGAAGCATTGCTTTGGTGAGTCAGCCAATGCATTACAAACAAGTTTATTTCTACAAGCACACGGATTGTAGTGATTCAATTCAATATAACACATTTGCTTCATTGACTGCATAATACAGATAGTCAACTCAACATGCTCTTGAAATACTCTGGAGACAAATCTGAAGGTGTTTCTATGGGGGCTTTTCCAGATTAGGCTAACTATAGGAAGAATTACTCAAAATGTTAGTGTTACTATGGGCTAGAATCCCGGACACAGGAAAAACAGAAAGTAAGCTGAGTACCACATTCAATTCTCTTGGGTTTCTTGCTGTAAACACCATGCAGGCAATGGTCTCATTCTTTTGGCATCACAATTGCTATTCAATGAGCACTAACTCTTAAGCCAAACTATGAAGAAGGAATACTTTTCTTGAGCTAATATACTAGCAGATACCTGCTCCCTGCCATTTACAGAGAACATCGGTGAGAGAATCCTGATTATGTCGAAGGTAATACTCCCAATATATGGAAGATTGATAACTAAACAAGAGTGGGGCTACTTTTTAAATATATGTCATTTAATCTTCCAAACAACACCCGTCTAAAGTCCTGAGAAACTGGAAAATACCATACGACATGGGGCAGTAGACCAAACATGAGATTCTAATCTCAATGATCCTCCCACATCACTTTTCTTTTGTTCTTATTATTTATTTTTTTGCTATACAAAATACCTATCAAGAACGACATAAAGAAGAAAAGGTTTGTTCTGTTTGATACGGTATCAGTAGATACAGTCTATCACGGCACAGAAGGAATGGCTCCAGGCGTATTAAGCAGTTGGTGCCAATGTGTCCTTGGTTATCTAGCAGACAATGATGATCCCATGTTCAGTTCAGTTTATTTTTATTCATTCTAAGGTTCAGTCCTATGGGATGTTGTCACCCACATTTATGATAGGTCTTTCCAATTTTAATAATCTTGAAACTCCTCCCCACTGACATATCCAGTGATTTGTCTTTAAGACAATTCTAGATCCTGTCAGGTAGATAGCACATAGTAACCATCACACTTTCGAATTCAAGTCAATGTTAGAGAGTTTATAAACATCTAAATGACTGTATTGCTATGAATGTGACTTTAAGAAAACTTTTTAGTGGAATTGTATGTCCAAGTATGCTGTATAACTATCTCTAGATTTACCTTCCCATTCCATCCCATTTGAGGACATTCTCTTCCAAGATTCCCAATAAACTTTCTTTTCCTTTTCCCTTTTTTTTAAATTTTTTGAAATCATTTAGTTTATTTTTCTAATAGGATATTTATAATTTGCATTTTGAATGTTATTCCCTTTCCCTGTTTTCTGGTCATAAGCCCTCTACCTCATCCCCCTCCCCTTCTTCTTGAGCTAATATACTAGCAGACACCTGCTCCCTGCCCAAACCCCCTGAAATTCCCTTACAATGGGGGGGGGGCAACCTTGGCAGGACCAAGGGCTTCTCCTTCCGTTGGTGCCCAACAAGGCCATCCAATGCTAAATATGTAACTGGAGCCATGGGTCTGTCCATGTGTAGCCTTTGGGTAGTGGTTTTGTCATTGGGAACTCTATTGTTATTCTTATGGGGGTCCAAAACCCTTCAGCTCCTTCAATCCTTTCTCTAACTCCTCCACTTGGGGCCACCTTCTCAGTTCAATGGTTTGGTGCTAACATTTGCCTCTGTATTTGTCAAGCTCTGACTGAGCTTCTGAGGAGACAACTGTAGGCTACATGTACTTCTTGGCTTCATCAATATTGTCTAGATTTGGTGGATGATATATATATATATATATATATATATATATATATATATATATATATATATATGCAGGATTCCACAGGTGGGGCAGGCTCTGAATGGCCATTCTTTCTGTCTCTGCTCCAGACTTTCTCACCATGTTTCCTCCTATGAATATTTCTGTTCCCTCTTTTAAGAAGGACTAAACAATCCTCACTTTAGTTACCCTTCTTTTTGAGTTTCATGTGGTCTGTGGACAGTTTCTTGGGTAATTCAAGTGTTTAGGCTAATATCTACTTCTCAATGAATGCATACAATGTGTGCTTTTTCATGATTGTGTTACCTCACTCAGGATGATATTTTCTGGGTCCATCTATTTGCCTATGAATTTCATAAAGTCATTGTTTTTGATAGCTGAGTAGTACTTCATTGTGGAGATGTGCCACATTTTCTGTATCTATTCCTCTTTTGGATCACAGGGCATCTGGGTTTTTTCCAGCTTTTGGATATTATAAATAAGTCTGCTATAAACATAGTGGATCATTTCTCTTTGTTGTATGTTGGAGCATCATTTGTCTAGTCTTACAACCAAAAGAAAGTTTCATTATGTGGCTTTGCTATTTTGTTATACAAAGCAGGTGGTGATTGAATGTGCCAGGACATGCACCTAGTAACTTTCTATGTGAGAATGGAAGGAGCACCTATCAGCATTACCGACAATATACTGGAAAATGCAGAGGTTTACACACATGCAAGGATGGTTGTCCAATGTTAGCCACAACTTGACATTGTAGGTGAGAGTAGGTAGCCTAATCATCTGTCCAATCTATTTAATGACATATCTCTTCTTCAACATCAAACTTAAATTTATGCCAAAGACCAGCCTCCAATGGGAGAAGAGTTCCTTAGAAGAGGGACATTTAAGAGAGGTGGAAAAAAAAAACAAACTTGAAGGCAAATTTTAAGTTAAAAGCTGATGGCCTATGTTTGCTCTCAACACGTTTCCAGACTTCTCCCTCTAGAGACAATTTTCTCTTGCAATTACATAAAACTCATGTCTTGTAGATCAAATGGCTAATCTTCTGTTGAAATATCAACTCACTTAATATCTGAGATTCTCTTTTGATTATCTCATTAATTAGTGTCCCATGTTTACCATGACACCAGCAGATTCATTCTTAGAATGAAACATTTTTTTAAACAGTGCAAATAAGTCCATAGACCTGCCTTTTTTTGAAAGCACAGATAATGAGCTCACTGTGTGGGACACCATCCTGATATTATGATTTTTTACTATGCCTGGATTAACCTAACTCTTTCTCAGGCTGATCATGGTCTCAGGAATCTGCCTGTCTTTGTATCTGTATGACAAGCTGGCTTATAGTACAGCTTCCTCTGATTTTCTCAGTCTACACAGCTCCTTTTACAATTCACATTGAATGCTTATATCTTGGAAAGTTAAGGAATTACATATTTTTGAACTCATATTTTCAGAGATCTTTCCCAAGGCCTCCCAGAATCATGTTATCTCCATGATTACCATGGAGTCATTAACCTTAGTATGAGGACAATCCTTACATTATTATGTAAACAAGCCTTATACCTACAGCAATGATTATCACTACCAGAGGCTGCCAACTTGCTGGCTCAGGTCCTGGGGTGGAATGCAAGTCAAACAGTCTTTTACATGGCAAAGCCAGACTTGGAAAATTTAAATTTTTTATTTCTCTGTGTTTATTAGGTATGAGCATGTGAGTGTGCATGTGTGTGTGTGTGTGTGTGTGTGTGTGTGTGTGTACAGCATTCATACGTGTGAGAGTGGGAATGTACATGACAAGTTTACCAACTTGTAGGCATCAGAGGACAAATTCAAATGTCATTTCCTTTACATTTTTTGAGACAGTGTATTTTCTATATAAAGCAATGTAACTGTCCCAAGACCTTCTGTGATTCTCCTGTCCTTTCTCTCATTTTATGGTAGCAACACTGGGATTAGAAATATGCATTGAAAAACCTGATTTTCATTAGGTTTGGGAGTTTAAATTAAGGCTCTCATACTTGCAAAGCAAATATTTGTAAAATTTTACTTCCTCGCACCATTCTCCAAACACACTTCTTATTTCCTCTAAGATCTTTATGATTAGAGAAGCTATTTGACTTGCCAATCCTGTCTGATATAATTTCTTTTTATTATCCTTTCACCACATGTAAATTTTGAAAAGAAGAACCAAAAAATAGACTGCCTCAGGACAACACAGACAACTATTCTTGATGGCAGAGGAAGCAATTAAGAGGAGTGAGTTTAAGAGGAATGGATACATAAAATGTGGTACATCTACACAATGGAATATTACTCAGCTATCAAAAACAATGCTTTTATGAAATTCATAGGCAAATGGTTGGAACTGGAAAATATCATCCTGAGTGAGGTAACCCAATCACAGAAAAACACACATGGTATGGACTCATCGATAAGTGGCTATTAGCCAAAATTCTTGAATTACCCTAGATGCCTAGAATACATGAAACACAAGATGGATGATCAAAATGTGAATGCTTCACTCCTTCTTTAAAAGGGGAAGAAGAATACCCTTGGCAGCCAATAGAGAGGCAAAGATTAAAACAGAGACAGAAGGAACACCCATTCAGAGCCTGCCCCACATGTGGCCCATACATATACAGCCACCTAATTAGACAAGATGGATGAAGCAAAGAAGTGCAGGCAGACAGGAGCCAGATGTAGATATCTCCTAAGAGACACAGCAAGATTACAGCAAATACAGAGGCGAATGCCAGCAGCAAAGCACTGAACCGAGAACAGGACCCCTGTTGAAGAAATCAGAGAAAGAACTGGACGAGCTTGAAGGGGCTAGAGACCCCATATGAACAACAATGCCAAGCAACCAGAGCTTCCAGGGACTAAGCCACTACCTAAAGACTATACATGGACTGACCCTGGACTCTGACCTCATAGGTAGCAATGAATATCCTAGTAAAATCAACAGTGTAAGGGGAAGCCCTGGGTCCTGCTAAGACTGAACCCTCAGTGAACGTGATTGTTGTGGGGAGGGCGGCAATGGGGGAGGATGGGGAGGGGAACACCCATAAAGAAAGGGAGTGGGAGGTTTGTGGGATGCTGGCCCAGAAACCGGGAAAGGGAATAACACTCTAAATGTAAATGAGAAATACTCAAGTTAATAATAAAAAAATAATAATAGTAAGAGGAGTTAGTTTGCTGCTATTTTAGTCTGCCTATAAACTTCTATTTACCTACTCTGTGTTAGGAACACTAGCCTTCAAGTCTTCAGAAATGACTATATCAGAGGAGATGGAATATAAAATGTTTGTTCTTTTTTGGTCTCATTGGTTCTGTAGTTTCTGGAGGAGGACTGACTTTTGCTTGCAACCAAGTATTAACAAGGAGGTTGCCCAGCTGCACATTCCAAAAAGAGAGCATAATCTGTAGCTCATACATTTTCCAATGCTGATAGATTCCCCAACTCACACCCTTGGACCAGATATGCATTTCCTGAGAAACGGTAAAAATGACAATAGCTTTCTCATTTTACTCCATGTCTTTCTGTTCTGGAAAGAGGCTTCCAGTAAATTTTCAAATGATTCTTTTTTTTCTTCCAATTTCTTCCTTCCATTTTTGATTTTAGCAAATTACCGCCACTTGAAAGGAATACAATTTTAGCCATTTTCACTGTGCCCTCTGCAGAGTATGGACTTGAATTTTGAGCCATCCTGGGTCAATTTCTAGTCAAAACCATAAGCTATACTCAGCTATACTTAGGAACAAGCTAAACCTGTTCACTGTGTGTAAAATGCAGACATTCTAAGTAACATAAGGGATTGCTGGCAATGAAATAAGCATTGCAGTTGTTCTTGATACAAGGGGTGATGTTGTCAACCTCAGTGCAAGTCATGTCAGTGAAAAGGCAGGATGCAGTTAGAAAATTTTCAAATTAAGTTTCTATAGAAGGCAGTTAAATTTAAAGTTCTACCATTCTCTATGGACATGTCTCTGGAAATTTCTATCATTCAATTGACTTATTTATACATTGGTCTTGAAGAAGAGCTCAGCAAATGCTGTTCGTGTTCAGCAACAGGAAAAACACAAGGAGTCCGGGAGAAGGACTCAACAGGAGTTGCTTTTGGACAGCAGCAAGAAAATTCATGAGGATCTTGTCACTCCTATCTATTTGCTGAATTCTCCTTTTTTTTCTTATAACATCTCATTACTCTGGGGCTAGAGAGGTAGGGAAGTGTTGTTGAAAAAAAGTAGGCCTGGAGCTACATCCCAAGAACCTATAAAAAGCTGGTCTTGATGGTGTGTACCTGCAATCCCCAAAGCAGGAGAGAGATGAGTCACACAAAGAAGTGTGTTACAATACAAAATCAAGACACTCAACATGAACTTCGGGCACACACACAGAAATAGGCAACTACCTAACACACACACACACACAAACACACATACACGCACACACACACACACAGAGACACACAAACACACATACACGCACACACACACACACACACACTCAAACACACATACACGCACACACACACACAGGGAGAGAAAGAGAGAGAGAGAGGGAGGGAGAGAGAAAGAGATACCCATGTGCACACATACAAACACATACCCATGAATATAGACATATGCACATAAAATGCATATTGAAATAAAACACTCTATCCAAGAAATATGTACAATTACACTGTGTTAATAAAAAATGTAAAAAAGACTACAATATTAGCTACTAATAATCCCTACACCCAGGCTTCAGGTTGAAGGTGATCCTGGCATCACCATAGGGCAGCGTACAGATCCACCCAGAGTAAATTTTACTATGCTTGTGTTCAGGGAGGCTTCAGAGAACTGGGTTCAATATTTGAATCTAGTGGAAATCTTTGGAATAAAGTAATTTAAATGATTTTTGTGTTGGTTTTTGGGGGAACTTTTGGAGGCCTGAATTTTATTTTCTTAAAGAGTTTTAGTTTAAGTTTTTAATTGTTCATTTGGTTAGTGCAAGTAATGGTATGTTCATTAGTCATCTTTATACTTACAAATGATCATACCTTATTCTTCTTGAGTCCTTTCCTTGTGGTCCCTCTTTTAACTTTCTCCTCCCTTTGTGCCATTCCTTTTCTTCCAGTTAATCACAAGGTCTACATACACCTACACTATGAGATGCAGGTGAGATTTCAGAGAGGAAATGATCAATAATTTCAGTTACTTCATAGTCTAGTATTACTCTTTAAATACCATGCTCTGCTCCCACTGTGGGAGAAAGAGCTCACCGCTCACACAGGTTGTCACTCCTGAGGATGCAGAGTGGGAGAGAACTACAATACTGCCAACCCTTGCTCACATCCCTGTCCCAAGAGGAAACTGTATAGGGATTCTGGCAACAGGAAGATAGGACACTCAAGCAGGAGGTCCTCTGCGGTCCAGAAACTGCCCCTAACTGAAGGGACCTAGTCAACAGATCCCTGCACACAAATTCCGTGGGAAGGAGAGCTAAACCTTCAGAGGGGCATACATGCATGGGAAGCCAGAAGAGACTACATTCTGCCCACATTTCTGACTCCAGAGGAAAACACCTAATGACATCTGGGACCCTTGTGCACAGGGGCCCGGGAATAGGCAGTGCAAGCCCTTCTCTTTCCCGCCCTCATGGAGAGCTCAAAGGCAGACACTCAGGAGCAACTTCAGCCAATGCACAAGAGGTAAGACCAACTTTTATGCTTCAAGTGACCGGCCTGGTGGACTCAGGACACATGGACACAGGAAGAGCTGAGACCAGTAGACAGGAAAGACTACACGCCTGAAAGCAGAACACTCTGTTCTCATAACTGGCTTAAAGAAAAGAGGAAAACAGGTTTACAGCATACCTGACACACAGGCCTATAGGATGGTCTAGCCACTGTGAGAAATAGCAGAAGAAGGTAACACCATAGACAACCTGATGGCGAGAGGCAAGTGCAGGAACCTAAGCAACAGAAACCAAGATTAAATGGCATAATCAGAGCCCACATCTCCCACCAAAGTAAACACTGAATATCCAAATACACCAGAAAAGCAAGATCCTATTTATAAATCACATTTGATCATGATGGGAGAGGACTTCAAGAAAGACATAAAGAACTCCCTTAGAGAAATGAAGGAAAACATAAATAAATAAGTAGAAGCCTATAGAGAGGAATAACAAATATCCCTAAAAGAATTCCAGGAAAACACAATCAAAGAGGTGAAGAAATTAAAAATGGAAATAGAAGCAATAATGGAAGCACAAAGGTGGACAACCTTGGATATAGAAAACCAAAGGAAAGACAAGGAGCCATAGATACAAGCATCAGTAATAGAATACAAGAGATAGAAGAGGGAATCTCAGGAGCAGAAAATTCCATAGACACAACTGTCAAAGATAATGTAAACCTGTCAAAGATATTCCATGACAAAACCAAATTTACACAATATCTTTCGACAAATCCAGCACTACAAAGGATAACAAATGGTAAAGCCCAACGTAAGGAGGCAAGCTACACCCTAGAAAAAGCAATAAATTAATTGTCTTGGCGTCAAAACAAAGAGAAGGAAAGCACACAAACATAATCTCCCATCCAAATATGAATATAACGGGAAGCAACAATAACTATTCCTTAATATCTCTTAGCAAGAATGGACTCAATTCCCCAATAAAAAGACATAGATTAACAAACTTGAAATGCAATGAGGACCCTGCATTCTGCTGTCTACAAGAAACACACCTCAGAGACGAATACAGACATTACCTCAGAGTGAAAACTGGAAAAGAGCTTTCAAAGAAAATGGTTTGAAGAAGCAAGCTGAAATAGCCATTCTGATATCAAATAACATTGATTTTCAAAAAAAGGTCATCACGAAAGATAAGGAAGGACACTTCATATTCATCAAAGGAAAAATCCACCAAGATGAATTCTCAATTTTGTATATCTATTCTACAAATAAAAGGGCACCTACATACATAAAAGAAACATTACTAAAGCTCAAAGCACACATTGTACATCATAAAACAATAGGAGGGGTTTTCATCATCTCACTCTCATCAATGAACAGATCATGGAAACAGAATTTAAATAGAGACATAGACAGACTGAGAGAATTCATGAAGAAATGGACTTAAAAGATATTTATAGAACATTTTGACCTAAAACAAAATGATACACCTTCTTCTCACCACCTCATGGTACTTTCTCCAAAATTGACCATATAATTTGTCATAAAACAAGCCTCAACAGATACAGAAAGATAGAAATAATCCCATGTGTCATATCAGACCACGATGGGCTAAAGCTGGTCTTCAACAACAATAAGGGAAGAACGCCCACATGTAAATGGAAGTTGAACAATGGTCTACTCAATGATAACCTGGTCAAGGAAGAAATAAAAAAAAATTAAAGATTTCTTAGAATTTAATGAAAATGAATGTACTCAAACCTATGGACCACAATGAAAGCTGTGCTAAGAAGAATACATATAGCTCTGAGTGCCTCCAGAAAGAAACAGGAGAGAGCATATATCAGCTGCTTGACAGCACACCAAAAACCTCTAGAACAAAAAGAAGTAAATACACACAGGAGGAGGAAAAGCAGGAAATAATCAAACTCAGAACTGAAATCAACCAAGTAGAAACAAAAAGATCTATAAAAGAATCAAGAGAACCAAAAGCTGGTTCTTTGAGAAAACCAACAAGATAGATAAATGTTTTGCCAGACTAATGAGAGGACACAGAAGTGTGTCCAAATTAATAAAATCAGAAATGAAAACAGAGATATAATTACCGACACAGAGGAAATTCAAAGAAATAATCAGATCCTACTGCAAAAGCCTATATTCAACAGAACTTGAAAATCTGGAGGAAATGGACAATTTCCTAGACAGGTACTTGGTACCAAAGTTAAATCAGGACCAGATAAACAATTTAAACCACTCCATAAATCCTAAAGCAATTCCAGCAGTCATTAAAGCTCTTTCAACCAAAAAGAGCCCAGGTCCAGATGGGTTCAGTGCGAATTCTTTCAGACCTACATAGAAGACCTCATACCAATACTATCCAAACTATTCCACAATATTGAAACAGATGGAGCACTACCGAATGCCTTCTATGAAGCCACAATTATTCTTATACCTAAAACAGGAAAGATCCCAAAAGAAAGAGAACTTCAGACCAATTTCCCTTATGAATATCGAAACAAAAATACTCCATAAAATTCTTGCAAACCAAATACAAGAGCACATCAAAACAATCATTCATCATGGCCAGGAGGTTTCATTCCTAGCCTGAAGGAATAGTACAATATATGGAAAACCAGCAACTTAATACACTATATAAACAAACGAAAATATAAAAACCACAGATGCTGAGAAAGCATTTGACATAATTCAAGATCCGTTCATGATAAAAGTCCTGGAAAGAAGCAGTCAAGGCCCATACCTAAACATAATAAAATCCATATACATCAAACCAGTAGCTAAAATTAAACTAAATGGAGAGAAACTTGAAGCAATACCACTGAAATCAGGGACTAGACAAGGCTGCCCACTCTCTCCCTACTTATTCAATATACTTCTTGAAGTTCTAGCCAGAGCGATCAGACAACAAAAGGAGAACAAAATGACACAGATTGGAAAAGAAGAAGTCAAAATATCACTATTTGCAGATGATATGATAGTATATTTAAGTGATTCCAAATGTTCCACCAGAGAACTACTAAGTCTGAGAGACACCTTCAGCAAAATGGCTGGGTATAAAATTAACTCAAATAAATCAGTAGCCTTCCTCTACACAAAAAGAAACAAGCCGAGAAAGAAATTAGGGAAATTACACCCTTCACAATAGTCCCAAATAATATAAATGCGTCATTGTGACTCTAACCAAGCAAGTGAACGTTCTGTATGATAAGAACTTCCAGCCTCTGAAGAAAGCACTTGAAGAAGTTCTCAGATGATGGAAAGATCTCCCATGCTCAAGCATTGGCAGGATTAACACAGTAAAAATGGTCATTTTACAAAAAGTGATCCACAGATTCATTGCAATCCCCATCAAAATACCAATCCAATTCTTTAGAGAGATAGGCAGAAAATGTTGAAAATTCATCTGGAATAACAAAAAACCCAGGATAGCTAATACTATCCTCAACATCAAAAGGACTTCTGGGGGAATCACTCTCCCTGAACTCAAGCAGAATTAGAGAGCAATAGTGATAAAAATTGCATGGTATTTGTACAGAGGCAGGTAGATAGACCAGTCCGATAGAATTGAAGACCCAGAAATGAACCCACACACCTATGGTCACTTCATTTTTGACAAAGCTCCCGAAACCATCCAATGGAAAAAAATAACATTTTTTAGAAAATGGTCCTGGTTCAACTGGAGGTAAATATGTATAAGAATGCAGATCGGTCCATGCTTATCACTCTGTACAAAGCTATATGTCCAAGTGGATCAAGGATGTCCACATCAAAACAGATACACTCAAACTAATAGAAGAAAGATTGGGGAAGAATCTCGAACACATGGGCCCTGGAGAAAATTTCCTGAACAAAACACCAATGTTTTATGCTCTAATATCAAGAATAGACAAATGGGATCTCATAAAACTACACAGCTTCTATAAGGCAAAGGACACTGTTGTTAGGACAAAATGGCCACCAACAGATTGGGAAAAGAACTGTCCCTATCCTACAACTGATGGGGGCTTATATCCAAAATATACAAAGAACCCAAGAAGTTAGACTGCAGGGTGACAAATAACACTATTAAAAAACGATTTTCAGAGGAAAACAAAGAATTCACAGCTGAGGAATGCTGAATGGCTGAGAAACACCTGAAGAAATGTTCGACATCTTTAGTCATAAGGGAAATGCAAATCAAAACAAGTCTTAGATTTCACCTCACACCAGTGAGAATGGCTAAGATCAAAAACTCAGGTGACAGAATATGCTGGCAAGGATATGGACAGAGAGGAACACTCCTCCATTTTTGGTGGGATTTCAGATTGGTACAACCATTCTGGAAATCAGTCCGGAATTTCCTCTGAAAACTTAATAATGACCTAACTGAGGACCCAGCTGTACCTCATTTGGGGATATACCCTAAAGATGTCCCAATATATATCAAAGACGCTGCTCCACTATGTTCATAGGAGCCTTATTTATAATAGCCTGAAGCTGGAAAGAACCCAGATGCCCTTCAACAGAGGAATAGATACAGAAAATATGATACATTTACAAAATGGAATATTACTCAGGTACCAAAAACAATGACTTTATGAAATTCATAGGCAAATAGATGGAACTGGCAAATATCATCCTGAGTGAGGTAACCCTATCCCAGAAAAACATAATGGTATGCACTCATTGATAACTGGATATTATCCCAAATGCTCAAATTACCCTAGATGCACAGAACACATGAAACTCAAGAAGGATGACCAAAATTCGAATAGTTCACTCCTTCTTTAATAGGCGAACAAGAATTCCCTTGAGAGAATAGGGTGGCAAAGTGTAGAACAGAGGCAGAAGGAACACCCATTCAGAGCCTGTCCCACATGTGGCCCATACATATACAGCCACCAAACTAGATAAGATGGATGAAGCAAAGAAGTACAGGCCTACAGGAACCGAATGTAGATCTCTCCTGAGAGACACAACCAGAATACAGCAAATACACAGGCGAATGCCATCATTAATCCACTGAACTGAGAACAGGACCCTCGTTGAAGTAATCTTAGAAAGGACTGAAAGAGCTTGTAGGGGCTTGACACCCCATATGAACAACAATACCAACCAACCAGAGCTTCCAGCGACTAAGTCACTACCCAAAAACTATACATGGATTGACCCTGAGCTCCAACCTCATAGGTAGCAATGAATAGCCTAGTAAGAGCACCAGTGGAAGGGGAATCCTTTGGTCCTACCAAGACTGAACCCCCAGTGAACTTGATTGTACTGGGGGCAGGGAGATAAGGGGAGTAGGTTAGGGAGGAGAACACCTGTAGAGAAGGGCAGGGGGAGGGGATAGGGAGATGTTGGCCAGGAAACTGGGAAATGGAATAACATGTAAATAAGAAATATCCAAGTTAATAAAGATGTAAAAATAAATACCATTATTCATTAACCTTTGGAAAAATCATGCTTCATATTTAATAGATTCAATTATGCTCTTTCTGCAATACCTGTGAATCATGCCACTTTCCTTATTTAAAGCCTTGTGAGACACAATTTGTGATGCTATGTTATTCTAGGTAAGAAGACTTACAGACCCAAACTTCAGGAAAAGATTAACAGATCAAGAAGCCTTTACCTTTATCCACCAGTTTAAGTCTTATTATTCTGTCACCAAGCTTCTGGGTGAGAGTATGGCTGTGTGTGACCATTGTATTAACAATTGGAGGCAAATGGGCATGGTGGCATGTACCTTTACCCTTCAGAAAAGCATATTTGCTCAGCATGCTTTACATCGTTCCAGGAGAGACAGCAATATGTACATAGACTCTGTATAAAAACAGAATTAAGTAGATTATTTGTCCTTGTATATGTGCAATTTAGGAGGTATTCTAACTTCCCTTGATAGCCTCCTCCCAGGTTTCTTGAAAATACCCACACCTTAATAACTTACCAAGGAGGAAATTTGTTTGAGAAAAATATTCCTAATTATACTACCTAGCAATTTCTATATTTCTTTTCTAATTTTCTCTTCAAACCTCACCTGTATGTGGATTTGTCCTTCACTTTCTTTCACGGTGGGGTCAATTTAGCTGTGTCCTGTCCAATTCCCATTGCTTCAGTTTAAAGATCTCTTTTTTTTTCAGAAAAAGAAGACTTACTCTGAAATGGAATGTACCTGGTTTGTTGGCCAATCTTCGTACACCTGTACTAAGAGTAAATCCTACCATTCCAATATCTTCTCATGAATTACCTCAGTGTATGTTCTGGTATGGTCTTTTTTTTTTTTCTGGTTATTTAATACTTGTATTTTGACCACTCTCCCAGCATTACATAATTGCTGTTACAATTTGATTTCTCACCAACAGTACACAAGGGCTTTCTTTACAAATCCTCATTCACTCCTATTGAGAGCCTGGAATGTGAGATAATATCTTTCTGTGGTCTCTATTTAAATTTCCATCACAAATCCAACCTTTGGCAAACTTATTTATTTGTTTCCTTTTGGAAAATGTCTCTTCATCTCTTTTACCTACATTTTGTTGATATGTCTTACATTTTTATATTTTTCATTAAGTGGACAGAATAACAGTTTTACTATGACTTTTTTTGCATAAGAATCACTGTACTTTGTCCACACTTAAGTGTAGAGTTTTGCTGTTTCGCTATTGTTATTGAGTTGTAGAAGTTCCTTACATATTGTATTTATGCGCCAATTACCAGATATACAGGTATATGATTTTCAATTCTTCCCTTCCATGAGAAGGACGCTGTGCATTCTGATTATTGTTTCCTCTGCTGTACAGCAGCCCCTTTGCCTGCTGTGCTTCCACTTTTTTTTTCCCTATATGTTCCTATGATTTTTTTTCTAGTTGTAGCTTTTCTTTATTTTTTTTTTTGATTTTTTTTTTATTAACTTGAGTATTTCTTATATACATTTCGAGTGTTATTCCCTTTCCCGGTTTCCGGGCAAACATCCCCCTCCCCCCTCCCCTTCCTTATGGGGTTCCCCTCCCAACCCTACCCCCATTGCCGCCCTCCCCCCTTAGACTAGTTCACTGGGGGTTCAGTCTTAGCAGGACCCAGGGCTTCCCCTTCCACTGGTGCTCTTACTAGGATATTCATTGCTACCTATGGGGTCAGAGTCCAGGGTCAGTCCATGTATAGTCTTTAGGTAGTGGCTTAGTCCCTGGAAGCTCTGGTTGCTTGGCATTGTTGTACTTTTGGGGTCTCGAGACCCTTCAAGCTCTTCCAGTTCTTTCTCTGATTCCTTCAATAGGGGACCTATTCTCAGTTCAGTGGTTTGCTGCTGGCATTCGCCTCTATATTTGCTGTATTCTGGCTGTGTCTCTCAGGAGCGATCTACATCCGGCTCCTGTCGGTCTGCACTTCTTTGCTTCATCCATCTTGTCTAATTGGGTGGCTGTATATGTATGGGCCACATGTGGGGCAGGCTCTGAATGGGTGTTCCTTCAGTCTCTGTTTTAATCTTTGCCTCTCCCTTCCCTGCCAAGGGTATTCTTTTTCCTCATTTAAAGAAGGAGTGAAGCATTCACATTTTGATCATCCGTATTGAGTTTAGTTTGTTCTAGGGATCTAGGGTAATTCAAGCATTTGGGCTAATAGCCACTTATCAATGAGTGCATACCATGTATGTCTTTCTGTGATTGGGTTAGCTCACTCAGGATGATATTTTCCAGTTCCAACCATTTGCCTACGAATTTCATAAACTCGTTGTTTTTGATAGCTGAGTAATATTCCATTGTGTAGATGTACCACATTTTCTGTATCCATTCCTCTGTTGAAGGGCATCTGGGTTCTTTCCATTTTCTGGCTATTATAAATAAGGCTGCGATGAACATAGTGGAGCACGTGTCTCTTTTATATGTTGAGGCATCTTTTGGGTATATGCCCAAAAGTGGTATAGCTGGATCCTCAGGCAGTTCAATGTCCAATTTTCTGAGGAACCTCCAGACTGATTTCCAGAATGGTTTTACCAGTCTGCAATCCCACCAACAATGGAGGAGTGTTCCTCTTTCTCCACATCCTCGCCAGCATCTGCTGTCACCTGAGTTTTTGATCTTAGCCAATCGCACTGGTGTGAGGTGAAATCTCAGGGTTGTTTTGATTTGCATTTCCCTTATGACTAAAGATGTTGAACATTTCTTTAGGTGTTTCTCAGCCATTCGGCATTCCTCAGCTGTGAATTCTTTGTTTAGCTCTGAACCCCATTTTTTAATAGGGTTATTTGTTTCCCTGCGGTCTAACTTCTTGAGTTCTTTGTATATTTTGGAAATAAGGCCTCTATCTGTTGTAGGATTGGTAAAGATCTTTTCCCAATCTGTTGGTTGCCGTTTTGTCCTAACCACAGTGTCATTTGCCTTACAGAAGCTTTGCAGATTTATGAGATCCCATTTGTCGATTCTTGATCTTAGAGCATAAGCCATTGGTGTTTTGTTCAGGAAATTTTTTCCAGTGCCCATGTGTTCCAGATGCTTCCCTAGTTTTTCTTCTATTAGTTTGAGTGTGTCTGGTTTGATGTGGAGGTCCTTGATCCACTTGGACTTAAGCTTTGTACAGGGTGATAAGGATGGATCGATCTGCATTCTTCTACATGTTGCCCTCCACTTGAACCAGCACCATTTGCTGAAAATGCTATCTTTTTTCCATTGGATGGTTTTGGCTCCTTTGTCAAAAATCAAGTGACCATAGGTGTGTGGGTTCATTTCTGGGTCTTCAATTCTATTCCATTGGTCTATCTGTCTGTCTCTGTACCAATACCATGCAGTTTTTATCACTATTGCTCTGTAATACTGCTTGAGTTCAGGGATAGTGATTCCCCCTGAAGTCCTTTTATTGTTGAGGATAGCTTTAGCTATCCTGGGTTTTTTGTTATTCCAGATGAATTTGCAAATTGTTCTGTCTAACTCTTTGAAGAATTGGATTGGTATTTTGATGGGGATTGCATTGAATCTGTAGATTGCTTTTGGTAAAATGGCCATTTTTACCATATTAATCCTGCCAATCCATGAGCATGGGAGATCTTTCCATCTTCTGAGGTCTTCTTCAATTTCTTTCCTCAGTGTCTTGAAGTTCTTATTGTACAGATCTTTTACTTGCTTGGTTAAAGTCACACCGAGGTACTTTATATTATTTGGGTCTATTATGAAGGGTGTCGTTTCCCTAATTTCTTTCTCGGCTTGTTTCTCTTTTGTATAGAGGAAGGCAACTGATTTATTTGAGTTAATTTTATACCCAGCCACTTTGCTGAAGTTGTTTATCAGCTTTAGTAGTTCTCTGTGGAACTTTTGGGATCACATAAATATACTATCATGTCATCTGCAAATAGTGATATTTTGACCTCTTCTTTTCCGATCTGTATCCCTTTGATCTCCTTTTGTTGTCTGATTGCTCTGGCTTGAACTTCAAGAACTATATTGAATAAGTAGGGAGAGAGTGGGCAGCCTTGTCTAGTCCCTGATTTTAGTGGGATTGCTTCAAGTTTCTCTCCATTTAGTTTAATGTTAGCAACTGGTTTGCTGTATATGGCTTTTATTATGTTTAGGTATGGGCCTTGAATTCCTATTCTTTCCAGGACTTTTATCATGAAGGGGTGTTGAATTTTGTCAAATGCTTTCTCAGCATCTAATGAAATGATCATGTGGTTCTGTTCTTTCAGTTTGTTTATATAATGGATCACGTTGATGGTTTTCCGTATATTAAACCATCCCTGCATGCCTGGGATGAAGCCTACTTGATCATGGTGGATGATTTTTTTGATGTGCTCTTGAATTCGGTTTGCCAGAATTTTATTGAGTATTTTTGCGTCGATATTCATAAGGGAAATTGGTCTGAAGTTCTCTTTCTTTGTTGTGTCTTTGTGTGGTTTAGGTATAAGAGTAATTGTGGCTTCGTAGAAGGAATTCGGTAGGGCTCCATCTGTTTCAATTTTGTGGAATAGTTTGGATAATATTGGTATGAGGTCTTCTATGAAGGTTTGATAGAATTCTGCACTAAACCCGTCTGGACCTGGGCTCTTTTTGGTTGGGAGACCTTTAATGACTGCTTCTATTTCCTTAGGAGTTATGGGGTTGTTTAACTGGTTTATCTGTTCCTGATTTAACTTCGATACCTGGTATCTGTCTAGGAAATTGTCCATTTCCTGAAGATTTTCAAATTTTGTTGAATATAAGTTTTTATAGTAAGATCTGATGATTTTTTGAATTTCCTCCGAATCTGTAGTTATGTCTCCCTTTTCATTTCTGATTTTGTTAATTTGGACGCACTCTCTGTGTCCTCTCGTTAGTCTGGCTAAGGGTTTATCTATCTTGTTGATTTTCTCAAAGAACCAACTTTTGGTTCTGTTGATTCTTTCTATGGTCCTTTTTGTTTCTACTTGGTTGATTTCAGCTCTGAGTTTGATTATTTCCTGCCTTCTACTCCTCCTGGGTGTATTTGCTTCTTTTTGTTCTAGAGCTTTTAGGTGTGCTGTCAAGCTGCTGACATATGCTCTTTCCTGTTTCTTTCTGCAGGCACTCAGCGCTATGAGTTTTCCTCTTAGCACAGCTTTCATTGTGTCCCATAAGTTTGAGTATGTTGTATCTTCATTTTCATTAAATTCTAAAAAGTTTTTAATTTCTTTCTTTATTTCTTCCTTTACCAGGTTATCATTGAGTAGAGCATTGTTCAATTTCCACGTATATGTGGGCATTCTTTCCTTATTGTTATTGAAGACCAGTTTTAGGCCGTGGTGGTCTGATAGCACGCATGGGATTATTTCTATCTTTCTGTACCTGTTGAGGCCCGTTTTTTGAGCAATTATATGGTCAATTTTGGAGAAAGTACCATGAGGAGCTGAGAAGAAGGTATATCCTTTTGCTTTAGGATAGAATGTTCTATAAATATCCGTTAAGTCCATTTGGCTCATGACTTCTCTTAGTCTGTCTACATCACTGTTTAATTTCTGTTTCCATGATCTGTCCATTGATGAGAGTGGGGTGTTGAAATCTCCCACTATTATTGTGTGAGGTGCAATGTGTGTTTTGAGCTTTAGTAAGGTTTCTTTTACGTATGTAGGTGCCCTTGTATTTGGGGCATAGATATTTAGGATTGAGAGTTCATCTTGGTTGATTTTTCCTTTGATGAATATGAAGTGTCCTTCCTTATCTTTTTTGATGACTTTTAGTTGGAAATTGATTTTATTTGATATTAGAATGGCTACTCCAGCTTGCTTCTTCTGACCATTTGCTTGGAAAGTTGTTTTCCAGCCTTTCACTCTGAGGTAGTGTCTGTCTTTGTCTCTGAGGTGTGTTTCCTGTAGGCAGCAGAATGCAGGGTCCTCGTTGCGTATCCAGTTTGTTAATCTATGTCTTTTTATTGGGGAGTTGAGGCCATTGATATTGAGAGATATTAAGGAATAGTGATTATTGCTTCCTGTTATATTCATATTTGGATGTGAGGTTATGTTTGTGTGCTTTCATTCTCTTTGTTTTGTTGCCAAGACGATTAGTTTCTTGCTTCTTCTAGGGTATAGCTTGCCTCCTTATGTTGCCTTTACCATTTATTATCCTTTGTAGTGCTGGATTTGTAGAAAGATATTGTGTAAATTTGGTTTTGTCATGGAATATCTTGGTTTCTCCATCAATGTTAACTGAGAGTTTTGCTGGATACAGTAATCTGGGCTGGCATTTGTGTTCTCTTAGGGTCTGTATAACATCAGTCCAGGATCTTCTGGCCTTCATAGTTTCTGGCGAGAAGTCTGGTGTGATTCTGATAGGTCTCCCTTTATATGTTACTTGACCTTTTTCCCTTACTGCTTTTAATATTCTTTCTTCATTTTGTGCGTTTGGTGTTTTGACAGTTATGTGACGGGAGGTGTTTCTTTTCTGGTCCAATCTATTTGGAGTTCTGTAGGCTTCTTGTATGTCTATGGGTATCTCTTTTTTTAGGTTAGGGAAGTTTTCTTCTATGATTTTGTTGAAGATATTTACTGGTCCTTTGAGCTGGGAGTCTTCACTCTCTTCTATACCTATTATCCTTAGGTTTGATCTTCTCATTGAGTCCTGGATTTCCTGTATGTTTTGGACCAGTAGCTTTTTCCGCTTTACATTATCTTTGACAGTTGAGTCAATGATTTCTATGGAATCTTCTGCTCCTGAGATTCTCTCTTCCATCTCTTGTATTCTGTTGGTGAAGCTTGTATCTACAGCTCCTTGTCTCTTCTTTTGGTTTTCTATATCCAGGGTTGTTTCCATGTGTTCTTTCTTGATTGCTTCTATTTCCATTTTTAATTCCTTCAACTGTTTGATTGTGTTTTCCTGGAATTCTTTCAGGGATTTTTGCGATTCCTTTCTGTAGGCTTTTACTTGTTTATTAATGTTTTCCTGTGCTTCCCTAAGTGTGTTCAGGTCTTTCTTGAAGTCCTCCAGCATCATGATCAAATATGATTTTGAAACTAGATCTTGCTTTTCTGGTGTGTTTGGATATTCCATGTTTGTTTTGGTGGGAGAATTGGGCTCCGATGATGGCATGTAGTCTTGGTTTCTGTTGCTTGGGTTCCTGCGCTTGCCTCTCGCCATCAGATTATCTCTAGTGTTACTTTGTTCTGCTATTTCTGACAGTGGCTAGACTGTCCTATAAGCCTGTGTGTCAGGAGTGCTGTAGACCTGTTTTCCTCTCGTTCAGTCAGTTATGGGGACAGAGTGTTCTGCTTTCGGGCGTGTAGTTTTTCCTCTCTACAGTTCTTCAGCTGTTCCTGTGGGCCTGTGTCTTGAGTTCACCAGGCAGCTTTCTTGCAGCAGAAAATTTGGTCTTACCTGTGGTCCCGAGGCTCAGGTTTGCTCGTGGGGTGCTGCCCAGGGGCTCTCTGCAGCGGCAGCAACCAGGAAGACCTGTGCCGCCCCTTCCGGGAGCTTCAGTGCACCAGGGTTCCGGATGGTCTTTGGCTTTTTCCTCTGGCGTCCGAGATGTGTGTGCAGGGAGCAGTCTCTTCTGGTTTCCCAGGCTTGTCTGCCTCTCTGAAGTTTTAGCTCTCCCTCCCACGGGATTTGGGTGCAGAGAACTGTTTATCCGGTCTGTTTCCTTCAGGGTCCGGCGGTGTCTCTGGCAGGGGTCCTGCCGCTCCTGGGCCCTCCCCCACGGGAGCCCAGAGGCCTTATACAGTTTCCTTTTGGGCCAGGGATGTGGGCAGGGGTGAGCAGTGTTGGTGGTCTCTTCCGCTCTGCAGCCTCAGGAGTGCCCACCTGACCAGGCGGTTGGGTCTCTCTCTCACCGGGTCTGGGAGCAGAGAGCTGCTGCGGGCCGGGATCCGCGGGTCTCTGGTATGGTCTTAATGTTGTAATAAAACACTCAGACCAAAATCAAGTTTGACGAGGGAAGGATTTATCTGGTTTATTCTTCCACAGCAGAGTTCATCATTAAGTAAAGTCAGAGCAGGACCTAAAGCAGCAGATGCAAGTACAAACCACCGAGAAAGATGTTGCTATCTGGCTTGTTTGCTCATTCCTAAATAGCCTTCTTATACAGCTAGTACTGCTTGTATAGCAATCTACAATCCCACAGTGGGTTTTCCCAAGCACAGCACTTGACAAATAAGAATGTCCCCTATGGACATGATGAGAGGCCACCCAATCTAATCTAGACAACCCGTCAATCAATGCTATCCTCTCAGATGACTCTAGGTCATGTTAAATAGATAATTAATGCTGATCAGGACAGCAAATCAGTATAGCGAATTCACTTTAACAATGACACTATACTTCTCACATCCAATTAACAGTCTGTCTTTCTTCTTTTCCTATCCACTGCTAAACCTGCTCTGATTATCCTGTATTTATTTTTGTTATTTTATTTGAATCCAGGAGAAGACGCACCTATCACTAGTTTCATTTGTGAACACTAGTCATATATTATTTTGATCTGTTGCATGACATTTAGGATGCATCCACGTTATGAAGGAATATACATAATTTAAGACTGGTGGACGTTTTACTGGGACAGTCCCTTAGCTAATTTCTGAACTTAGAATTTTTTTTTCAGCTCCAGCAGATTATATTTATTGTGTATTTTTTATTTATATTTCAAATGGCATTCCCATTCCCAGTTTCCCAGCCATAAGCCTCATATCCCATCACTCTCTCCTTCTATAAGGGTATTTCCCCTCCACAACTATCATTCCTTCACACACCCACCACCCTGACATTCCCCTACACTGGGAGGTCAAGCCTTGGCAGGACCAAGGACTTCTCCTTCCATTGGTGCACAACAAGGCCATCCTCTGCTACATATGACACTGGAGCTATGAGTTTGTCCATGTGTAGTCTTTGAGTTGTGGTTTAGTTCCTAAGAGCTCTGGTTGGTTGGGATTGTTGTTCTTATGGGGCTGAGAGCCCCTTTAGCTCTTTCAATCTCTTCTCTAATACCTCCAATGGGGACACCGTTCTCAGTTCAATGGTTTGGTGTTAGCACTCACCTATGTATTTGACAAGTTATGGCCATGTCTCTCATGAGACAGCTATATCAGACTCCGGCCAACGTGCATGTCTTAGTTTCATCAATATTATCTAGCTTTGGTGGATATATATGTATATTTTTTCCCACATGTGAGGCAGGCTCTGAATGGCCATTCCTTCATTCTCTTTTTCCCCCTCTTAAGAAGGAGTGAAGCATCTGCACTTTGGTCATCCTTCTTCTTCAGCTACATGTGTTTTGGGGATTGTATCTTGGGTAATTTGAGCTTTGGCGCTAATATCCACTTATCAGTGAGTGCATACCATGTGTGGTTTTCTGTGATTGGGTTACCTCACTCAGGATGGTATTTTCTAGTTCAGTCCATTTGCCTATGAATTTCATGAAGTCATTATTGTTTTTGATAACTGAGTAGTACTCCATTTTCTAGATGTACCATATTTCTGTAACCATTCCTCTGTTGAACGGCATCTGGGTTCTTTTCAGCTTATGGCTATTACAAATATGGCTGCTTCAAACATAGTGGAAAATGTGTCTTTGTTTTATGTTGTAGCATCTTTGGGTTATATGTCCAGGAGAGGTATAGTTGGGTCCTCAGATTTTGAAATATCTAATTTTCTGAGGAATCTCCAGACTGATTTTGAGAGTAGTTGTAGAAGACTACAATCCCACCAACAATGGAGGAATGTTCCTCTTTCTCTGCATCCTTCCCAGCATCTGTTGTGACCTGAATTTTATATCTTAGCCAATTTGACTGGTGTTAGGTGGAATCTCAAGGTTGTTTTGATTTGCATTTCCCTCATGACTAAGAGTGTTGGACATTTCTTTAGATATTCTCAGCCATTCGATTTTACTCACCTGAGAATTCTTTCTTTAGCTCTGTGCCACATTTTTAATACGGTTATTTGGCTCTCTGGAGTCTAACTTCTTGAATTCTTTGTATATTTTGGATATTAGATGATCTATCAGATATAAGATGGATAAAGAAATTTTTCCAATCTGTTGGTTGCCATTTTGTCCTTATGAGAGTGCCCTTTGCTTTACAGAAGCTTTGCAGTTTTATGAGATCCTATTTGTTTATATTTGATTTTAGAGCATAAGTCATTGGTGTTTTGTTCAGGAAATTTTCCCCAGTGTCCATGTGATCAAGACGCTTCCCCATGTTTTCTTCTATTAGTTTGAATGTATCTGATTTTATTTGGATATTATTGATCCACTTGGACTTAAGATTTCTACAGTGAGAGAAGAATGGGTCAACTTGCATTCTTCTGCATGTTGAAGGTGACTCAGCACCAATTGTTGAAAATGATATTTTATTTACAATGTATGGTTTCTTTTCCTTTGTCAAAGATCAAGTGACCATAGGTGTATGGGTTCATTTCTGGGTCTTCAATTCTATTATACTGATCTACCTGCCTGCCTCTTACTAATACAGTTTTTATCACTATTGCTCTGTATTACTGCTTGATGTCAGGATGGTGATTTCCCCAGACGTTGTTTTATTGTTGAGGACAGTTTTCTCTCTTCTGGGTTCTTGGTATTCCAAAATATTTTGCAAATTGCTCTTTCTAACTCTAGAAGAATTGAGTTGTACTTTTGATGGTGATTGCATTGAATGTGTAGATTGCTTTTGGCAAAACGGACATTTTTTACTATATTAATCTTGCCAATCCATGAGCATGGGAGATCTTTCTGTCTTCTGAGATCTTTCATCAAAGACTTGAAATTCTTGTCATACAAATCTTCCACTTGTTTGGTTAGAACCACACAGAGGTATTCTACATTATTTGTGACTGTAGTGAAGGGTATCTTTACCCAACGTCTTTCTCAGCCTGTCTATCCTTTGAATAGAGGAAGGCAACTGATTTGTTTGAGTTAATTTTATACCCAGCTACTTTGCTGAAGTTGGTTGTCAGGTTTATTAATTCTCTAGTGGAACTTTTGGTATCATCTATGTAGACTATCATATCATCTGCATATAGCAATATTTGAGTTCTTTCTTTCCACTTTTTTCCCTGTGACCTCCTTTCATTATCTGATTGTTCTGGCTAGGACTACACTGAATTACACTGAATAAGTAGGGAGGGAAGGGGCAGCCTTGTCTAATCCCTGATTTTAGTGGGATTGCTTCAAGTTTCTCTCCATTTGGTTTAATGTTGGCTACTGGTTTGCTGTGTATTGCTTTTACTATGTTTCTGTATGAGCATTGAATTCCTGATCTTTCCAGGACTTTTTTCCTAAAAAGGTACTGTACTTTGTCAAACAATTTCTCAGCATCTAATGAAATGATCATGGTTTTTTTTCTCATTTTGATTTTGTTTACATAGTCCATTATGTTAATGAATTTCTGACTATTAAACCATCCCTGCATCCCTGCGATGAAGCCTACTTGATCATGATGGATGATCCTTTTGATGTGTTCTTGAATTAGGTTCGAGAGAATTTTATTGAGTATTTTTGCATTGATATTCCTAAGGGAAATTGATCTGAAGTTCTCTGTCTCTGCTGGCCCTTTGTGTGGTTTAGGTATAAGTGTAATTGTGACTTCATAGAAGGAATGGGAAGTGTACCTTCTGTTTCTATGTTGTGGTATAGTTTGTACAGTGTTGGTATGAGGTCTTCTATGAAGGTCTAATAGAATTCTGTAGTAAAGCCATCTTGTCCTGGGTTCCTTTTGTTTGGGAGACTTTTAAAAACTCCTTGTATTTCTGTAGGAGTTATGCGATTGTTTGGATGGTTTATCTGATCCCGATTTAACTTTGTTACCTTGTATCTGTTTAGAAAATTGTCCAGTTCAGTCAGATTTTTCATTTTTGTTAAATATAGGCTTTTCTAGTAGGATCTGTTGATTTTTTTGAATTTCCTCTTATTTTGTTTTTATGCCTCCCTTTGCATTTCTGATTTTGTTTATTTGGATATACTCTGTGTGCCCTCTGGATAATCTGGGTTTATCTATCTTTTTGATTTTCTCAAAGATCTAGCTCCTGGTTTTGCTTATTCTTTGTATAGTCCTTTTTGCTTTAAATGTCCCTTAAGTAGTTCATTCCTTCTACAAATGAAGGATGCCTATTTTTTTCATTACAAACACAACTAACGCAAGAAAATACAATTTGCTCAATTGCTTTTAATGTCACATCAGTATAATTCTGTGCCAAAGTAACTCTGGAAGATCAATTTTCATAGTTGCACTTTTTTTCTGATTATAAAATATCTGAGTGCATTTAACTATTTTTTATTGTTGAAATTTGTGTGTGTGTGTGTGTGTGTGTGTGTGTGTGTGTGTGTGTGTGTGTGTTGGGGAGTTTTCGGAGGATAGAGGTCAATCTCAGGTGTTGTTTTCTGTCAATATCTACCTATACTCTCCATGCCCCCTTTATTTTTTAGGCAAGGTTTCTCCCTGTTACTGCCTAACTTGAAAGCTTCAGAGGTTACCATGAATCTACCTCTCCAGCACTGTGGTTATAAGGATAAGCTACCATGCCTGTGCCTGTGTGTTTACATAACATGCAGGGAATTGACTCAGGTTTTTACATATGAATACATATTTTATCAATTGAGTCATCTCTGTAACCTTTATATTCTCTCAATTTTGAAATTCTGGTTTATTTAATCTGGCTTTTAATATATATGTTTCCTATAACATTCTTTGCAAGGTAAAATTAGTAGATTAATATTTAATGATGACCAAGATAACAAGGGAGCATGGTTAGTTGAGTAGCTTTTTTATTGAAGCTTGAAAGATATTTTTTACTCTTTTTAAAATATTCATACTCCTTACATGTTATGTTTAGTAATTTTTAGCAGGATGTCCATTTATCATTAATTTTTTTGTGACCTGCTATGAGTTTTTGTTGAATTCTTTGGAATGTGTGAACAGACACTTTAGCATCCAGCAAGAAAGAAAGAAAGAAAGAAAGAAAGAAACAAACAAACAAACAAACAAAGAAACAAAGAAACAAAGAAACAAAGAAACAAAGAAAGAAAGAATGAAAATGTCACTAGACAGCATCTCTGGCTTCCAGCAGAGATTTCCCTGCTTTTTTGTAACCCATCTATGTTGTGCTGCCAGTGTATTGAAAATGTTTGTTGATTTACAACCTTTTTAGAATGGCCCTCAGCATTATAATCCCTTTGATATTATTAAAATTCTGACCAAACCATTTCAATACCTACATCAGAACTTATAAGAAATGTAGTTCTGCATACCCAGCCAGAGATTTCCGAAATCAGGAAGCATAAAGGTGGTCCTGGATTGTTTCCAAGAAGCTCATTTATGGGCATGGGTCTGTATTAAGAGGACATGAGCTTATATTTCTAGGATTCTTTGTTTTGGAAAAAATAATTAAAACAATGATACCTGATAGTAAAAGAAATAGAGAAAGTTTACTCAGGACAAGGAAGGCATTTCTAAAATGCTGGAACAAATGTGTTACTGTAAAATGTACAGGGGACAAGAGTCCTGAATCTTTGTATGTCATTTACATAACATCTACCTTATATTATGCACCACACTTTTGTTTTTTCAAAAATGCCTCATAGCTTCAGCTTCGGTCTCTCCGAACTGGATTATTTCATATGTTAGTCTCTCTCTCCCCCTCCCTCTCCCCCTCCCTCTCCCCCTCCTTTTCCCTCTCCCTCTCTCACTTTTCTACTAAAATCACATTGGTGGACTCTACGTTCAACTTTGAGAATTATATGTGTAGAGAATTGACTATTCTTGACAGTTAAGCAATCCAGAGATGATTACAGGGATATTCTTAAAAGATCCCATATTCAGAGTCACTCTTTGTATACGGAGGGAAGTGGGGACTCAGGTACAGGAGGCTACTTCTTCCTGCAAAGTCTTGGACAGGAGACCTCTTATTCTTTTCCAAAACATGACTGGTCCTATGCTGGACCACAGAGAGGAGAAAATATAACTGCTTCCAGGGGTACGGAGAGAACAGTCTGAATTCTGTGTTGCTCTGTTTCTTGGCAAATCAAAAGGATTCAGGTACATGAGGGCACAGGTTTTCAGTCAGGGAGGTCAGTTTTGCACCAGAGAAATCCCCTGGTCAATATACAGAAACTGCGTGGGTTGGGCCTCCAGTCCCCATGTTCTAAATGGACTGAACCATCTGGCAATTCCTCAATAGCTAAATGACTTCAATGGAGGACCAATCTATCTCACAGAAGATCTGGAGTATTCTGGGTGAGAAATCTTTTTCTGCAAAATCCTTTTTGGTTGTGCTTTACTAAGCCAGCCTTGACTGTGCAATATCTCTCCCTCTACCAGAGGGAGGATCATGAGCTTACCAGAAGTAGTACACGACTTTATGGGCAGAGTTGGTGCTTTTGACAGTGGTCTTGGGATTGATTACTCCTCCTTTTATTTTAGATTTGGTTCTTTAACCAAAATGAAACTGACCAACACAAAGAGAGAAATACAGTCAAGAAAAGTATAAAGATAGCCAGAGCTGGCCACCCCACAAACATAAACCGCACAATCCACTGATATTGGATCTTGAATTGGGGTTATGCCCACTCTTTAATATGTGTCCTGTGTAGGAGGCATCATAAAGAGTCATTCAAATTTGCCAGTTTTACATGTCTTGCTGTTATTTTTTATTTTACGGTAGAGGGGTGGGGAGTCTGGACTTGAAGTCAGAAAAGTTTGTGGAACCCTTAAACATCTCAGGGTGTGCTTCCCCAAGGAACTTTCTGATTTCTCTCTATTTTAGATCCAGAGGTAATTTAAGATACCCAGTATCCCAGCATCATTTCAGTCTCTGGGGATCTTACCATTTCCTGCAGAGCATTGTGAAGGGATTCCAAAAGAGAACACTCAACCATTCTCTTAAAGCTGGCTAGAAAAAAAAAAGAATAAAGTACTTATTGCTGGCCTGTAGCTCTTAGAAGAACTTGTCTAAATCAGGAATCCTGGAACCTTTGAAACTTTTTTTCTTTTATGCATAAAACCAGACCCTGTTTGTCACACTTTAGGTAGCAAGAAACAGAAATACAGAAGCAAATAACAAAGGTTAGTACATTTCCGGACTTTCCTGGAAATATGGGCTAAGTCTTGGATGAATCCTGTCTTTCTTTTCATTTTAGCCGGTATTGGGGCCTGGATTTTAAAAGTCATAATTATGCCTCTAACATGGTATTACTTATGCTAATGTCTGGAGATTGGCTAAATACATTCTGTCTCTTCTGTGTTACATGTTAGCAGATAGTGTAACTTTGAAATTATGTTTGACATGCTTACTATTGCCCAAGTGTCAGGATGTAAAATCACTTGGAACCAAGCCAACTGTCATATATGAAGAATTATCATATTAAAGTAGCTGACAAATAAAAACCTGCCTCAAATGTGGGGGACACTGTTGTACCTATGGGAATCCTGAACTGAATGAGAAGGAGGAAGTAAGCTGAGCACAGCATTCATCTTGGTTTGCTTCCTGACTGTCGATTCAAAATAAATGACTTCCTCATGCATCTGCTACCATGTCTTACACACCACAATATGATGAACCCTCAACTGTGAGCCAAAATAAACACTTTGTCCTATTTAAATTTGCCTATTCTCCAGCATTTTGTCTCAACAATGTGACATGCAAAGCAATACAAGGATTCACATCTAAACAGTGGTAGGATTTGTAGGAAAGTAATTAGAACAGGTATGACAGTGGGGTTTTTTTTGTTTTGTTTTGTTTTTTGTTTTTGTTTTTGTTTTGTTTTGTTTTTTTCCAAGTCCTTTGAGAATATATGTTCTACTATGCTTCACTTCTTCTGTAAATAACATGCTTATACAATTACCATCTCAGAGTCCCAACTATCTTGGCCCAATAGCATTGGTCCCTAAGGAGCAGATCACTGGGATGGCTGGGTCTATAATAACTGTAATGGAACTATTGGCACCTCACACTAGAGAACAGAGTGGGAACTTCTCACAGTCCTTACCAAGACGTCTAGCCATCACTCTGTCTTACCTTAATTCACCTTCACATGATCTTGAGCAATACTAGCATTTGTAGAATCTGGAATGCTCATTGTAATTGGGACTTCTTAATGTGACTTCCATGAGGTCCTCTATACTGAACTAAGAATTTTAGTAATGTAGCTGTTTGAGGTATAAGTAAGCCCTCAATCTTTTTCTGTATTAGTAAGCCCAATAACATCACTGATTTCACACAGTAGACTTTGGTGGAATCATACTTCGTTCTCTCATTTGGTACATTATCTGCATGAATATATTTTGTTGGTTTCTCTCCTTAGAAAAAACAATGTAAGAATATAGATAATTTTCTTTTCTGTTCTTTTTCGTGTGTGTGTATGAATGTGTGTATGCTTGTTCTTTGTTCATGTTTCATGCATACACAGGTCAAAGAATGGCATCAGTTTAACCATATTTTGGTGCAGGTCTTTATTCATCTTTAAGCTCTTTTTACTTTGGCTAGTATGGGAGCCATCATACCCTAACAATCTTTCTGGGTTCCTTCCAAATTGTTGTCATTGCAGAAAAATAATGTGCAAGGATACCCTACATTTATCACCCAGTTAGAGCTATGTATTCAAGAGGCTTCAGGAATGGGACTCAATGGTGCAACACCATTTAAGCATATTCAGTGTATGCTGGCTTGGATCCACTGACATTTATGGAGTTTATACCACACTGTTCTGACAATAATAGGTCATTTTCTAAAACTGTCCTGAGGTTTATGGACACAGTTTTCTATGAAAACACACAGAGCATTGTTCAAATGGCCTGGGTACAGTGAGTGTTTCATCTGAATGCTGGAAACAAGCAGTAGATATACAGTTGTAATTATGGAGAATGAGACTCCTTATTTACACTTTAATTTGCCTACATCTTTAATGAGTTCCTACTAATGAACAAGCAAATTGAGAAGGCCATAACTGCTTCTATACCTTGCTGTTCTTATGAGCCAATTACAAGGCAGCTCTCATTGCTGATTGCTGCAAACTCCAGGCTTTTTATGTGAAGCAGGTGTCTTGCCAGTAATAATGATCTTCTAATTTCCCACAGATAAGGAGGGGGGATTTTAAAAGACAATGAGAAGACAACTCTATGCCCTTCTAAGAGCAGCAGCTGGTATGTCAAAACCTGTAATCTGGATCAAATACTTTCACCAGTGCAAATATTTCTGTTCCTTTTTTACTATCACTACATTCCAGAGACCATGGAAGCAAATGAAAATAACAGTTAAGTACACTTGTAATGCAAGAATAAGGATCAGAGTTTCCAAATGCATGTATTAAGCCAAATAAACACAAATAGTACAACACACAATCGAAAATTATCTGTTGATTAAATAGTTCACACCTGTGTGGTAGTTTGAATGAGATGTTTTCCATAATCTCAAGCATATGCAAACTTGGTCCCTTGTTGGTGCTGGTTTTTGGGGGAGCTTATGTGATATTGTCTTAGGAAAAGAAGTATGTCACTGTGATTGGGCTTTACCTTGTCAAAAGGCACACACCATTTGTAGTGTACTCTTTCTGCCATCTGTTTACCTTTTGGGATATTGGCTCTCAGCTTCTGCACAAGCAGGTTTGTTCTGACCATTATACCACTAACTGTAATGGACTCTTATTCCTCTACAAGTATAACCCACAAGTAAACCCTTCTACCTATAAATCACCTTAACTATGGTATTTTTTATAACAAGAGAAAAGTAACTAAGATGAAATGCTTCGCTCTTTTCTTTTTGTTTTTGTGTGTTCATGTGTGTACATGTACACTATAGGTTCATATGCATATGTGCTTGCATGTGGCGGTCAAATACAAACCTTGGAAATCACTCATCATCTCTTATCTGCCTTGGGTTCTTTGAGACAGGGACATTCACTGCCCTTAATATCCTAGAAAAATTATAATGTTTCATCAGAAAAATCCAATGTTCCATGACATTTTATCTCCCCAGTGTGGATGTGCCACCACATCTGGCTTTTATTATATGGGTTTTAGGAATTGAACTAAAGCCCTTTTACTTAGATGACAAGTATTTGATCAAGTGAGCTATCTTCCTATCCCCCATGAAAGTTTTTTCTTTCCTCCATGCTTCTTTGATATTAGAAATTTTACAAACTAGAAGTCTGTATTAGTTACTTAGAAAAGTGAGAGAACATCATGGGAAAAACAGCTTATAGAAGAGAGTTTAAATGTGGTAACAGTTTTAGAGGAATACGTCCACACTGGTGGTGAAATATACCAGCACACTCAACAGTCAGCATCAAGGAGAAAGAGAATGGAAAGTAGCTTGAGGCTTTATACTCTTAATGCCCACACCAAGAGATATGCAAGGCTGCAGCACATCCTAAACCTCCCACAAGTGTGCCATCAGCTATGGTTGAAATACCAAGTTCCAGAAACTATGGGACATTTCTCATTTAAATGACCCAGCGGTATTTCTTCTTGGAACTCCATTTATTAACCTAGTTATATGTGATGATACAATAATTTAGGACATAAATAAACACGAGTCTTTCTATGAAAAGCCATATCCCCCATACACACACACACACACACACACACACACACACACACACACACACACACATATACATATACAGGTCCTAAAGCCACCACAAAACCCCATTAGTGAATTTTAGACGATGCCCTAAGCCCTGCCTGTTTTGCTTTCTACCCAGAGCAGGTGACATTCCATATACAAATATTGGAATAGAATCAGCAAATCAGGATTGAACATCTGCACTTATGTGTTTCAGGGTTGTTGTTGTTGTTGTTGTTGTTGTTGTTGTTGTTGTTGATGATGATGATGATGATGATGATGATGATGATGATGATGATAGTCTTGACAGAGTACCATTGTAGTAATGGTAGTTAATGTTGAGGATGTTTAAGGTGAGGTTGCAGAGCTTATGAAAACCCTCATTTCCTGGCCAGTATTCTCTTAAGTATTGGCATAAAGCATCTCTGGGTGCTATTGATCAGTGGGAGGGGTCCAGGCAGTTGGTCCATGCTGGAGTCCCCTGCAACAGGAAGTTATCAGTCACAGATATAAATTACCCTTGACTTTCTTTTCATTTCTTCCATCTCAAACAATATTCAGAGTCAGATTTATCTCAAAGTTACCTAAAGTGTGGTGTTGGAGAGGATTCTTGGAGAAACTCTTGGGACTCTTGAGGTTTTTTGTTTGTTTGTTTTGTTTTTCTTTTTGTTTGTTTGTTTGTTTGTTTTTTGATGAACTATGTACTTTCTGGGGACTGGCCCTTTAAGAGCAGCAAATCCATCTCATAGCTTAGACATTGCTTTTCAATGTCATACTTACTATTACTATTTACAGGAGCTTATTTGGATCAATTTTTTTCTTGTCCTCCAGTCCAATGAAAATGTAAAAACACAAGAGTGTTACACACCTTCTTATGCACTCTCTATGTTTGCTTAGTACGTAAAGTCATTAAGATGTTTAATATTCTACTCAGTTACACCTGTGGATATAGGCATGCAGAATCTAAAGGCCAGGGTTTCTCTGAATGTAATCCAACAGAAAACTGTGCAGTTACCTAATCCTTATTGCTACAAAATGCAAAAGAGCAGCACCACACTTGGTTATGAAGGTACTGACACATACTTTCCCCCAGGATGAAATTTTGAAGAAAGAGCCTCAAGACTACTAAAAGGCTTCAGTGCAACATATCACACATGGCATAAGAGGATCTTAAAGGAAAAGATACTTTCTTTAAAATCTGTAGATGAAGAAATATTGAAAATATGTAAAAATAGACTACCAGTCAGCTTTATGTAGAAGAAAATCACAAAATTTTCAGGAATTTGATAGACTTAGATTGTACTATATTAAGGAAGGGGACCCAAGTCAGAAAAATAAAATAAAATAGTAATCACATTTCCCCTCATTTTTGATCTAGCCTATAATATGTACAAACATTCACACACACACACATATACACACACACACAAACACACACAAATGTGTGCATAATGGTATACATTTAGAAAAAAACGATTGGCGGTAAAGATATATGAGTTGTGAGTGGTAAAGATGAAATAAAGCTAATTTTTCGTTAGTTTTTAGCATTAAATCCCTTGTCATTTATTTTTCTTTGTGGTGGACAAGGGTTTTAACATGTAATTAGTGATAACAGTACAAAATACAAAGTGAAGGTCCACACTTCAGAATGTTTGTTCAATGGTGTAAAAGTTCATTGAGACATATATAGTTTGGGACAAAGATTTGAAGGAGTTGTCTAATTCATACACGTGATGCCTTTATTAGCTCATTGTGACAAGAAGCCTTTTATATTAAAAGAAGATGAATCAGTGGCCATGATATGGGCATGGTTTTTTGTGCTTGCTAAGTCAGTGTAGCAATCTCTTAAAGGAAGGAGATTTGGGGGGAAGGAAGGAGGGATTGAATACAATCCCCCAGAATCTATGATGAGGTAGAAGCAGAACTGTCCATAGTTTTGCAAGACTGTATTTCTTGTGCTGGTATGATGGAGTCAAATGATCCATTCAATCATTTGCCAGCCAGACTAACCTCACTAGTTAAGTTTAAGGCCGATAAGGGACCAAATATTAAAAATAAAGTTGATTTCCAGGAGGAACATCTGAGGTTGTCTTTTAGCCAGTACACATTTGTTTGCAAATATGCACACATACTAGAGAACAACACACACACACACACACACACACACATACACACACACACACACACACACACATACACAAACACACACAGAGAGAGGGAGGAGAATGGGGGGAGGTCAGAAAATCTCCAGGAATCTGTTCTCAGTATGAGAAGTGTGGAAGCCATGAGGAATCTTGACACAAGGCTTTTTCATGAAGAGCCTGATGATAATTATAGTAGTGCAGGTCAGAAGGGAGCAACTTAAGGGATACTTACTGCCCACCATGAAGGTGGAGACAGGAGCTGGAGAGCACATCAGGACTTAACAACACATCTGGGTTTCTGGGGAACCAAGATTTCAGTTTTCAGCATCCATATGGGCAGGCTCACAACCACCTCTGACCCCTACTGGGAGGATATAAATATCTCTACTGATCTCTGAGGCCACTTTACACACGTGGAGTATGTGTTTGCATTCATGCTCAAACATACACACCTGCAAATGCACATGTAAATGGACACACACATGCGCACACACACACATACACATAAAAACAAATCTTGAAAAAGAAGACAGATAATACCTGATATAACTCTTTGGTTGGAATTTTTTTGGTAGTTATTTTATTTATTTACATTACAAATGTCATTCCCTTTTTCAGTTTCCCCTCTGTAAACCCCATATTCCATACCTCTCCCTCTGCTTCTATGAGGGTGTTCCTACCCCTTCAACCCGGCCCTCCTCACTGCACTATTATTCCCCTATATTGAGGAATCAAGTCACCACAAGACCAAGGGTCTCTCCTCCCATTGAAGCCAGATAAAGCAATGACTGCGACAATGCAGCTGGAGCCATGGGTACCTACATGTGTATTCTTTGGTTGGTGGATTAGTCCTGGGAACTCTGAGATTTTTTTTTCTAAAGGAAATCCAAGAACTGTGAAGATATGTTGTTGTAAAATTCTAAAATACAAGCTGTCCTTTACCCCCACTATGTCTGTCACCACAGTGCTCCAAGATATCTCACTGATATCTTCATCCCAGTCAGCAAAGCCTCTGACCCGCATCGTTCCATCCCATATCACACTGCCATTGGCCTCTCTCTGAGCTTGGCAACAATCTCTCTACCCCTCCAGTTCCTAAGGCAGGCTGCCACCATGCCAGAAATATACATCTCAATTCCGTGGCAGCTTAGTGTCCCAGTCGCCACATATTCTTTATACTTAATTCGCCACAAGAAAGAAAACACTTCATAATAACCTGTGATCCAATTGATAAGATATAATTGCCCACCTGAACATACAAAAGCCCTTTACACTTCCATCCCTTAAGAACATTTGTAACAACCTGTAAATACACAGAGTGGAAACTTAACCTCTGCCTTGATGTTCTCTCAATGTCTTCTTCCCCAGTCTCCTTCTGTTCCAGTCTCCTCCTCTTCCCTCAAGTTTTCTACCCATGCCTATCCTTCCTTCTCATCCAATGACAGACCTTGTTCTATCTTGGACCTGCCTTCACCTGTATGACATCATCCTACAAAGATAAACTTATGATTACTCAATAAATAATCAGTCAAGTGTCAATTGCTGAACCTTTGGGGCTGTGACTGGTTTAGAGATGGATTTAGATTTTTTTCTTCTATTGGATATTTTCTTTATTTACATTTCAAATGTTATCTGCTTCCCTTGTTTCCCCACCAGAAACTACCTATCCCTTTCCCCCTCCCGCTGCTTCTATGAAGATGCTCTTCAAACACCTATCCATTCCCTCCCTCTTCCAAGACCTGGCATTCCCCTACTCTGGGGCTTTTAGCCTTAACATTACCAAGGCCCTTTCCTCCCATTGATGTCCAAGGATGCCATCTTATGCATACATATGAGGCTGAATCCATGGGTCTTTCATCCATACTCTTTGATGTATTAATACCTTGGAACGCTGGGGATCTGGTTGGTCGATATTCTTCTTTTAATGGCATTGTAAATCCCTATAGTTGTTTCAGTCCTTTCTCTAACTCCTCCATTAAAGACGATATTCTCAGTCTAATGGTTTACTGGTAACATTTAATTTTTTGTTTGTTAGGTCTGTCAGATCCTCTAAGGAAACAGCTATATCAGGCTACTGTCAGCATCGACTTCTTAACATGTTCAATAGTGACTGGGTTTGGTAAATGTATATTGAACGAAAAACCATGGGGCAGTCTCTGGATCATCTTTCCTTCAGTGTCTGCCCCATACTTTGTCTCTATCTTTCCTCCTGTGGCTATATCCTATCCCCTTCATACAACCCTTTTTATAGTGAGTCAGACATACCTGGTTACTGCCAGATAACTGTGGGACAAAGATTCTAGCTATTATATGTAAGGCTGCAAGAATAGAGAGGAATATGTGTCCTTGTTATATTTTGGAGCATATTTTGGATATATATCAAAAGGTAGTATAGCTTGGTCTCAGGGAGTACTATGTCCAGTTTTCTGAGGAGACTCCAGAATGATTACCACAGTGGTTGTGTTGAAATCCTACCAACAATGGAAGAGTGTTCTTCTTTCTTCACATCCTTGCCAGTACGTACTGCCACCTGAGTTTTTGATCTTAGGCATTCTGACTGGTGTGAGGTGGAATCTCAGGGTCATTATGATTTGCATTTCCCTTATGACTAAGAATGTTGAACATTTCTTTAGGTGCTTCTCAGCCATTCAATGTTCCTCAGTTGAGAATTCTTTGTTTAGCTCTGTACTCCATTTTTAATAGGATTCTTGGTTTCTTTGGAATCTAACCGTTTGAGTTTTTTTTATGAATTAGACATTGTTATCTATTTAATGTAGGATTGGAAAAAAAGTATTTTCCCGATCTGTAGGTAGCCAATTTGTCCTATTGACAGTATCCTTTCACTTACAGAAGCTTTCCAGTTTTATGAGATCCCATTTGTCAATTCTTGATCTTGGATATAAGTCATTGTTGTTATGTGCAGGAAATTTCCTCTGTGCCCATGTCTTCATGGCTCTTCCCCAATTACTCTTCTATTAGTTTGAATATATCCGGTTTTATGTGGTGGTTCTTGATCCCCTTGGACTTGAGTTTTGCAAAAGGAGGTAATAATGGATAAAATTGCATTCTTGTAAGTGCCAACATCCAGTTGAATCAACACCATTTGTTGAAAGCGCTGTTTTTTCCCCCATTGGAAAGTTTTTAGCTCCTTTGTCAAAAATCAATTGACCATAGATCTGTGCGTTCATTTCTAGGTCTTCAATTATATTCCATTGATCTACCTGCCTGTCTAGGTACCAATACCAAAAAGTGTTTTATTACTATTGATCTGTAAAACAGCTTGAGGATAGAAATGATGATTACACAAGAAGTTCTTTTATTATTTAGAATAGTTTTCCTATGTTGGGTATTTGGTTATTCCAATGAATTTGCAAAACATTCTTATAGTCTGAGAAGAACTGACTTGGTATTTTGATGGGAATGGCATTGAATCTGTAGATTGCTTTCAGCAAGATGACTAATTTTACTATATTAACCCTGCCAATCCATGAACATGGGTGGTCTTTCCATATTCTGAGATCTTTGAATTCTTTCTTCAGAGACTTGAAGTTCTTGTCATACAGATGTTTTACTTGCTTTGTTGGAATCATCCCAAGACATTTTATATTATTTGTGACTATGGCAAAAGGTGTATTTCCCAAATTTCTTTCCACTTATCCATTGAGTAGGCAAAGGGTAATGATTTGATGAATTAATTTAATATCTACTCACTTTGCTGAAGTTGTTTTTCTGCTGTAAGAGTTTTCTGGTGGAATTTTGGGGTCACTTCAATTATTAGCATATAATCTGGATATAGTGATATTTTAACGACTTGCTTTCTATTTTGTATCCCATTCACCTCTTTAATTTTTGTCTATTAACTCTGGCTAGGACTTTAAGTACTATACTGAATATGTAGGGAGAGAGTGAGCAGCCTTGTGTAGTCCCTGATTTTAGTGGGATTGCTTCAAGGTTCACTCCATTTAGTTTGATGTTAGCCACTGGTTTGATGTATATTGCTTTTACTATGTTTAGATATGGGCTGTCAATTCCCAGTTTTTCCAAGAATTTTATCATGAAGGGGTTTGAATTTTGACAAATGCTTTGTCAGCATCTAATTATACGACTATGTGTATTTTTTTCCTTTGAGTTTGATAACATAATGAATTGCTTTGTTGGAATTTTATATATTGAACCATCCCTGCATCCCTGGAATGAATCCTACTTGATGACGATGGATGATCATTTTTGTTGTGTTCTTTCATTCAGTGTGAGAAAATTTTATTGAGTATTTTCACATCAATATTCTTAAGTGAAATTGGTTCTCTTTTTTGCATCTTTGTGTGGTTTAGGTGTAAGCGTAATTGTGGTTTCATAGAGCAAATTGAGTAATGATCCTTCTACTTCTATTTTTTGGAATATTTTGAAGTATATTGGTATTAGGTCTTCTTTGAAGGTTTGATGAAATTCTACAGTAAACCTTTATGGTTCTGGACATTTTCTGGTTTGGAGATTTTTAATGACTGCTTCTATTTCTTTATGGGTTATGGGAATTTTAGATGGTTTATCCGATCCTTAATTAGCTTTGCACATGGTATCTGTCTAGATAATTGTCCTTTTCATCCAGATTTTACAGTTTGGTTGAGTGTAAGCTTTTGTAGTAGGATCTGATTAATTTTAGAATGTCATCAGTTTCTGTTGTTATGCATCTAATTTCATTTCTGAATTTGTTAATTTGGATACTGTCTCTGTGCTCTCTCATTAGTCTTGCTAAGGGTTTATCTATCCTGTTGATTTTCTCAAAGAATCAGCTCCTTATTTTGTAGATTCTTTGTATAGTTCTTTCTGTTTCTACTTGGTCAGTTTCTTCCCTGAATTATTCATTTTCTACTCTTTACTCCTTTTGGGCGAATTTCCTTCTTTTTGTCTTCGGACATCATGTGTGATGTCAAGGTGCTAGTTTTTGCTCTCTCCAGTTTCTTTTTGGAAGCTATCAGTGCCATGAGTTTTCCTAAGACTGCTTTGATTTTGTCTAATAAGTTTGGGTATGTTGTACTTTCATTTTAATTAAGTTCCAAAAAGTCTTTAATGTCTCTAATTCTTCCATGTTATCACTGAGTAAAGCATTGTTTAGCTTCGATGTACAAGCTAGCTTTCTGTTGTTTTTTGTTCTTATTGAAGACCTGTCTTAGTCCACGGTGATCTGATAGGATGCATGGGATTATTTCAAACTTTTTGCATCTCTTAAGCCCTGTTTTGTAACAAATTATATGATCAAAGTCATAGAAGCTATGATGAAATGCACAGAAAAAAAGTACATTATTCTGTTTTAGGATTACGTGTTTTACTGATGTCTGCTAAATCCATTTGGTTCATAACTTCTGTTAGTTCCACTATGTCTCTCTTTGTTTACTGCTTCAAGATCTATCCATTGCTAAAAATGGGGTGTTGAAATCTCCCAAGATTTTTGTGTGAGTTGCATTGTGTTCTTTGAGCTTATTAAAGTTTTCTTTATGAAAGGGGGAAGTTGTGACTACACATTTGGAAAATTAGTGTTCATAATTGAGAGTTTATCTTGGTAGATTTTTCCTTTGCCAATTATGAAGTGTCCTTCCTTATCTTTTTTGATAATATTTGGTTGAAAGTCAATTTTATTCGATATTACAATGGCTACTCCTGTTTGCTTCATGGAATGATTTGCTTAGAATTTTTTTTCCAGGCTTTTCCTCTGAGGTAGTGTCTGTCTTTGTCACTGAGGTGCTTTTCCTGTATGCAGCAAAATGCTGTATCCTTTTTACATATACAGTAAGTCAGTGTATGTCTTTGAATTAGAGAATTGAGTTCACTGATATTAAAAGATATTAAGGAAAAGTGATGGTTGTTTCTTCATTTTTTTCTCCCCCCCCTTTCTTTTTTCTTTCTCTCTATCATTCTGTTTTTTTAATAGCAGCCTTATTTTTTTGTGTGTGTTGTTTTATCTCAGATGTACTGTTTTATTTTCTCTTGTTTTTCTTTTCTTTTTTTTAATTTTATTTTTTTTAATTAACTTGAGTATTTTTTATTTACATTTCGAATGTTATTCCCTTTCCCGGTTTCCAGGCAAACATCCCCCTAATCCCTCCCTCTCCCCTTATTTATGTGTGTTCCCCTCCCCGCCCTCCGCCCATTGCCTCCCTCCCCCCAACACTCACGTTCACTGGGGGTTCAGTCTTTACAGGACCAAGGGCTTTACCTTCTACTGTTGATCTTACTAGGATATTCATTGCTACATATGAGGTCAGAGTCCAGGGTCAGTCCATGTAAAGTCTTTAGGTAGTGGCTTAGTCCCTGGAAGCTCTAGTTGCTTGGCATTGTTGTTCATATGGGGTCTCAAGCCCCTTCAAGCTCTTCCAGTTCTTTCTCTGATTTCCTCAACAGGGGTCCTGTTCTCAGTTCAGTGGTTTGCTTCTGGCATTCTCCTATGTATTTTCTGTATTCTGGATGTGTCTCTCAGGAGAGATCTACATCCGGCTCCTGTTGGCCTGCACTTCTTTGCTTCATCCATCCTGTCTAATTGGGTGGCTGTATATGTATGGGCCACATGTGGGGAAGTCTCTGAATGGGTGTTCCTTCTGTCTCTGTTTTAATCTTTGCCTCTCTATTCCCTGCCAAGGGTATTCTTGTTCCCCCTTTTAAAGAAGGAGTGAGGCATTCACATTTTGATCATCTGCTTGAGTTTCATGTGTTCTATGCATCTAGGGTAATTCAAGCATTTGGGCTAATAGCCACTTATCAATGAGTGCATACCATGTGTGTTTTTCTGTGATTGGGTTACCTCACTCAGGACGATATTTTCCAGTTCCAACCATTTGTCTATGAATTTCATAAAGGTATTGTTTTTGATAGCTGAATAATATTCCATTGTGTAGATGTACAGCATTTTCTGTATCCATTCCTCTGTTGAAGGGCATCTGGGTTCTTTCCAGCTTCTGGCTATTATAAATAAGGCTGCTATGAACATAGGGGAACACGTGTCTTTTTTTATATATTGGGGGATCTTGTGGGTATATGCCCAAGAGAGGTATAGCTGGATCCTCAGGTAGTTCAATGTCCAATTTTCTGAGGAACCTCCAGACTGATTTCCAGAATGGTTTTACCAGTCGGCAATCCCAGCAACAATGGAGGAGTGTTGCTCTTTCTCCACATCCTTGCCAGCATTTGTTTAGTTCTGAACCTCATTTTTAATAGTTATTTGTCTGACTGCAGTCTAACTTCTATAGTTCTTTGTATAGTTCGGATATAAGCCCTCTATCTGTTGTAGGATTGGTAAAGAATGTTTCCCAATCTGTTGGTTGCCATTTTGTCCTAAACACAGTGTCCTTTGCCTTACAGAAGCTTTGCAGTTTTATGAGATCCCATTTGTCAATTCTTGATCTAGAGCATAAGCCATTGGTGTTTTGTTCAGGAAATTTTTTCCAGTGCCCATGTGTTCAAGATGCTGCCGTGGTTTTTCTCCTATTAGTTTGAGTGTATCTGGTTTGATGTGGAGGTCCTTGATCCACTTGGACTAAAGCTTTGTACAGGGTGATAAGCAGGGATTGATCTGCATTCTTCTACATGTTAACCTCCAGTTGAACCAGTACCATTTGCTGAAAATGCTATCTATTTTTCATTGAATGGTTTTGGCTCCTTTGTCAAAAATCAGGTGCCCATAGGAGTGTGGGTTCATTTCTGGGTCTTCAATTCTGTTCCATTGGTCTATTTGTCTGTATCTGTACCCATACCATGCAATTTTTATCAATATTCCTCTGTAATATTGCTTGAGTTCAGGGATAGTGATTCCCCCTGAAGTCATTTTATTGTTGAGAATAGTTTTAGCTATCCTGGGTTTTTTGTTATTCCAGATGAATTTGCAAACTGTTCTGTCTAACTCTTTGAAGAATTGGATTGGTATTTTGTTGGGGATTGCATTGAATCTTTTGGTAAATCGCTTTTGGTAAAATGGTCATTTTTACAAATTAATCCTGCCAATCCATAAGCATGGGAGATCTTTCCATCTTCTGAGGTCTCCTTCAAATTCTTTCTTCAGAGTCTTGAAGTTCTTATTGTACAGATCTTTTACTTGCTTGATTAAAGTCACACCGAGGTACTTTATATTGTTTGGGTCTATTATGAAGGGTGTCGTTTCCCTAATTTTTTTCTCGGCTTGTTTCTCTTTTGTGTAGAGGAAGGCTACTGATTTATTTGAGTTAATTTTACTCCAGGCCACTTTGCTGAAGGTGTTTATCAGCTTTAGTATTTCTCTGGTGGAACTTTTGCGATCACTTAAATATACTATCATATCATCTGCAAATAGTGATATTTTGACTTCTTCTTTACCAATATATATCACCTTGATTTCCTTTTTTTGTCTGATTGCTCTGGCTAGAACAAAGACTATATTGAATAAGTAGGTAGAGAATGGGCAGCCTAGTTTAGTCCGTGATTTTAATGGGATTGCTTCACGTTTTTCTCCATTAATTTAATGTTAGCAACTGGTTTGCTGTATATGGCTTTTACTATGTTTAGGTATGGGCCTTGAATTCCTGTTCTTTCTAGGACTTTTATCACGAAGCGGTGTTGAATTTTGTCAAATGGTTTCTCCGTATCTAATGAAATGATCATGTGGTTTTCTTCTTTTAGTTTGTTTATATAATGGATCACATTAATGGTTTTCCATATATTAAATCATCCCAGTATGCCTGGAATGAAGCCTACTTGATCATGGTGGATGATTGTTTTGATGTGCTCTTGGATTCAGTTTGCCAAAGTTTTATTGAGAATTTTTGCGTCGATATTCATAAGGGAAATTGGTCTGAAGTTCTCTTTCTTTGGTGCGTCTTAGTGTGGTTTAGGTATAAGAGTAATTGTGGCTTCATAGACGGAATTTGGTAGTGCTCCATCTGTTTCAATTTAGTGGAATAGTTTGGATAGTATTGGTATGAGGTCTTCTATGAATGTCTGATAGAATTCTGCAGTAAACTCATCTGGAACTGGGCTCTTTTTGGTTGGGAGACCTTTAATGACTGCTTCTATTTCCTTAGGAGTTATGGGGTTGTTTAACTGGTTTATCTGTTCCTGATTTAACTTCGGTACCTGTTATCTGTCTAGGAAATTGTCCATTTCCTGCAGATTTTCAAGTTTTGTTGAATATAGGCTTTTATATTAAGATCTGATGATTTTTTGAATTTCCTCTGAATCTGTAGTTATGTCTCCCTTTTTATTTCTGATTTTGTGAATTTGGAAACACTCTCTGTGTCCTCTCCTTATTCTGGCTAAGGGTTTATCTATCTTGTTGATTTTCTCAAAGAACCAACTTTTGGTTCTGTTGATTCTTTCTATGGTCCTTTTTTTTTCTACTTGGTTGATTTCAGCTATGTGTTTGATTATTTCCTGTCTTCTACTCCTCCTGGGTGTCTTTGCTTCTTTTTGTTCTAGGGCTTTTAGGTGTGCTCTCAAGTGGCTAACATATGCTCTCTCCTGTTTCTTTCTGCAGGCACTCAGAGCTATGATTTTTCCTCCTAGCACAGCTTTCATTGTGTCCCATAAGTTTGGGTATGTTGTACCTTCATTTTCATTAAATTCTAAGAAGTCTTTAATTTCTTTCTTTCTTTCCTCCTTGACGAGGATATCGTTGAGTAGAGCATTGTTCAACTTCCACGTATATGTGGGTGTTCTTACCTTATTGTTATTGGAGTACAGCTTTAGGCCGTGGTGGTCTGAAAGCACCCATGGGATTATTTCTATCTTTCTGTACCTGTTGAGTACCATTTTTTGACCAATTATATGGTCAATTTTGGAGAAAGTACCATGAGGAGCTGAGAAGAAGGTATATCCTTTTGCTTTAGGATAGAATGTTCTATAAATATCTGTGAAGTCCATTTGGTTCATGACTTCTCTTAGTCTGTCTACGTCTCTGTTTAATTTCTGTTTCCATGATCTGTCCATTGATGAGAGTGGGGTGTTGAAATCTCCTCCTATTATTGTGTGAGGTGCAATGTGTGTTTTGAGTTTTAATAAGGTTACTTTTACATATGTAGGTGCCCTTGTATTTGGGGCATAGATATTTAGCATTGAGAATTCATCCTGGTGGATTTTTCCTTTGATGAATATGAAGTGTGTTTCCTTACCTTTTTTGATAACTTTTAGTTGAAAATTGATTTTATTTGATATTAGAATGGCTACTCCAGCTTGCTTCTTCTGACCATTTGCTTGGAAAGTTTATTTTCCAGGCTTTCACTCTGTGGTAGTATCTGTCTTTGTCTCTGAGGTGTGTTTCCTGTAGGCAGCAGAATGCAGGGTCCTCACTGTGTATCCAGTTTGTTAAACTATGTCTTTTTATTGGGGAGTTAAGACCATTGATGTTGAGAGATATTAAGGAATTGTGATTATTTCTTCCTGTTATATTCATATTTGGAGTTGAGGTTATGTGTGTCTGCTTTTCTTCTCTTTGTTTTGTTGCCAAGATGATTAGTTTCTTGCTTCTTCTAGGGTGTAGCTTGTCTCCTTATGTTGGGCTTTACCATTTATTATCCTTTGTAGTGCTGGAGTTGTAGAAAGATATTGTGTAAATTTGGTTTTGTCATGGAATATCTTGGTTTCTCCATCTATGTTAATTGAGAGTGTTGCAGGATGCAGTATCCTGGGCTGGCATTTGTGTTCTCTTAGGGTCTGTATGACATCTGTCCAGGATCTTCTGGCTTTCATAGTCTCTGGGGAAAAGTCTGGTGTGATTCTGATAGGTCTGGCTTTATATGTTACTTGACCTTTTTCCCTTACTGCTTTTAATATTTTTTCTTTATTTTGAGCATTTGGTGTTTTGACTATTATGTGATGGGAGGTGTTTCTTTTCTGGTCCAATCTATTTGGAGTTCTGTAGGCTTCTTGTATGCCTATGGGTATCACTTTTTTTAGGTTAAGGAAGTTTTCTTCTATGATTTTGTTGAAGATATTTACTGGTCCTTTGAGGTGGGAGTCTTCACTCTCTTTTGTACCTATTATCCTTAGGTTTGATCTCCTCATTGATTCCTGGATTTCCTGTATGTTTTTGGACCAGTAGCTTTTTCTGCTTTACATTATCTTTGACTGTTGGGTCGATGATTTCTATGGAATCTTCTGCTCCTTAGATTCTCTCTTCTATCTCTTGTATTCCGTTGGTGATGCTTGTATCTATGGCTCCTTGTCTCTTCCTTTGTTTGTCTATATCCATGCTTGTTTCTATGTGTTCTTTCTTGATTGCTTCTATATCCATTTTAGTTCCTTGAATTGTTTGATTGTGTTTTCCTGGAATTCTTTCAGGGATTTTTGTGATTCCTCTCTATAGGCTGCTACTTGGTTATTTATGTTTTCCTGGAATTCTTTCAGGGATTTTTGTGATTCCTCTCTGTAGACTTCTACTTGTTTATTAATGTTTTCTTGTGTTTCTCTAAGGGAGTTCTTCATGTCTTTCTTGAAGTCCTCCAGCATCATGATCAAATATGGTTTTGAAACTAGATCTTGCTTTTCTGGTGTGTTTGGGTATTCTGTGTTTGCTTTGGTGGGAGAATTGGGCTCTGATGATGCCATGTAGTCTTGGTTTCTGTTCTTTGGTTCCTGCGCTTGCCTTTCCCCATCAGATTATCTCTAGTGTTACTTGTTCTGCTATTTCTGACAGTGGCTAGACTGTCCTATAATCCTGTGTGTCAGGAGTGCTGTAGACCTGTTTTCCTCTTTTCTTTCAGCCAGTTATGGGGACAGAGTGTTCTGCTTTCGGGCGTGTAGTTTTTCCTCTCTACAGGTCTTCAGCTGTTCCTGTGGGCCTGTGTCTTGAGTTCACCAGGCAGGTCGTTTGCAGCAGAAGTTGGTCTTACCTGCATTCCTGAGGCTCAAGTTTGCTCGTGGGGTGTTGCTTATGAGCTTTCCACGGAGGCAGCAACCAGGAAGATCTGCGCTGCCCTTTCCAGGAGCTTCCATGCACCTGGGTTCCAGATGGCATTTGGTGTTTTCCTCTGGAGTCAGAGATGTGGGCCAAGTGCAGACTCTTCTGTTTTCCCAGGCGTGTCTGCCTCTCTGAAGGTTTAGCTCTCCCTCCCACGGGATTTGGGTACAGAAAACTATTTATCTGGTCAGTCACTTCAGGTTCCTTTGGTGTCTCTGACGCAGCGGATTTCCTGCTCCTTTGCCCTTATCCAAGGGAACCCAGAGGCTGTATACAGCTTTCTCTTGGGCCAGGGATGTGGGTAGGGGTGGGCAGTGTTGGTGGTCTCTTCCGCTCTGCAGTCTCAGGAGTGCCCACCTGTCTCGGTGGTGAGCTCTCTCTCCCACGGGGTTTAGGAGCAGTGAGCTGGAGGCAGGGAGAGCGAGATTGGGACACCTGCTAAAAACCAGAAGTGTCCGGTCTTATAGGAATTTTGCGTCTGTGTATCCCAAGGCTACCAGTCCCTTCGCTTGCAGCAGAAAAGTTGGTCTTACCTGCGGTCCTGAGGCTCAAATTTGCTTGTGGGGTGTTGCTTATGAGCTCTCCTCGGACGCAGCAACCAGGAAGGTCTATCTTTCTTTCTTTTCCTTTCTTTCTTTTCTTTTCTTTTCTTTTTTCTTTTTTTTTTCTTGTTGTTGTTAGGAATATGTCTGTGTGGCAGTCTTCTATTGGGTTTGTTGAAAGAAGATTACTTTCATGGTTTTTCTATAATGTAGTTTCTCTCCTTGAATTGGAGTTTCTATCTACTAGACATTGTAGGGCTATAATTTTGGGAAAATATTGTGTAAATTCGGTTTTATTATTTTATTTTTATTGGATTTTTTAATTTACCTTTCAAATGCTATGCCTTACCCCCACCTAATACTGATGCCTACCCTGTTCACTCCACTGAAATTCTTCTACACTGGGGGAGTCAGATCTTAGAAGGAGAAAGGGCTTTGATGCCCAAAAAGGCCATCCTGTGCTAAGTATGCAGGTTGAGTTAGCGACCTGTCTGTGTTTACCCTTTGGATGGTGATTTATTCCCTGGGAGCTCTGGTTATTGCTATTGTTGTGTTTATAGGGTTGCAATACCCTTCAGCTTCTTCTATCTTTTCTCTAATTCTTCCAATGTATTGCCCATTCTCAGTTCAATTGTTGGCTATGAGCTTTTGCTTCTGTATTTGTCATGCTCTGGCAGAGTCTCTCAGGAGAAACCTATATTAGTCTCCTGTTAGCATGCACTTCTTTTTCTTAGAAATATTGTCTGTGTTGGGTGGCTGTACGTATATGGGTGGGATCCCCAAGTGGGTCAGGCTCTTTATGGCCATTCCTTCAATCTCTGTTCCAAACATTGTCTCCATTTTTAATCCCCCTTCGAAGAAGGACTGAAGCACCTGTACTAGTCATTCTTCTTGAGCTTTATGTGGTCCATGGGTTATTGTGTCTTGCATATTCTGATCTTTTGGGCTAATATTCACTTATCAATGAATGCATTCCATGCTTGTTGTTGTTGTTGTTGTTGTTGTTGTTGTTGTTGTTGTTTGTTAGTTTGTTTTTTGTGATTGAGTCACCTCACTCAGGGTGATATTTTCTAGTTACATCCATTTGCCTATGAATTACAGGAAGTCATTGTTTTTAATAGCTGAGTACATTGTGTAGATTACCACATCATCTGTATCCGTTTTTCCATTGAAGATCATCTGGTTGTTTCCAGTTTCTGGCTATTATAAGTAAGGCTGCTATGAACTTGAACATAGTGGAACATGTGTCCTTTTTATATGTTGGAGTATATATGTTATGTACTCTGGAGTAGTATATTTGTGTCCTCAGGTAGTACAATATCCAATTTTCTTAGGAACCTGGAGTGTGATTTCCAGAGTGGGTATACCAGCTTTAAATTCCACCAACCATGGAGAAGTGTTCCTCTTTCTCCTCATCAACATCAGCATCTGTTGTCATCTGAGTTTTTGATTTTAGCCATTCTGACTGGGATTGAAGTAGAATCTAAGGTTTGATTTGATATGCATTTCCCTGATGTCTAAGGATGTTCAATATTTCTTATGTACTTTCCAGGTATTCAGTGTTTCTCATCTGAGAATTCTTTGTTAACCTCTGTGCCCCATTGTTTTTAATAGGGTTATTTGATTCTCTGGAGTCTAACTTCTAGAGTTCCTTGTATATATAGGATTTTAGTCCTCTATGGGATGTAGGATTGGTGAAGATCTTTTCCTAATCTATTGGTTGCCATTTTGTCCTAATGACAGTGTTTTTTTCCTCACAGAAGCTTTGCAATTTTATGAGGTTCCAATTTTTGACTTTTCATCTTACAGCATAAGCTATTGGTGTTATTTTCAGGAAAATTTCCCCAGTGCCCATGTGTTTGAGGCTCTTCCCCACTTTTTCTTCTATTAGCTTCAGTGTATCTGGTTTTATGTGGTGGTCCTTGATCTAGTTGTAAATGTGGATTTAGCATGGCATATCTTGTTTTCTCTGTCTATGGTAATTGAGAGTTTCTCTGGTTATAGTAGTCTGGGCTGGCATTTGTCTGCTCTTAGAGTCTGTATGACATCTGTCCAAGATCTTCTGGCTTTTAGAATCTATGTTAAGAAATTTGGTATAATTCTGATATGTCTGCCTTTATATATTATTTGACTCTTCTGCCTTACTACTTTTAATATTCTTTACTTTTGTTTTGTGGATTTGGTGTTTTATTATTATGTGTTGGAAGGATTCTCTTCTCTGGGCCAGTCACTTGTCATTTGTAAGCTTCTTATATGTTCTTTAGCAGCTCTTTCTATTTTTAGGGAAGTTTTCCTCTATAATTTTGTTTAAGATACACTGACATTTTGTGTTAGGATCTTAGCTCTTTTCTATACCCATGATCTTTAGGCTTTTTCTTCATATTGTTTTCAGGATTTCCACTATGTTTTGGGTTAGGAGCTTTTTGCATTTTACATTTTCATTGACTTCTATGTCAATGTTTTCTATGGTATTTTCTGCCTCTGAGATTCTCTCTGCTATATCTTTTTTTATGTTTGTGATACTTACATCTATGACCCCTGATCTCTTTTCTTAATTTTCTATTTCCAGGGTTGTCCCTTGTTTCTATTTCTAGATGGTTTTGTTCAATTCCTTCACGTGATTGGTTGTGTTTTCCTGTAATTCTTTAAGGGATTTTTTGTTTCCTCTTTAAAGATTTCTACTTGTTTACCTGTGTTGCCCTGTATTTCTTTAAGGTATTTATTTATGTCCTTTTTAAAGTCCTTTATTATCATCATGAGATGTGGTTTTTAAATCCATGTCTTGCTTTTCTGTTGTGATCGGGTACCCAGGACTTGATGTAGTGGGAGAAGTGAGTACTGATGAAGCCAAGGAGCCTTGATTTTTATTGTTTATTCTCTTGTGCTTGTCTCTGTCCATCTGGTTATCTCCATTATTACCTGTCCATGCTGTTTCTGACTGGAAACTGTCCCTCCTGTGATTCTTGTTTTTTCAGAACTCTTCAGAGTCCAGCTTTCTCTGTGATCCTCTGATTCGGGGATTCTTTGATCCTGAGATTCTGTTGTGTCAGAGCTCCTGACTGTCAATATTTCTCTCAGATCCTGAAATCCTGGTTTGACCCAGTTCCTGACATCCTGCTGGGTTATAGCTCCTGGGAGCTAAGGTTTCTCCTTGTGTTGCAGGAGTGGGTAGGGAGCCAGAGTCCTCAGTTTGCTCTGAGCATATATGAATGCTGGACGGAACTTGCTTCTGACTGAGCAGGAGTTTGTGTTCCCCCGGTTCTCGTGGGGGTCCCAGTTACACTGGATGTTGGGAAAGATAAAGTGGCCTAAGCTGTGATCTTGAGTGTGTCAGAGCTCCAGTGCTCTTGTTTCAGAGCACCTGGGAGTCGGGCTCCGTCTGGCTTCTGTAAGAGTGGAGGCAGAGTCAGCACCACAGGTATGCTCTGAGTCCAGGTCCAAACTGTGATCCAAGGCTTGTGGGAGCACTTCGGAGTTGAGCTTTCTCTGGGTTTTTTGGGAAAGGGTGCAGAGCCAGTACTCCTGGTCTGCTCACAGCACAGTTTCTGATTGGAAGGAAACTATGACATTGGCTGACCAGGGGTTTCTGTGGCCCTGGATCCTGGTGGCCCCAGTTACTCTGGGTCTTGGGGCAGTTATGGTCTCCTCGTCTTTGATCCTGGATATGTTAGAGCATCTGGGTTTTGGGCTTCCTCGGGGCGCTGTGGAAATATGCACATAGTCAGTTCCCAATATCTGCTCAGGGCAATTTATTTATTTTTAATTTAAATTAATAAATGTTTTGCCTATAATTGCTTACCTATATACAACATGTTCCTGCTTGGTGCTGTGGAGATCAGAAAAGAGCATCGAATTACCTGAACTTAAGTAACAATGAGCTGTCATGTGGGTGTTGGATGAGTTAATCCAAGTCCTCTGGAATATCATCCATGCTTGTAATCACAGAGACATCTCTCTAGTCCTTGAATGAAAAAAATCATAACTTAAAAGGTTACTTTCCTGAAATAAATGCCTCAACATTGAACAAAAAATGACAAAACCAACAGCAGTGTTAGTGTGATTTCTTGATGGCTGAACCTGTCACTCAGCTGTGTTCTAGAACTGAGAGGGATGTTGTAGAAGCATCTTTGTGGTGTCCTATTCTCTTCTTTACTGGGTTTATTTGTCTTTCTCCTTAAGTTATGGTATCCTTTTTTTAACCATTTTTTTCTCAAGAACAGACCTGAGCAAATTGATCTGGCACCCATCAACATAAGACTTTTAAGAGGATTGTCTTATGCTTTAGTATTTTAACTTGAAATTCAAGGAGAAATTGATGCTGCCAGATAACTACCATGTAATTGATGTGTATACGATTATTTGGCCCTGCAAATGTTTTTGCTTAAATAATGATTATGTGTAACAGGAAAACAGTGATGTGCACAGACTGTTCAGTAGGGGTCAGGTCCTTCCTGAAGGATTTACAAACATTGATGCAAAGAATTATTATCAGAGATGTTGGAGTAAGAGCTGGACTCTGGCAGCTTAGAAACATTATGTCCAGCCATCCATTCTCTATAAGGTAAGAAGAGAAATTAACAAAAATTTAAAAAAAAAGAGAGAGAAGAGATTTATTCAACATGGTCACATTGGGAACAGAAACAAAGAGTTCCAATGGCCCAAATAAGAGTGTTGTCAGGATCCTGACATGACATTTGGGTTAATATTACACAGAGAATCAACATGGTTGATAACTTATCCAAACTGCTTGGATTTCTTTTCCAGGAGATAAGCTCTATTTGAATGCATCCACCCTCAACATTTCCATTTGGAAACAGGAGAACTCGGGAGGAATTCTAGTTTCTTAGGGACTGTTGTTGCAATAGTCTGATAGTCAAGGAGAGGGATACAAATGTATTTTTAGAGCAGTTACATTACCTTAGAGATGACAATCAATAGGGCAACACTTTTACTTAAGTATTTTTATTGCCTCCATTTTATTGTTTATTTGTATTGCTTGCTCTCCTTGAAATTTTCTTTCCTGTAGTATTCTGACAAAGGTAATTACAACTCAGAATCAGTGGTACTCAGGGTCCCCAAATAGGCTCATCTCATTTTACGTCATTTTACAATTCAACGTCCCTTCCAGGTAGGAACACAACAACATGTAGGGACATCAAATAGTCTAGGGCTCTTGCAAGTTGTCTGTCAAGACTTTGGACTTGATGAAGATGGATTTTTTTTTTATTGAGAAGGATGAAAAGTAGTCAACAAAAGTAAAAAATGTTATATACAACCCGTAATTCTGCTCTATGACTGGGTTTTGATAAAACCAGACTCCAGTGTTACTATAAATGTGTTGAGGATCCACTTTCTTCTACCATAGAAACATGTCCACAATGAGAGATGTGCTGTTATAGCCTTTTCAGTTATTATCCAAAAAGTGTTCCTATGTTCATGCTATTCCCCAAATAACCTCCATAGACGCTCTTTAATTCTATTATAGGTCCTCTGTCATAACATGTATGACTTCCAGCTCATCAAAATACAAAAAAGTTTTTTTGTATGTGCGGGCATATAGGTATCTATATGTGTTGGCAAGAAGACAACTTTAGCTGTCCACCTTCAGGGGAACTACACTTTGTCTTCTAAGATAAGGTCTGTTTCTTCACCAAGAGTGTGTTGATATTTTTATAATTGTTTGCTGGCAAGCATTGGGGTTTTACTGTTTTGCCCTCCAAAGGCTAGTACTCTAGGCCTGTGCTACCACTGCAGGGCTGTGCTGCCATTCTCATGGTTTTGATGTGTGCTTTGTGAGTTATTCTCATAATTTTTCCTGCAAATGTTTACCACTGAGCCCTTGCCTGAGCTTGTCACATTCATTGTGTTAGGATATGGATTTCATTCTCTAGACTGCCAGAGAGATCTCTGTATAAGGATATAATATTATAAATTAAACTTATTAAACACAGTGGGGTTTTCTCTGGTCCTTGTCCTTATTTATGAAGGTAGATAAGAGCCTCCCACACAGGGCTACAGTTAATGTCAGTTAGCACATTGGCTAGCCATAATAAAAGATCAGTAAATATTAGCTGGCATTAATAAAAAATTCATTTTAGGTAACTGGCTTAATTAACATATCAAACACTGACCAGCACATCATACCCAGCTTCTTTAGCTGAAATTACATTTTTTGTAGGCAAATTTTACTTCTAAGATGTTTAATCATTTTATACTCTAAAGTGAGTCAATATTGCGCCACTGATTTGGTTTACTCTATAAGGTGATCTGAATATGTTGTTTTGCCCCAAGATGGATATTATCTATGTGGATTGTAAATAAGTGAAGAAAACTAGAATAGACAAAATAAACTGCAGGTAGAAGATCTCCTGTTTGCTCATAGCTAAAGTATTGTTCTAGGTTGTCAGTACCCTATGATCCTTTAAGTAAATAAAGGGAGCTCATAGATAATGTACTGGCATATTTCAGAAAAAAAGAAAGAAACCTTAACAGTCATTATGGCTTCCCACTTTTTAATGTACTTTCTCTCCAGGATGGCATCTAAGCAAAAAAGAGAGATTCATTCTCTCTCTCTCTCTCTCTCTCTCTCTCTCTCTCTCTCTCTCTCTCTCTCTCTCTCTCTCTCTTTGACAAGGCTCACATATCATGGTATCTTGGTCTGTTCTTACCCACTATGTACCTACCAACTGCTTGCCATCCTCCCTCTATTTCATGATTGTGGTGATGCACGTTTACACAGACAACTTTGTTCATGCTTCATGAAGCATCCGAGATGAAACTTAGGGCTTCTTGCATGCTAGGCTGAGCTGTGTGTCAAGTCCCAGGAAGAAAAGAGGGTTTTCACAAAATCATTTGAAGTATCTTCTTTAAAGTTCCTCTAATAGATTCAGCAGAGTGAAACATTTAACAAAGTTCTCTGCCCCATCACTTCCTAGATGAATCCTCTTCTATTGGTTACCTTGAGAATTGGAGGTGGTATTTTCTTCCCTTTCTACAGGATCTCCTTTATGTGCAAGATACTACTAAAAGGTGATCCTGATTCTTCCCCTTGGTTCCTCAAGGAAATTCTAAAGCAGTGTCTCACAAACTTCTTAATACTATGCCCCTTTAATACTGTTACACAAGATATGGTAACCCCAAATCATAAAATTCATTTTGTTACTATTTCATAACTGTTGTTTTGTTACTCTTATGAATCATAATGTAATTTCCTCAAATGGTCTTCAAGAACCTGTGTAAAGGTCATTTGGGCCCCAAAGGTGTCACATCCTGAAGAATGGAAACCACTATTCTACATGAATTCAACACATTCTTCCTCTGTTTACAATATTTGACTGTTCAACCCATTTTCATCTCAAAGTATTGCTTCATCTATCATGGATACAATTAGCCATTTTTGTTTTCCTGAGTGAGGTTACAAACCTGAAAAATGAATGGTTCTAAATACTTAGTAGTGAGTGAATTGTTATAGGGGTTTGGAAATATGTGCAAATCTGGTAGTCTAAATGACTATATTTATTTGGATTAGTGCTAGCAGGGATTAGTTGCAGATGATTATTAATTGAAATGTCTTATAATGTGTTCTAGGAATCACTGTTAAGTAGACCAGTATGCTAATTTAGGGGTGCTTCTGTCTCCAGGTGATACATTATCTGACAGGGTAGGACAAAGAGGTGGTATGCCAATGTTTGTGGTAACTGAAGGTTCTATATGGATTCACAATTGCTATAGTGATTATTTCTGCTACATGATGACTACATGATTCTCCAGAGCACCATCATATAACATCAAAACTACTGTCCCAGACTTGTGCCCCACATTTCTTTTTGTCATTTTAAAATCATTTTAAATCAGAGGGGTGTTTGACTGTATAGTATCAAATACTCTCTCATGCACTTTAAAAATTATAATATATTTTAAGGTCCTCTTATCAAAGGGACCACAAATATTCCCATAAAAAATAATGTAGAGTTTTTGCTTTTTTGTAATTTCTTTATTATTAGTGGGTTGTTAGTAGGAGATTGTGGTAGTTTGCATAAGTGAAGACTCTCTTAAGGTCCTGTGTTTATATACTCAGTCCCAACTTCAATGTGCTTGCTGTTTGGGAAGGTTGTGGAACATGTAGGTGGTAGAACCTTGACAGCAAAAGTACTTCACTGGGGATAGACTTTGAAGTTTTATATCACATCATGACTTCCTGCTTCTTTTTGCCTACTGTATATGAAAATATGACTAGATATCTTTGCTTTAATTCACCAAACTTTCTCACTCTTAGATATCCCAGATACATAGCCTCTTGTGGGAACACAGTCCAGGAATCAAGACATGTAAGGAGATTTCTGAATGTTTGTGAGAAACTCCGAGGGAAAAGAAAGAAAAAAGACATGAGTCTTGTGACTAAAGTTTCTTCAAAACACAAAATCATTCTTGTGCTTCCTCCAGGTGTACTGAATAAGAGTGAATTTACCTTAGATTATTAACTGGCTATTATTTGTTAACAGGCCTGTGGTAGTTTTAATATTCTTGGCCCAGGAAGGGCCACTATTTGATGGTGTGGCATTTTTGGAGTAAGAGTGTCCTTGATAGAGGAAGTTTGTTACTGCGGGAATTGGCCATAAGACCCTCATTTGGGCTGCACAGAAGTTAGTTTACTATTAGAAGACTTCAGATGAAGATGTAGAACTCTCAGCTCTCCATTCACAACGTGTGCCTCGATGCTGCCATATTTTTGCCTTGATGATGATATGTTGTGATTAGCCCTGAAGTTATATGTATTTTGATGCTAATCCCACTGCCCCTAGGACAGCTGCCTCCTCATGTACTCAGGAATAGTTGACTTCACCAGAACCTTCTCCCTATTGAATTTGTAAAGTACAGGTGAGGGGCAGGTATAGGATAGAAGGAGGCCTGTCATTGGAGGAGAAGGAAGGATGGACGGGAGAGAAGTTTGAAAGAAGAGGAGGAGACTAGAACAGAACGGAAGAGACAAGAGGAGAGAAGAGGGAGGGAGAAGCTGTGGAAGGGCAATGGAGGCTGATGAAAAGATCTTGCTTGGTGTATTACAAGTTGTTATCAATGTTCCTAAATGATGGATGGTACTGAGATTTGTATGTTTAAGTGGGCAATTATATCTTATCTATTGGATCTAAGAATATTGTGTTGTGTGTTCCTTTATGTGACGGTTTCAGTGTAGAAAAGTATGCAGCAGCAGGAGACCCTGGGCGGCCAAGAAGTTGGAATGTGTTTCTGCCAAGACTGGAGGTCAGCATGTAGAAGAATGCAGATCTATCCATGCTTATGACCCTGTACAAACCTTAAGGCCAAGTGGATAAAGGACCTACAAATCAAACCAGATAGACTGAAACTAATAAAAGAAAAAGTGGGGAAGAATCTTGAACACATGGCATTGGAGAAAATTTCCTGAAAAAAAAAAAAAAAACAAAAACAAAAAAAAAAAAAAAAACCAAAAAACCACAATGGCTTATGCTCTAAGATCAAGAATCGACAAATGGGATCTCAAAAATCTGCAACGTTTCTGTAAGGCAAAGGACACTTTTGTCAGGACAAAACGGCAAGACACAGACTGGGAAAGGATCTTTACCAATGCTACAACTGATAGAGGGCTCATATCGAAAATATGCAAAGAACCCAAGAAGTTAGACTGCAGGAAGACAAATAACCCTATTAAAAATGGCGTTCAGAGCTAAACAAAGAATTCACAGCTGAGGAGTGTTGAATGGCTGAGAAACAAATACAGAAATGTTCAACATTTTTAGTCATAAGGTAAATGCAAATCAAAACAACCCTAAGATTCCAACTCACACCAGGTGACAGCACATGCTGACATGGATGTGGAGAAAGAAGAGCACTCAACCATTGTTGGTGGGATTGCAGACTAGTAAAACCATTATGGAAATCAGACTCGAGATACCTCAGAAAATTGGACATTGAGGTACCTGAGGACACAGCTATACCTTTCTTGGCATATATCCAAAAGATGCTACAACATATAACAGATGTACATGCTCCACTATGTTGATTGCAGCCTTATTTATAATAGCCAAAAGCTGGAAAGAACCCAGATGCCCTTCAACAGACGAATGGATATAGAAAATATAGTACATTTACACAATGGAATATTACTCAGCTATCAAATCAATGCCTTTATGAAATTAATAGGCAAAAGCAATGAACTGGAAAATATCATCCTGAGTGAGCTAATACAATCACAGAAAAACACACATGGTGTGCACTCATTGATAAGGGGATATTAGCCCAAATGCTCGAATTACCCTAGATGCACAGAACACATGAAACTCAAGAAGGTAGGCCAAAATGTGAATGCTTCACTCCTTCTTTTAAAGGGGAACAAGAATAACCTTGTGAGGGAATAGGGAGGCAAAGTTTAGAACAGAGGCAGAAGGAACACACATTCAGATCCTGCCCACATGTGGCCCATAATTATACACCACCAAACTAGATAAAATGGATGAAGCAAAGAAGTGCAGGCTGACAGGAAACAGATGTAGATCTCTCCTGAGAACACATTCAGAATACAGCAAATACGTAGGCAAATGCCATCATTAAACCACTGAACTGAGAACAGGACCCCTGCTGAAGGAATCTTAGAAAAGAGCTTGAAGGGGCTTGAGACCCCATATGAACAACAATGCCAACCAACCAGAGCTTCCAGGGACTAAGCCACTACCCTAAGACTATACATGGACTGACCCTGGGCTCCAACCTCATAAGTAGCAATGAATAGCCTAATAAAAGCACCAGTGAAAGGGGAAGCCCTTGGTCCTGCCAAGACTGAACCCCCAGTGTAAGTGATTGTTGGGGGGAGGGTAGTAATGAGGGGAGGATGAGGAGCGGAACACCCATAGAGAAGGGGAGGGGGAGCGCTTAGGGGGATGTTGGCCCAGAAACTGGGAAATGGAATAACAATTGAAATGTAAATAAGAAATACCCAAGTTAATAAAGATGAAACAAAAAAGATGTGTATCAGATATCTTGGGGCACCGAGGTGCTAGACCTAGCAGGGTAAAAGATACCAATACCTTTTTATTTTTACAACAAAAATGATGGACTGAACTTCTCAACATATAAGACAGCCCCAATTAATTTTTTTTATGAGAGTTGACTTGGTAACGGTGTGTGTTCACAGCAGTCAAACACTAACATAGAAGTTGATGACAAGAACTGAGTTATTGCTATGATAGGCTGGACCATGTTTTCATTTGGATAAATTATGATTTTGGTATATTGGATGGGTAAAGTTGTGGAATAAGTTAAGTTAAGCTTAATGGGTCATTCTAGTAGAAATATGGAAGACTTTGTTACTGAGATTGCTTTGGCTTGTGCAGATCATTCGTAGGAGTTCTCAGTGGAAAAGAATGTTAATATGTGGCCGAGAGAATGTTTTAGTGGTATTTTGGCCAGGAATGTGACTATATTTTTGTCCTTGTCTGAGGAATATACCTGAGGCTTAAGAAATTTTACTGATTGCATTGCAAAAGAAAGTTTTGAAAGAGCCCCAGAAAGGCAAAGAATTTGCTCTCTGCTTTAGTATTTATTTATTTATTTATTTATTTATTTATTTATTTACTTTCTCACTTACTTACTTGTTGATTCATTGATTTATATATTTAAATATTTGGATTTTTAAAATTTACATTTCAAAAGCTATTTCCTTTCCCTGTTTCCCGTACATAACACCCCATCCCATCTGATCTTCCACTTCTATGAGGGAGTTCCTCATCCCTAACCCAGCCATACCTCCCTGACATTCCTCTACACTAAGGTCCAGCCTTTAAGGGACAAAAGAATTCTCCTCCCATTCGTGCCCAATAAAGTCATCCTCTGCTGCATAAGCGGCTGGAGCTGTGGGTCTGTCCATGTGTATTCTTTGGATAGTGGTTTAGTCCCTGGTAACTCCCGTTGCTTGCTATTGTTCTTATGGGATTGCAAGCCCCTTTAGCTCCTTCAAACCTTTCTCCAACTTAAGCATTGGGAACACTATTCTCAGTTCAAAGGTTTGTTGCTAGAATTGCCTCTGTATTTGTCCTGCTCTGTCTGAGCCTCTACAGAAACAGCTGTATCATGCTGCTTTCAGCATGCACTTCTTGGCTTCATCAATATTGTCTATGTTTGGTATATATATATATATATATATATATATATATATATATATGCTGGATGCTCAGGTGGAACAGACACTAAATGGTCATTCTTTCAGTCTCTGATCTAAATATTGTTTCCATATCTTCTGTTATGATTAATTTTATTCATTCACTTAAGGACTGAAGTATTTGCACTTTGATCATCCTTCTTCTTGACCTTCATGTAGTCTATGGATTGTATCTTGGGTAATTAGAGTATTTTGGCTAATATCCACTTATCAGTGAATGCATACCATGTGTGTTTTTCTGTGATTCAGTTACCTCATTCCTGATGACATTTCTAGTTCCACCCATTTGCTTGTAAATTTCATGAAGTTGTTGTTTTTGATACCTGTATAGTACACTATTGTGTAGAACTATCACATTTTCTGTATCCATTCCTCTGTTAAGAGGCATCTGGGTATTTTCCAGCTTCTGACTATTATAAATAGATCTGCTATGAACATATTTGAGCATGTGTCCTTGTTATAGTTGAAGCATCATTTGGGTATATGCACAAAAGTGGTATAGGTGGGCCATTTGGCAGTACTATATCCAATTTTTTGAGGAATCTCCAGAGCGACTTCCAGAGTGGTTTTACTAGCTTTAAATCCCACCATCAATTAAGAACACTTCTTTCTCCACATCCTCACCAGCATCTGTTTATATATGAGTTTTTGATCTTAGCCATTCTGACTGGTGTAAGGTCAAATCTAATGGTTGTTTTCATTTGCATTTTCCTGATGACGAAGAATGTTGAATAGTTGTTTAGGTACTTCTCAGCCATTCAATGTTCTTCAGATGAGTATTCCTTCTTTAGCTCTGTACCACATTTTTTATATAGGGTTATTTTACCTCTGGAATCTAACTTCTTGATTTCTTTGTGTATTTTGGATATTAGACCTCTATCAGATGTAGGATAGGTAAAGATCTTTTCCCATCAATTGGCTCTAATTTTGTCCTCTTGACAGTGTCCTTTGCATTACAGAAGCTTTGCATTTTTATAAAGTCCCAATTGTCCATTCTTGAAGAGCATAAACCTTTGGTGTTTTGTTCAGGAAATTTTTCAGAGTGCCCATGTATTCGAGGCTCTTCCCCACATTTTCTTCTATTAGTTTGAGTGTATCTGGTTTTATATGCAGGTCCTAGATCCACTTGTATTTAAGCCTTTTACATAGCCATAAGAATAGAATGATTTACATTTTTCTACATGCTGACCTCCAATTGAACCATCAAAAATTGTTTAAAATGCTATCTTTTTTCCCCACTGGATGGTTTTAATTCACTGTCAAATATTGAGTGACCATAGGGGTGGGTTCATTTCTGGGTCTTTAATTCTATTCTGTTTATCTATCTTCTTTTCTGTTTACCAGGACCATACAGTTTTTATCACTTTTGCTCTGTAATACAGCTTGAGGTCCAAGATGGTGATTCCTCCACAAGTTCTTTTATTGTTGAGGATAGTTTTCGATATCCAGATGAATTTGCAAATTTCTCTTTCTAACTCTATGAATAATAGAGTTGGAATTATGATGGGGTTTGCATGGAAGCTCTAGATTGCTTTTGGCATGATGGCCATTTTTATTATATTTATCCTGCCAATCCATAAGCATGGTAGATCCTTCCATCTTCTGAGATCTTCTTTAAAGTCTTTCTTCAGAGACTTGAAGTTCTTGTCACACAGATCTTTCCCTTGATTGGTTAGAGTTACACCAAGGTATTTTGTATTATTTATGACTATTATGAATGGTGTCATTTCCCTAATTTCTTTCGCTGACTGTTTATACTTTGAGAAGGCTACTGCTTTGTTTGACTTAATTTTCTACTCAGCCACTTTGCTGAAGTTGTTTATCAGGCTTACTATTTCTCTGGTGGAATTGCAGAGAGACCCTTACTCAAGTCTTGGGAAATCGTGGACCCCAGACACAGAGAGACCATTTTGGATGTAATAAGCAAAGGCGAGGTTTATTACGGAGACCTATTACAGAGATCTCCGGGCTGACATATATCCCACGCAGGAGACAGAGGTGTCGGCCCCGAAACTCAAAAGTCAGAGGGTTATATAGAGAAGGCTAGGGGGTTTTGGCGTGGTTACATACAAATGGCTCATTCAAACATAGCAGTGAGAACAAAGCAGAAAGAGTATGTGTTAGAAGTCAGGGGCTTATCAGGGTCTGGAGGATGGCCCTGAGTGAGCTGGGGGGAGATGTCTTCCTGCCAGACGTCCCATGAATCAGTCCCATTAACTCAGGCTGGTTCTTGCATTCCTTTGCTTTATGGCTTGCCAGTCCTGCCTGGACAGTGTTTCCTGTGCTCCTTTATCTTTATGGCCTGCTAGTCTGGGCTGCAGGGCTTAGCCCTGGGTCTGTGGTTTTTTGGGGTTTATTCTTTTAATTTTATATTTCTAAACCTAGAATTCGTATAATTCTCTTTTCATTCCCATCTTCTCCTACTAAATAATTCTAATCTTAGAATTTTGATATCAAGTCTCGTATTTGGTCTCACCAGTTGTCCTAACTGACTGGTACTGTTGTCTCAGAACCATCAACTGCACAGCACCCACTCGATTTTTAACAAAAGCAATTAACCTGTTTGTCCCACAGGAGCCAAAAACTAAAACCAAGAAAATTATTAATAATGGCCCAGCTGTAGCAGAGAGTAGGGTAGTCATCCAGGGAGATCTACTAAACTAGCCCTCGAACCATCTCTGATGTGTTTTTTTGTCTGTCTTTTGTCTAACCTTTTTCTAAGTTTATTTATGGAGTCTTTAATTATTCCTGAATGGTCTGTATAGAAGCAACATTTTTTTTTTTTTAGTATAGCACACAGACTCCTTTTTTAAGGAATATCAGGTCTGATTTTTTTTCTTTTATTTTGAAGGACTACCTCTGAGAGGGAGGTTAGGTATTCTTGGAGGTCAGCTAAAAAGTCCTTCTCTCTTTTTATATCTGAGTCAATGGCAGTTCTGAATTCTCTATAAGCCTTGTATTGTAGCGCAACAGCAGATGTCCTTGTGCTGCCCTTGCAGCACCTAGATAGCCCTAGCCCTAAGTAATTCTCAATCCTTATTTTTTGTGTCTTACTAAGTCTTTAGCATCAGGATTCCAATCTGGACACTATCTGAACCTATACACCAAGGTCATGACTGTCTTTTAGAACTTCTAAACTTATACAGGTTGTGATCCCTGAGGCACAGTCCCAAGAAGTGTTAGGAGTACTAACATATGTAATGTTACATCATTTGTAATAGAAATCAAGCCTATTTCCACACCTATCCCGATGGAACTCAGGGCAAACATGCTGAGTGTCCCTCTAGGTCTCAGCTCTCAGCCCCAACAGCTAGTATGTGGCTGGTGAGGGCTGAGAATTGACGGCTGTCAGGGTGGTCAGCAGCACCAGGTACGGTCCTTTCCAGCGAGGCTCGAGTGTCTGGGCTCAGTGTAGCTGCTTCCGACCTGGAACTGATGGAATGTCTCAGGGGTCTCCGGGGCATAGGCTGTTGTCAGCTGTGAGCAGATTTCTTTCTGTATCACCTGTAGGTCTTTTAGCCTGGCACACAAATCATTATTACTATGGCACTATGACATGTTGGTTCAATAACATCATCTAATTCAGTCAGGGGAGCTGAGGCCCCATATAAGATCTCAAAGGGGGTAAGGCTGAATCTGGAAGAGGTATTTCTTGCTCTGAAGAGAACAAGAGGGAAGGAGTGTCACCCAGTCTGTGCCAGTCTCCATGGTCAATTTGTTTAGGGTCTCTTTTAGAGTTCTATTTATTTACTCTACGTGTCCTGAACTTTGAGGTCTGTAAATACAATGTAATTTCCAATCGACCTCTAAATACTTGGCCACACCCTGGCTTACCTTGGCAACGAAAGTAGGCCTGTTGTCTGACCAGATTACCTTGGGCATTCCAGACCTGGGGAAGATTTCTTCCAGTATCTTCTTGATGATTGTAGAGGCCGTCTCTCGTTTGGTGAGGAAACCTTCTATCTATTCCTGAAAAGGAATCTACAAGCACTAGGAGATGCTTGTGATTATATTTTTATGGTTTTATCTCAGTGAACTTCACTTTGAGTTTTTACTAAACTTTTCAGGTCTCTTTGTCTTGTTTGTTTGTTAAGCATTCACTTACTGACATACCTTATACTTTTTATTGTCTCTCTTGGCTAAAATCCTAAAGTCTATTACATATATTTTAACTATTTGGACAAACTTTTTATCTCCTAAATGAGTCCATTTCTTAATTTGGCAAAGTGAGTCTTTTGTTTGTTCTTTGGGGGGTATAGCTTTCTCCCCAAGTGTGTCATTGTCCTTTTATCTTTTAAACAACTTGGGCCTTTTCTTCTGTTGTACATTCTAAGTGAGGCCATCCCTTAGTCTAATCCCAGTTCCCAGTGGCTGTTTCTTGTAGGCCTGTAACCAGGATAGGCTCCTGCATAGCCATTTCCCGAGCCACTTTATCTGTTTTGTTACTGTCCCATGTCACTGAATCTCTTCCTTCCTGATGTCCTGTGCAATGACTAGTACTCACAGTTGTTGGCTTCATCAGGGCATCTAAGAGATGACAAAGGCATCTGTGGCACTGATGTGCTGGGGGATTGGGGTTCAGCCATCCCAGATGACATTGTTTTGTCCACCATGGCAGCACCCACTTGTCTCTGACTTTCATTCATGAAGAGAACTTTTCCCGTCTGTGGACAAGGTCCTCGGCTTTCAGCAGGGGTCAATCAGCCAGTCGCAGAGGTCTTTCCTCCACCCATGTTCTTCTGTCAGTGTTTGACACTCGTGCTGTGGTGGCTCCAGGTCCGGATTGGGCAGCAAGGTGACCAGATTGTCCCCAACCGGTGGAGAATCTAGTCCATGGCAGCTGACCAGTGGTCCCATCTTTTGGGACACTCTATCAGCCACTCTATCACAGTTTAAGTCCTGGATTGGGTGATAATTGTTAGTGCCCGGCTGGCAGGAGTGATGTGTTCCAAGCAGAAAAGCACTAAGCCATTCATCTCCCAGCATCAGGTACTGGTGCACTGAGACAGGTCTTAAGCTCCACATACACAGTCTATAGATATGTATATACATGGCCTCACCCAGCCATTTTAGCCCACGCAAGCCAATTTGGAGAGCAATTTTCTCATGAGCAAGGGATAGGGGTAGTCAGGGATGACCATGAATTAGTGGGTGGGTTACCCAGCCCACGCCAAGGTCCACTGTTCTTCGGGCAGTCCATAAGTATTGTTCGTTGTCAGTAGCCCCTTGCACTCAAGGTCTTTGGATATTGGCCCACTGGGGGGCATAGGAGCCCAGAGCACTGGATCCCTGTATCCACAATTCCCTTCTATCTCTGTGTATAGCCAGCACTCTAGGACCAAGAGGCTCTCCAGTGGCCCCTCTTGTTCTTTCTTGGGCAGTCCCTGACCCAGTGTCCTTTTTCTTTGTATTAGGCACACTGATCTTTAGCCAGGAATTCTCTTCTGTTGTCAGGTACTATCTTCCTAGGTTCCCTAACTACTGTGGCTAGTATATGTTCCTCTCTTGTCTTTTATCTCTCTTTAGCTCTCTAACTTCTTCTTCTTTTTGTCTCTTTTCTTCCCTAGCTTTCTGTTCTTTTTACCTCTTTTTTTAACCTTACTTTTTCTGTAACTTATACTAACTCTCAGCAACATATAATAACTCTCTCAGTGACTTAGCTTAACCCTTTAAATTTTTGTAACTTTTTCTTCATATCTTTTCCTTATCTTAGCCAGATTGGTGGGGCATTTTTCAGTCCCTCAGAGACCCACCCTTGGAGTCTGCTAGCAGACCTGGAGCACTCCCTACCTTCAGGCGTCTGAAGAGAGCAGGCAGAAGTGGGGTCCTTCTATCCATGTCTGGAACATTTTTTCTGGCCTCTAGTAGGATTCTGTCTTTCCTCGGTAGTAAAGAAGACCTGTAACAGTTACTAACAAGCATCTCAAATGGGATGGTGAGAAAACAAGAGAATCTTGAGAATAGAGGTCCACTGAAGAGGGCAAATAGCATTTAGTCACACAGCTAAGTCGGGAGGCTTTCTTGGGACAAAAAGGCCTTGTGTCTGTGAAACAGAAAAGTGAGCAGAGGGGCAGCCTATCTGTTACCGGCTGTCTCTCTGGACTTAGATTTTCCCTTAAGGAGTACCTTCCTTTAGTGCCAGCTCAGTGGCTTTATCGCTCAAGAGACCCATCCTCTAAATGGCACTAGGCTTCTAGTAAGAACTAATAACAAAAGGATGGAGAGATGGTTAGAACCTAAATGTTAGATACTAAGCAGCTGACAAAAGAATTGTAACCAGTTCACCTGGGGCTTCTTGTCTCTTATATCTAATAAAGAGATTGTTAATACTATAGTACCAACCTTTAATAAAAAAAAAATTAGCTCTCTCCATGTCTCAGAATATCAGGACTGCAGTAGTAGTCCTTCACCAAACTGTCTCAGTGGGCTAAGGGCCCATGGAAAAGAAAACATTAATCCTGACCTTGGCCACAGCCAAAGCCTGAATTCTAAATTCTGACTGGCAAAACACAACAAAGTTCTTTACAGTTTGTTGTAGATTTTTTGAAACTATTTTAGGGGCTTCTCTGTCCCCAAACCTGGGACATTTCAACCACAGGGGCAGGAACTGGCTGCTGTGGGGATAGGATCAAAGGCATTCTCCATGCTAATGATGACCAGTGAGAAAAGTAATTTAATGCTGGAGACTGACTCCTCTCTTGGAATAGGGCCAGCAGATAAGGCAGGCTCCCTAAAGAACTTTTGTTAATGAGCACTCTCTTTCTGTGAGCAAGAGTTGAAGGTCTGGCCACTAAAAGCAGAAATTTCTTTCTTGTTCTTGTTTTCTTTAGAGTCCTCCCCCACCTCACTCTCAGCCTTTTTAGATCATTCTTCCTGTAGAATTTCTAACACAGCCTGTCCCTTTTTTATAGCCTGTTGACAGCATTTCTGATCTTTTAGGCTCTACGCACTAAGTGCCATATCGGCTGAAACTCCGCCTTTAAGATTCTTTGCTCCCAAGCAAAATTTAAATCCTTTTCTAGCTTATCTCAGCTGTCCACCATGAGATTCCCAGAGATCGTGAACCAAGGTGTAGTAATTCACTAAGAAATCTCTCTGTAGTGTTTCTTTTTACCTTAAGCCTTTTCCTTTTAAACAGCTCCTGAAGAGCCAGAAAAATTGGGTGAGACTTGAGAAGTCCCCATGCTCACTGCAGCAGCTCTGCAGCTAATTTCGCTCCCCCCTACTGTGTGTTGGGAGCACAAGCACAGATAAAACACTATGTTTTTTTTAAAAAATTAACGTTGGCTATCAACCAACACACCGCCACTAGAGCAGGGTCTATAAAGTTAAGTTTTTTACTCACTATACTTGTTTCATACCGGAGGCCAAATCTGGGGAACTTTTTTATTTACGAGCGGTTTTTTCCTCAAGGTTTTTGTTAATGTCTGTTTACACAACTGTTAACAGCAGCTAGGCTGCTCAAGGGGAGTAAAGGGAGGGGCCTCTCTCCTTGGGGAGGAGGCTCAAGAGAGAAAGACAAAACTCCCTGGCAGAAAACAATTTCTCTCAAGCAAATTATTTTTAACTTTTAACTTAAGCACCAAGAGGACCAAGTAAAACTCTTTGACGAACAAAGCAAACAGTTTCATGATTTCAAACACAGTCGTCAGTCCAAGATTTTAAACACAGTCGTCAGTCTAAATTCAAAAACGAAACAAAAGCCAAAAAGACACTCGATAATACCACAGAAAACAAACCAGACAAACGAGACCAAGACAAAGCATCCTATAACCAATTTTCACAGATGTCTGGTACCTTCAGTACCTGGCCCAAACTGCAGCTTAACCTTAGCTGCTTTTGGGATGAGATGGACCATCTGATTCCACTTCCCAACAGGATTTCAGAGTGTCCTCTTGTCCTAACATCCGTCCAATGGTCCACCATCAAAGACAAAGGGGTTATCACAGTCTGCCCCATGGCAAAGAAAAAGAACACCAAACACAGAAACAGAACACAGACAGCAGACACTAAGGAGCACTCTGTCTCCTTTGTTCCGGAAAACCACAGTCAGGTCCTCCTGACTGCCCACAGCCAGGCTCTTCCGACTGTTCTCTGCCCATGGAACGTCTTCCAGGGGCTGCAGCCTGCGGGCCCCGGGGCATCACCCACTTCCGCAGCCAGAGGGTCCTCACGAACCACAAAGGCAGCTGCACTGAGTGGGGATACACATCCAATCTCCTAGCACAGGGCAGGAATACACATCCACCCTCTTAGCACAAGGCAGGAACACACATCTGCCCTCTTAGCACAGGGCAGGAATACACATCCACCCTCTTAGCACAGACACAGAGTGAGACTCCACGTCCACTCTCTAAGTACTGACCAGAGTGAGACTTCACCGGTACCAAGACACACACATATACACACACGGCGGAACCAAAACAGAGACAGACACAGACTGACAATTGCGGCGCCGCTCACACAGAAACACTCAGACAAACATCCAACTCACCTCCAAGGGGTCTTCGGAGTCTGGGGTGGTCGCGCAGATCCCGGACGAGCCCCCATTTATGAAAGATCCCATGCACAGAGACCCTTACTCAAGTCTTGGGAAATCACGGACCCCAGACACAGAGAGACCATTTTGGATGTAATAAGCAAAGGCGAGGTTTATTACGGAGACCTATTACAGAGATCTCCGGGCTGACACATATCCCACACAGGAGACAGAGGTGTCGGCCCCCGAAACTCAAAAGTCAGAGGGTTATATAGAGAAGGCTAGGGGGTTTTGGCGTGGTTACATACAATTGGCTCATTCAAACATAGCAGTGAGAACAAAGCAGAAAGAGTACGTGTTAGAAGTCAGGGGCTTATCAGGGTCTGGAGGATGGCCCTGAGTGAGCTGGGGGGGGGGAGATGTCTTCCTGCCAGACGTCCCATGAATCAGTCCCATTAACTCAGGCTGGTTCTTGCACTCCTTTTCTTTATGGCTTGCTAGTCCTGCCTGGACAGTGTTTCCTGTGCTCCTTTATCTTTATGGCCTGCTAGTCCGGGCTGCAGGGCTTAGCCCTAGGTCTGTGGTTTTTTGGGGTTTATTCTTTTAATTTTATATTTCTAAACCTAGAATTCGTATAATTCTCTTTTCAGAATCATTGGGTCAATTAAATATACTATCATATCATCTCCTAACGGTTATATATTGACTTCCTCCTTTCCAATTTGTGTCAGTTTGACCTCAATTTGCTGTCTGATTGCTCTGACTGGACTTTGAGTACTATATTGAAAAGTAGGGAGAGAGTGTGCAGTCTTGTCTATTCCCTGATTATAGTGGTATTGCTTCAAGTTTCTCTCCATTTACCTTGATATTAGCTACTGTTTTGCTGTATATTTCTTTTATTATGTTTTGATTTGGATGTTGAATTCCTAATCTTTCCAGGACTTTTATCATGAAGTGGTGTTGAATTTTGTCAAATGCTTTCTCAGAATCGAATGAAATAATTATCTTTCTTTTTTCCTTTGATTTCATTTACATAGTGGATTATGTTTATGGATTTCTGTATATTAAACCATCCCTGCATCCCTGGGATGAAGCCAGCTTGATTATGATGGATGATTGTTTTGAATTGTTTTTGGGTTTGGTTTGCAAGAATTTTATTGAGTATTTTTGCATCGATATTCATAACGGAAACTGGTTTGCAATTCTTGCTCTTTGTTGGGTCTTTGGGTGTTTTAGTTATAAGCATAATTGTGGCTTCAGAAAATAAATTGTGTAGTGTTTCTTCTATTTCTTCTATTCTGTGGTATAGTTTGGACGGTATTGGTATACGGTCTTCGATGGAGTTATGATAGAATGCTGCACTGAACCCATTTTATCCTGGGTATTTTTCAGTTGAGAGACTTTTAGTAACTTCTTTTATTTCTTTAGAAGTTATGGGAATGTTTAGATGGTTTATTTGATCCTGATTTAATTTGATATCAGGTATCTGTCTAGAATATTTTCCACTTGATCCAGATTTTTCAGTTTTGTTGATTATTGGCTTTTTTAGTAGGATCTGATGATTTTGTAAATTTTCTCAGATTCTGCTGTTATGTCTCCCTTTTCATTTCTTAACTGTAAAGTGAATGTTTATTTGAATACTTTAGTTTAGTTTTACTACTAATTTATTAGAAATTGCCACATGGTATATGTTCCTCAAGACTGGGGTTTGTCAATGACTTCAAATTTGGGATCCTCAAAGATGAAGGTAGGAAACTTATCCATCTCTCCTTTACCAACATTTCTTTAAGGTTAAAAAGCTCTCTGTCCAGATATTGGTGATACTCTGGGCCAGTATCAACAGGTCCTCCAGATGTCTGTTGCTTTGTTTTGACCTCTTTAATCTTGTCCATGAAGTTTCTGTACAGGATCAAGTTCCTTATTAAACACCACAGCTGTAACACCAATGTTCCTCCTCAATTGCACAGAGACTACTGTACAAAGGACAGAGGAGAGCCTGAAGATCCACGAAACGATCTTGGTTTAGTCGGTGGTACTTGCACTGAGTCCCAAGTTGTTAGAGTCACCAACGCCACTACGTTCAACTCCTCCCTTTCATTTTGTTAATTTGAATACATTCTCTGTGCCCTCTGGTTAGTCTGGTTAAGGGTTAATCTGTCATGTTGATTTTCTCAAACAACCAGCTCCTAGTTTTGTTGTTAATTTGTTTAGTTCTTTTTTGTTTTCACTTGGTTGATTTCAGCCCTGAGTTTAATTATTTCCTAAATCAGTGTATTTGATTCTTTTTTTTTCTAGAGCTTTTATGGGTGCTGTCAAGTTGTTAATGTATGCTCCCTCTAGTTTCTTTTTGGAAGCACTCAGAGTTATTAGTTTTCCTCTTAGCATTACTTTCATTGTATCCCATAATTTTGGGAATCTTGTACCTACATTTTCATTATATTCTAAAAAGTTCTTAATTTCATTTCTCTTTTTTTATTTCTTCCTTGACAAAGCTATCATTGAGTAGAACATTGTTCAACTTCCATGTGTATATGGGCTTTCTGTGTTTTTTGTTGTTATTGAAGAGACAGCCTTTGTCTGTAGTAAGATGATATGATACATGGGATCATTTACATCTTTTTGTGTTTGTTTATGCCTGTTTTGTGACTGATTTTATGGTCAATTATGGAGAAGGTACCATGAGGTGCTGAGAAGAAGCTATATTCTTTTGTTTTAGGGCAAAGTGTGCTAAAAATATCTGTTAAATCCATTTGGCGGAAAATTTGTTAGTTTCTCTATGTCTCTCTTTACTTTTTGCTTCCATGATCTGTCCATTGATGAGAGGAATGGTATTGAAATCTCCTACTATTATTGTGTGGTGTGCAATGTGTGCTTTGTGCTTTAGTAAGGTTCATTTTATGAATGTAGGTGTCCTTGCATTTGGAACAGAGGGACTCAGATTTGAGAGTACTTCTCAGTAAATTTTTCCTTTGATGAATATGAAATTCTTCCTCTTCTTTTTGAAAACTTTTAATGGAAAGTCAATTTTGTTTGATATTAGAATGGCTACCCCAACTTGTTTCTTAGGACAATTTGCTGAGAAAATTGTTCTCTAGTCTTTTACTCTGGGGTAGTGGCTGTCTTTGTCACTGAGGTGTGTTTTCCTTATGCAGCAAAACGCTGGGTCCTCTTTAAGTATCCAGTCTATTAGTCTATTTCTCTCTATTGGGAAATTGAGTCCTTTGATGTTAAGAGCTAGTAAGGAAAAATAATTGTTGTTTCCTGTTATTTTTGTTGTTTGAGGTGTAACTATGTTTGTGTTTCTTGATGCAAGAAAATAAATTTCTTTCTTTTCTCCGGTTGAAATTTCTCTCCTTCGGTTAGAGCTTTCTCTCTATTATTTTTTGTAGGGCTGAATTTCTGGAAAGTTATTGTGTAACCTTGTTTTTTATGGAATATCTTGGTTTCTCCATGAATGTTGATTGAGAGGTTTGCTGGATACTGTAGCCTGGGCTGGTATTTGAGTTCTCTTAGCGTCTATATGACTTCTGCCCAGGATCAGTCTCTGGTGAGAAGTCTGGTTAATTATGATAAGTCTGCCTATATATGTTACTTAACCTTTTTCCTTTACTGCTTTTAATATTCTTTGTTTTGTGCATTTGGTGTTTGGACTATTATGTGACAGGAGGAATTTCTTTTATGGTCCAATCTATTTGGAGTTCTGTAGGCTTCTTTTATGTTTGTGGGCTATCTCTTTCTTTAAGTTAGGGAATTTTCCATCTATAATTTTGTTGAAGATATTTAGCATCCTTTTAATTTGGTAGTCTTGACTCTCTTTTATACTTCTTATTCTTGTTTGATCTTCTCATTGTGTCCTTGATTTTCTGGATGATTTTAGTTAGGAGCTTTTTGCATTTTACTGTTTTTTTTTTTTTGGCAGTTGTGTCCATGTTTTCTATGGTATCTTCTGCCCTCAGAATCTCTCTTCTATCTTTTATATTATGTGTGATTCTTGCATCTATGACTCCTTATCTCTTTGTTAGGATTTCTGTCTCCAGGGTTCTCTTCCTTTGTATTTGTTTATCGTTTATATATCTGTTTTTAAATTTTGGGTTGTTTTGTTAAATTCCTTTACCTGTTTGGCTGTGTTTTCCTGTAATTCTTTAAGGGATGTTTGTGTTTCTTCTTTAAGGGCATCTAAGTGTTTACCTCTGTTTTCCTTTATTTCTTTAAGGGAGTTTTTTATGTCCTTCTTAAAGTCCTCTATCATCATTATGAGGTGTGATGTTAAATCTTAACCATGTTTTTCCAGTGTTTTTGGATATTCAGTATTTGCTTTGGAGGGAGAACTGAGCTCTAGTGGTATGAAATAGTCTTGGTTTCTTTTCTTAGCTTCCTACACTTGCCTTTCACCACCAGGTTGTCTCTGGTGTTAGCTTGTGTTGTTCTCTCTGTTAGTGTCTTGATCTTTTTGTAAGCCTGCGTATCAGCACTCCTGTAGACCTGTTTATTAATAGCCAGATCTGTGTTCTGAGAGCTGTGTGACCACTCAGTTCTGGATGCAGGCAAAAACAAGAAGAGACCTGTCCCAGACTTCTCCTTGATTTGTGTGTCTTGAGGACTGTAGGGGAGTCTCTCAGAGAAGAAGAGTTTGTCTTCCCTCTGCTCTCAGGTGTATCAGCCTCTGGTTTCGTCCCATGAAGAGCATTTTAGTGAAAAATAGCAATTTGAAAAAGGAAAAAAAACATATAATATGTTTGGTTCAAGTGAAATTGACTTGACTCCTATTCAATAAGATAAATGTATTAAGAGAGTGATAATTTTTGGGCCAGACCTCACCCAGCTAAACTTTTTTCCATGCATGATGGAACACACCTTTAATACCAGGAGACTGAGGCAAGCAGATCTCGTGATTCCTAGGCCTGCCTTCTTTACACCATGTTCCAAGTAGATAAACACTGAAATACTGGCCTGTGGTACATGTTTTCATCCCAGCATTCAGGAGAGAGAGACATGCAGATCTCTGCGATCAAGGTTAATTATAGAGCAAGTTCTAGGATAGCAAATTTTAGGAAGTGAAGTAAATGAAAAACATAAAGCTGCTAATAATGCAGTAAGAAAAGAGGGTCATGTTCTAGTTGCAGAAAGCATCATAATTCTATAGATTCAGCCATGTGGATCTGGATTTAGAGTCAACAATATAAGGGATTCCTGTGACAATTGATGTCAGCTTGAACTAAGAAATTAACTGTGATTAGGAAGACATCATCATCCCTGTGAGAAAATCTGGAAAGTATTTTCTGAGATCACAATGAAGCTATGCTCCAGAGACAGCCAAGCTTTTACCTCATGATGACAGTGGAGTTGGTAATGTATAAGATTCATCCTGGTGGTGGTGGCTATAAAGAGAAAATGGAGAGTAGCTGAGACTTGGCACTGTGAGATTCCAGGGAGTATCATTGGTAAAGATGCAGTCTCAGTTTCAGTTGATTGCCAAAAACTGAAGGGAACGTGCAAATGAGTTAAAGAAGGTTTCCATGAAGAAAGCCTGTGAGAGATTATTGATAAATTATAGTTGCTGTGGAAAACTACAGTGAATTGGAGATGCCAGTACCATGAGATGATGAACAGCAACAACAGCAGCAAGGGGAAGTCAATCAGAGCATAGATATGTGCATCACAGACTTTACAAATTGAAGCTGTAACATTTAATGTGCCTTGGAGAACCCATAATATTTGAGAAGGGAAGCAATGGTATATCTGTTGAGGAAAGCTGCTAACCAGGAATGGAAGCTCACAAAAAGAATTGTTGTGCAGTCAACAAAAAATGTCAAAATTTCTAATTTTCAACATGGTTTTGACATCAGACATGGAGATGCAGAGTTTAGAGTTTATCCAGAGAGGTTTTTTCCCAGTATTTATTCACTATGAGATTATTTGATGTACATAGCATACATCATCTAATTTTTGATTTTTACTTTAAAGGCAACTAAACTTATGTAATTTAATGAATCTCAGAAAAGACTTTGATCTTTTGACTTTTAATATTGATGAGACTGATAAATACTCTGGAGACTCTTGTAGTTAGACTAAATATAATTTACATTACGCTATGTTTAGGTATGACCTCCATATACTCATATATTTAAAGAAGCCTATGTGGACTAGGGCAAAAATGTGTTTGTTTGGCCCAGAAAGTGGCAGTCTTTGGAGTTGTGACCCTGTTGGAGGAAGTGTGTCATTATTGGCTTGGGTTTGAGAGCTTCATCTTAGCTCCCTGAGGATGACAGTCTTGTTCTTTTTGGCTATAGAACAAGATGTTGCACTTTTTTCTTCTCTTGTGCCATGGCTACCTGGGCATTCCTATTCTCCTGTCTTAATGATAATGGACTGATTCTCTGAATCTGTAAGCTGGCACCCTTACAAAATGTCCCAACAAAAGTTAGCTTAGTCATGTTGTTTGCTCTCAGAAGTAAAATCCTAAGACAGCCCTCAGGCTTGAATACTTGTTTCTGAGTTGGTTGATCTATTCTGGAAGGTTGTGAAATCTGTAGTAGATCTTGTATTGAGAGAGGGGTTATAACGTATATTAGTTATGGAAATTTAGGGTCACAGAACTTGTAGAATGAACCTTTCTCTCCATGTAAAGCTAATGTATTGGAACGGCTTACAGTCTAGAGTCCAACTAATCCCACAATGGCTATAGAAAGTAAAAAATGTAATAATTTCTTAGTTGCACAAAGTTGGATGTTTCAGGTGGTCTTAAGTAATGGCGCCAAAGTGGCCACAGTACCGAGAATCAGGAGTAGGCCTGGTTAATTTTAAGAAAAGGCAGAGACTCTGATCATTTGTGCTAAGAGAATGCCAATGCTTTACTGAGCTTCACAGTACATATAACCCAAATTCACTGGGTGGAAAATCTCAGGAAGCACAGTGGAAAAATGAGTTTACATTCTCAGCAGGAAAACAGAAACTGAAACCAAGAACTGACATCAAAGATGTTAAAGTCCAGGTGTTACATCCCAGGCCCAAACAGAAAGTTCAGAATGTTCCTTTCTAAAGAGAAAGGGCTTTCAAATGCATCAGAAAGGCTCAGCAGTGGGTAAACACTGAGGGTCCCCAAGGGGGACCAACACTTCAGTATATGATGGAAGCCAGAAAAATTGTGATCCATTGTCAGTGAAGAAATCAATGAACTTACAAGGTGGAGGAAACAGGCAAATAACAAAACCTTCATTGTTTGATCTCCTTATATAGCCTTCCATCAATAGTTATGTCCTAGATTGAAAGATAATCTTTCTACTTCAAGATTTGAATCAAAATCCTGGCAGCTGTTCAGTCCTGTAGGGAACATCAAACAGAACTCAACAGCTGAAAATCAGTCCTCTAGGCAGGCAGACAGCAGGCATAAACTGGTAGCTATAGTCCTCTCCTCAAGCAGGCAGACACCAGACAGGTATAGTTCAATTCTAAAGAAACTGATGGGCTCACTGACCAAAATAAGGGGAGATTGTGGAAGTAGCAAGCCACCATAGGAACCCCATAAGCAGTTTGGAGAGTTTCTCTTAATGGCTGCTTATTACAAGCTGAACTTAGCAATGCTAGGTAAGGTGAACCAATGCACGTGTATTGTTAGCAAAGAATAGTGAGGTGCAGCAAATCAAATGAATGCTCAGTGCTCAATTCCCAGTGTTGTGGGTCCCGATTTATACTCCTTATTTCCAAGGTTCTATCATGTGTTTGCTATATCAAATCATATTTTCACTTTTGTCTGCTTCAGGAAAACATTCTCTAACATATATGTTCCAGATAAATATCCCTTTACCTGTGTGTTCCAGCAGAATTTTCTTTGCTATAACTAACTTTCCAAAGAAACTAGAAGTATCCACTTTAGCAGAGGCAGTATGTAATTCCACCTATTACTACTTCAAATGACAAAGTGAAAGAAAGGAGCAGGTCTTGTAGTCATTGTGCAGTTGAATTGTGCTCTCTGGGCTGTTGTAGAGAAGCCAAAATATTTATTTTTCTTACTCATTTATTATTTATTAAATGTATATGCATTGAGATGATTCCTGCAGGTGGCATGGCAGGAAGAGAATAGATCTATAAAGAGTTCAGACTGAAAACTAACTTTAGCCTGACTTGCAGGATCAAATTTTGGGAGTCTGATATCATGCACATTATTCTCATATATTTAAATACCATATAATTTGGGGGAAAAGTTTCCTGGTGTTACACAATCTCCAGTCCACATGAAGGCACAATTGCAATGACATTTAACTCAAATATTTATTTCTTCAAAGAAGATGGATTCTTTCCATCGACTGCCTGTATTAGCTTAGTGACATAGGAAAGGACGTGGCATCGCTTCATTCATGGAGATAGCTTAAAAGTTGTTTGGGTTATTATCTACATCTAATCCTTGTTGAGGGAGTATGAGAGGGTTCCTGTTAATCCAAACACCGTAAGAGTTGTTTTGAATATTATTAATTTCTGTGCATCTGTTAATCCAAAGAAGGTAAGAGTTATTTGAATATTATTCATCTCTGAGTCTGGTTGTCGAAGCTTGATATGGCCTGGTGTAACAGATATTGCAAATTACCAGATTATTAATCACATCAATCCCCAGCTTTCCAGGTTCTTTGTCCTTTCCATGGAGTCAATTACCCTGCATGCTCCTGGATTCCATGAAGACATGTAGGGAAAAGGGCTTTTGTGCTACCAATCATGTATGTAGGTACAAATATGTATTAAGTGCATGTGTATATGTGAACATATGTGTAGAAGCCAGAGAGCAACTTTAAATTTGTCTTTCCTCAAGAGAAAACCACTTATTGGTTTTTTTTAGTTTTTTTTTTCAGACAGAGTTAAGAACTGGTTTGGTGTTCAACTAGACTATCTGGCAAGTGACTCACAGGAATATACCTGGCTCTTACTCCTCAGTACTTGAGTCACATGTGTGTACTTGAACACCCATTTTGTTTTGTTTTAACATAGGTTCTGTGTTTGAACTGGGGTCCTAATGCTTGCTCAGCAAGTATTTTACAGAACAAATATAATTCTTTCCCCAGCCCTACTTTTATTTATTTATGTAACATTGCTGATGGCCTGCAAAAGGAGATAAATTTATGTAGGGAAATATAACAAGGTTGTAATTAAAATATATTTCCATGTTTGTTCATGTTTGCAGAAGCTGGGTCAGGTGATTGATGTTGGATTGGAGGTTGGAGTAGTGTGTTCAGCAAGCAAATATGAGGTCTGCAGAGCCTATAATCTCAGGTTGGAGTACTTATTGTAGTCTTAAGATTGAGAACTGTAGAGTGTGCCAGTGACCTGGAAATATATAAATCATAGGGCTTCTGTTGAGTAGTCCTGAGGATGGGTTCTTTCTTTTGAAAGTCCACATTCCCATCTGAGACTTGCTGAAATTAGATGAGTCCATACATATTGAACTAGGACACCCTGGTTTACTCTGAGCCTCTGACTTCAGTGGTAAAGACATCTAAAATGCAAAACGTGCTCCTTTGCACAAAACATCTGGGCACTAACTTTCTAGGGGATTTTCATGGGTATTAATTCTTGTCTCCTTAAAGATCATATGATTTGATTCTTAGTAGTGGATAGGTTATTAGTGGTGCCACTTTCTGCCTCGCTACTATGTACAAAGAGTTCCAATCTTAGTTTCTATAGGCACCTCCCATTGCATATATCCAAGGATCCCCCTTGCAAGGTGGGCTGAGTGGTTGCCACTTGATAGTGGATTCCTGCCTACCACTGACATGCTGAATTGTGTATTTTCCTTCAGAATCTAGGTAAAGTGTACAGATACTTGGCTGACTGCTTGCCATTGACTTGTAGTTGTCCGAGAACTTGTCTGTTACTAGCTCCCAGTTTACTCTGCTCTTACTAGGATATTTGAATCTTTTAATATTGATTGTGGCTTTTCAGGATGTGTGGGAATGAATTTCTGTGAAAGGTATTTAATTTTTTCTTATGTATATAGATTTGTGTTGTTTTGTGGTGTGTGTGTGTGTGTGTGTGTGTGTGTGTGTGTGTGTGTGTTTTGCATGAGTGTGAAGGTATGTCTTCCATGTGCGATGGTAAACATATTCATGTTCATTCATTCATTAGGGTAGACATTGTGTGAGTTCCTGGATTCCTTTGTAACTTATTCATTGAGGCAATGTTTTAAAATGAACCTCAGAGCTGCTGGAAAACCAGTACATCAAGACAGCCAGTTTGTTCCTGGGGTACAATGCTGTCTGAATAACAGGTAGGTTGCCATGCCCATTCAGTCTTTCTCTTGATACAGGAATTTTGATCTCCAATCTACAAACTTATGCCGCATGTACCATATTCACTAATCCATAAATCAGCTCATGAAAGAGGTTTTTCGGGCGAGTGGGAAGCCCTAGAGGGGATGCTACCTTGTGAGTATAGACAAGGTGAGAGATAGCTGGGGTGACTAAGGCTTTATTTTTTGTGTCCATGGTAACTGTGGCATCTAAATGGAAACATACCCCTCATAGGGGATGCTCATTTGGAGCTTGGTGTTGAGAGCACAGAGTGAACAAATATTCTGAAGACAGAGTGATAATGTGCCTGTGACCTTAAAATTTACTCAATGATCCAGAAACTTCAACAGTAAAGCCATTAATCACAATGCTGTCAGGTAAAACAGAAAGAACGTCTTAGGATTCTCTTGGAACAAACTGCACACAATGCCTGTTTCAAATCCAAACGTCCTGGACTTCAATGGGTGATGCAATTTTTGTTTGCTCTCAGTGATACAACAAAGTGTCAGGGAGGGATCTGACCTGCTGAGATGAAATTGACTAATTTCTTCTGGGTTTGTAGCCTGGTCTTCCTTGCATGCTCGTAACACTTGTCTCACAGTTGAACCTTTTTCAGAGATTCAAAGGTAAGACAGTAAAATAATGTTAGAATAGGACAGCAGAGTCGGGAACTTAGCCTTACAATGAATGGCAGCCTTAGTAGTGTAGTAATGACTCTTTAATCATTCCTTCCTTTAATTTCTTCTGTCTTTGCTTCTGTCCTTTTTTACTACTTTCCTTTCTTTATTCTGAGTATGTTCTGTGTGTCATGTACATTCTTGTTTGTATGTCATACTTGCATATGAATATTTATGTACAGAAGCATATGGAATTTCAAAACTGATAAAAGATACATTAATTGATTACTCTGTACATAATTTTCTGCAGTGTGCTCACTTAACCCATAGTTCACCAATTTTATGTACCTAAGCTAAAACTCTTTCCTTGAGACCCATGGTACAAGGACCTTCACACTGCCATTATAAAGGCGAGCTGCTATACCCACTCAGCTTATTTATTTGTTTTGTGGAATCTGCAATATAGACTTCCATCCTCACTCTTTGAGGTAAGCACATGATTCTTTGAAGCCGACTCCTCTGCAACACCTCCTGGATTTATAAATAATATATTGAATACTAAATTGAATTCTAAATGGCACCTTCCATGTGGCCCAAAATACCTACAAATGGGTCCCAAAACAAAATTATGGGCTTACTTAAAGGATTATGAAAGAAAACATAAAGAGAAAAGAAAACAAAATGAAGCAACAATAAATCGTCTATTTAATGTTTCACAAAGTGATGCCAATAATTGGTTAAGATAACCAAAGGCAGATGTGTTATTTTTTGACCCTCTCCCTCAATTAAATCCCCACAGATTGCAGGATTTCGTTTTGAATTTACACTATGATAATTTGTTAAAAGATTTCTTAAATAGTATTTTTGTAAATTGTTATAGTCAATTTTGGCATATATATATTTGTATTGTTTTAGTAGAAGTATGCCCCAAAGACCTCTCCATATATTTAAAATACCAGAAGATCCGTCTCATACACCTAACCTTCGAGCAGTAATATTATTGGAGACATGGGTTATTTTGAGATTTGCTTAATGCGACCAAGTTTCTTCTATATTCATTTCATACATGCACATAATGGAAAATGACTGCTTTCCCACCCTCTGAACCCCCATCTGGCTAATGTTGAGCACCCTCCCTATAAGTCCTTTTCCTTCATCCATGTGTTATGGTATTTCTTGTTTTGTGACCCAAAGAGACTAGGAGGTACTCTATGTTACCAGGGTTTGGAACTATTTACTGGGGCCTGTTGATGTCACCAGGGCATACCTAAGAATAATGAAAACTGTCTTTCTTCTAGAATTTATACAGTAGCCCCAGTGCAAAAGGGATAGGCGGAGATGCATGTCGCCTTGTTCTTTGTAGCTTAGAAAATGAAAAGGACAATAAAAAGACACAGATCAACAAACTGGATACACAATGAGGACCCTGCATTCTGCTGCCTACAGGAAACACACCTCAGAGACAAAGACAGACACTACCTCAGACTGAAAGCCTGGAAAACAACTTTCCAAGCAAATAGTCGGAAGAAGCAAGCTGGAGAAGCCACTCTAATATTAAATAACATCAATTTTCAAGTAAAAGTCATCAAAAAAGGTAAAGAAGGATACTTCATATTCATCAAAGGAAAAAATCCACCAAGATGAATTCTCAATCCTAAATATCTATGCCCCAAATACAAGGGCACCTACATATGTAAAAGAAACCTTACTAAAATTCAAAACAAACATTACACTTCACACAATAATAGGAGGAGATTTCAACACCCCACTCTCATCAATGGACAGGTCATGGAAACAGAAATTAAACACAGATGTAGACAGACTAAGAGAAGTCATGAACCAAATGGACTTAACAGATATTTATAGAACATTCTATCCTAAAGCAAAAGGATAAACATTCTTCTCAGCTCCTCATGGTACTTTCTCCAAAATTGACCATATAATTGGTCAAAAAACAGGCCTCAACAGGTACAGAAAGATAGAAATAATCCCATGCGTGCTATCAGACCACCACAGACTAAAGCTGGTCTTCAATAACAATAAGTGAGGAACGCCCACATATACGTGGAAGTTGAACAATGCTCTACTCAACGATAACCTGGTCGAGGAAGAAATAAAGAAAGAAAATAAGACTTCTTAGAACTTAATGAAAATGAAGGTACAATATACCCAAACTTATGGGACACAATGAAAGCTGTGCTAAGAGGAACATTCATAGCTCTGAGTGCCTGCAGAAAGAAAGAGGAGAGAGTATATGTCACCAGCTTGACAGCACACATAAAATCTCTAGAACAAAAAGAAGCAAAGACTCTCAGGAGGAGTAGAAGGCAGGAAACAATCAAACTCAGAGCTGAAATCAATGAAGTAGAAACAAAAAGGACCATAGAAAGAATCAACAGAACCAAAAGTTGGTTCTTTGAGAAAATCAACAAGATAGATAGACCCTTAGACAGACTAACAAGAGGGCACAGAGAGTGTGTACAAATTAACAACATCAGAAATTAAAAGGGAGACATGAACTTAAAGTAGTTATACATGTCTAACTACAGAATCAGAGGAAATTCAAAAAATGATCAGATCTTACTGCAAAAGCCTAAATTCAACAAAACTTGAAAATCTGCAGGTAATAGACAATTTCCTAGACAGATACCAGTTACCGAACTTAAATCAGGAACAGATAAACCATTTAAACAACCCCATAACTACTAACAAAATAGCAGTCCTTAAAGGTCTCCCAACAAAAAAGGAACCCAGATCCAGACTGATTTAGTGCAGAATTCTATCAGACATTCATAGAAAACCTCACACCAATACTATTCTAACTAATACAGAAAATTGAAACAGATGGAGCACTACTGAATTCCGTCTATGAAGCCACAATTACTCTTATACCTAAACCACACAAAGACCCAACAAAGAAAAAGAACTTCAGACCAATTTCCCATATGAATATCAACGCAAAAATACTCAACAATACTCTGGCAAACTGAATCCAAGAGCATATCAAAACAATCATCCACCATGATCGAATAGGCTTCATCCCAGGCATGCAGGGATGGTTTAATATATGGAAAACCATCAACGTGATCCATTATATAAACAAACTGAAAGAACAAAACCACATGATCATTTCATTAGATGCTGAGAAAGCATTTGACAAAATTCAACACCCCTTCATGATAAAAGTCCTGGAAAGAATAGGAATTCAAGGCCAATACCTAAACATAGTAAAAGCCATATAGAGCAAACTAGTTGCTAACATTAAACTAAATGGAGATAAACTTGAAGCAAAATCACTAAAATCAGGGACTAAACAAGGCTGCCCACTCTCTCCCTACTTATTCAATATTATTCTTTAAATTCTAGCCAGAGCAATCAGACAACAAAAGGAGATCAAGGGGATGCAGATTTGTATAGAAGGAGTCAAAATATCACTATTTGCAGAAGATATGATAGTATATTTAAGTGATCCCTAAAGTTCCACCAGAGAAACTACTAATGCTGATAAACAACTTCAGCAATGTTGCTGGGGATAAAATTAACTGAAACAAATTAATAGACTTCCTTTACACAAAAGAGAAACAAGCTGAGAAAGAAATTAGGGAAATGACACCCTTCGTAATATTCCCAAATAATATAAAGTACCTCGGAGTGACTTTATACAAGCAAGTAAAAGATCTGTACAATAAGAACTTCAAGACACTGAAGAAAGAAATTGAAGAAGACCTCAGAAGATGGAAAGATCTCCCATGCTCATGGATTGGCAGGATTAATATAGTAAAAATGGCCATTTTACCAAAACTGATCTACAGATTCAATGCAATCCCCAACAAAATACCAATCCAATTCTTCAAAGAGTTAGACAGAAAAATTTGCAAAATTCATCTGGAATAACAAAAAACCCAGCATAGCTAAAACAATCCTCAGCAATAAAATGACTTCAGGGGGAATCACTACCCCTGAACTCAAGCAGTATTACAGAACAATAGTGATAAAAACTGCATGGTATTGGTACAGAGACAGACAGACAGACCAATGGAATGGAATTGAAGACCCAGAAATGAACCCACACACCTATGGTCACTTGATATTTGATAAAGGAGCCAAAACCACCCAATGGAAAAAAGATAGCATTTTCAGGAAATGGTGCTGGTTCCACTGGACGTCAACATGAAGAAGAATGCAGATCGAACCAAGCTTATCACCCTGTGCAAAACTTATGTCCAAATGAACCTCCACATCAAACCTGATACACTCAAACTAATAGAAGAAAAACTGGGGAAGCATCTCGAACACATGGGCACTGGAAAATATTTCCAGAACAAAACAGCCACAGCTTATGCTGAAGATCAAGAATCAACAAATGGGACCACATAAAACTGCAAAGCTTATGTAAGGAAAAGTACACTGTGGTTAGGACAAAATGGCAACCAATAGATTCGGAAAAAAAATCTTCACCAAGCCTACAACAGACAGAGGGCTTCTATCCAAAATATACAAAGAACTCAAAAAGTTATACCGCAGGGAGACAAATAACCCTATTAAAAATGGGGTTCACAGGTAAACAAGGAATTCACAGCTGAGGAATCCTGAATGGCTGAGAAACACCTAAAGAAATGTTCAACATATTTAGTCATAAGTAAAATGCAAATCAAAACAACCCTGAGATTTCACTTCACACCAGTGAGAATGGCTAAGATCAAAAACTCAGGTGACAGCAAATGCTGGCGAGGATATGGAGAAAGAGGAACACTCCTCTGTTGTTCGTGGGATTGTAGACATGTACAACCATTCTGGAAATCAGTCTGGAGGTTTCTCAAAATAGTGGACATTGAACTACCTGAGGACCCACATATACCTCTCTTGGGCATATACCCAAAATATGCCCCAACATATAAAAAAGACACATTCTTCACTATGTTCATAACAGCCTTATTTATAATAGCCTGAAGCTGGAAAGAACCCAGATGCCCTTCAACAGAGGAATGGATAAAGAAAATATGGTATATCTACACAATGGAATATTACTCAGCTATCAATGCCTTTATGAAATTCATAGGCAAATGGTTGGAACTGGAATATATCACCCTGAGTGAGGTAAGCCAATGACAGAAAAACACACATGTTATGCACTCATTGATAAGTGGCTGTTAGCCCTAATGCTTGAATTACCCTAGATACCTAGAACAAATGAAACTCAAGATGGATGACTAAAATGTGAATGCTTCACTCCTTCTTTAAAAGGGGAACAAGAATACCCTTGGCAGGGAATAGAGAGGCAAAGATTAAACCAGAGACAGAAGGAACACCCATTCAGATCCTGCCCCACATGTGGCCCATACATATACAGCCACCCAATTAGACAAGATGGATGAAGCAAAGAAGTGCAGACCGACAGGTACCGGATGTAGATTGCTCCTGAGAGACACAGCCAGAATACAGCAAATACAGAGGTGAATGCCAGCAGCAAAACACTGAACCGAGAACAGGACCCCCGTTGAAGGAATCAGAGAAAGGACTGATAGAGCTTGAAAGAGCTCGAGACCCCATATGAACAACAATGCCAACCAACCAGAACTTCCACGGACTAAGCCACTACCCAAAGACTATACATGGACTGACCCTGGACTCTGATCTGATAGGTAGCAATGAATATCCTAGTAAAATTACCAGTGGAAGGGGAAGCCGTTGGTCCTGCTAAGACTGAACCCCCAGTGAATGTGATTTTTGGGGGTATGGAGGTAATGGGGGGAGGATGGGGAGGGGAACACCCATAAAGAAGGGGAGGGGGAGGGTTAGGGGGATGTTGGCCCGGAAACCGGGAAAGGCAATATTATTGGAAATGTAAATAAGAAATATTCAAGTTAATAAAAAAAAAGAAAAACAGAAAAAGAAAAAGAGGAGAGGCTAAATGAAAAGTTCCTTGAAGTTGAAAGAGCACAACTGATTCCCTAAACAACTTGGACTTCATTTTTCTGGTTGATTCTCATCTTTATGTTTGTCCCCAACCATTATGACAAAGGTTTCTGTCTTACTTTTTCATTACTACTCTTTGTGAAACTCAGATTTAATATTTGAAGGCTCCATTTCACCTACATATTAAACTTACAGAGCAATGGAGATATATTTGAGTCAGAAAGGGAAAGTGGATGTGGTAACCTATTAAGTTGCTAAAGGAAACACGAATGATACGGCTAAGAATTGAGCAACTTTGATAATTTTGGGGGTTCCCAAAATAATAGCAGCTGCTCTTCTATCTCTTATTGAAGCACATTATTAAAGTTATGGGCTTTTACTGTCTTAATTTTAATGTCTTTTTTTAAGCCTGCAGAGAGAAATAAAAATTAATTTTTGAAGAACGCATAGTGTTGGACACTCATATCCCAGGACTCTGGGAATAGAGACAGGAGGACAATAAATGAAACGTCAATCTGCGTGACGCAGTGAAATACTCCTAAGAAATCAGGAAACAAAACAAAGAACCAAAATTAACTTTGTAGAGAGCATGACTTGAAATTATTGATTTGCAAAGCACCATAAAGCATTGGCTCACAATGGCTGGTTGTTTTTTTCTTTCTTCTTTTGTGCTTCTGATACATCCATAATTCCCTGTGAGTGTGTGGAGACTGTTCACATAACTTTTTGAGAAAGGGTCTCTCCCTGAAAGCAACCTTAAGGGATGACCATGTCTCTATCTCAAATTGGCTGGGATTGCATGTAAGTACATGACTCTGAACCTTCCATTTGCTGAGGGGTTATGGTCTGCACTTGGAGTTACATATACTTGCTGACCAAGCCATGTACAAGTCCCTCACAATCATTTAAAAAATATTTTTATATTATGTATATCACTGAGTGCTGTTGTCCTAAGAGGCCAGATGATGGCATCAGCTGGGGTTAAATAGGGTTGTGAACTGGCGTACATGTTTGCCTGAAACCAAAGTAATTTTCTCTTGAAGAGCAACAATTGTTCTTTATTACTTAGGCATTCCTCTAGCACCAATATCTTAGTTTTGAGTGTTAGAGGATCACAGGAATGTACTGTTATTATTAGACATCAGAGAGATAGAAAAAGCAGTGTGTGGGAGAACTGAGTCCTTTTTGGCCATGTATAAGTGATGGCAGGAAAGTGTTCCTGTTACTATAACAGAACCAGCATGGCTTGGGCTTGCATGAGGATTGATTTGTAAGTTTAGTATGTAGAACAGTGTAGATGTACCCTTTTCGAACTTCCTCCTTGGAGGAATTTCCTTTCTATCAAGGGTACTGACTGCATGATAATCAGAGACAGCCTGAGTCAAGCAAGCAAGATGTGGCTAATGTCTCAACAAACTGTAGATTTTATAGACATGTAATTCCCAGAAGCACAAACCTTGTTGAGAAATCCTTAGAATGATTAGGAGAGCTAATATAGTTTATTTAGGATGTTTTCTAGCAGCTATGCAAAGAAAGTTTTATGAAGAGTGAACACACATACTTTTAGAATATTTTCTAGCTTTCTAATTTTGATCAGAAAATCCAACAATCATTTTTAGAATTTTTATAATAGGATTTCTGACTTGGGAAGGAAAATCCAATAATTTTTATAGAAACTTTTCTAACTTTGGTCAGAAAATACTTGATCTATCCAGATAGCTTTTACAAACAGACAGTAGAGTCTCAACCAGAGAGTTCTGTCTCAAGAGAGAGCTGTCATTACCACAAAGTTATGTGGAACAGACTATAGAGTCAAGACTATCTATAGAAAGCAGAATAGGGAGCCATCTTGACCAGAACATAGGCCCCCAGCTTCATGATTTGATTTAAAGTCATTTGTTTTGGAACTCACAAATAACCCTTCTCTTAGAAACCTGGATCTAACCGAGGTGAGTCCTTGACACCATGGCATGGTTAAGGATACAGAGGGATGATGGATGTGGGCTTCAGGCAGGTGGCAGGAAACCTTTGTCTTTGTATTTATGTTTCAGATTTTAGAGACTCTCATCTACTCCAAATTGGGAGTAGGGACAAGGGAGTAAGGACTAGGGTGTAATGTGTAGGGAAGAGTCCAATCCACATGTAAGAATCAAACAAAGCTAGTTGTAGGGACTGTTCAGAAAAGGTATAAACACATTGCCATAAGGTCAGACATGAATCCATCTGAAATGTAAGATGAAGGGGAAGAAGCAATTTGGAAGATAGATGAAGAATGTTAGAAGAAACAAAAGAAAACACATATCTGTAATGTTGAGCTTGGCAGAGGATGACATGTGATGTGTCTCTTTGACTGTCCAATACAACAATCTGCAATTCTGATGCCTAGGTAATTCTCAAAGAATTTATTCTGTTTCCCTTTGTCTTGCACATTTATGTGCCTGGCAGATTTTGACCTACATTGTTATAGTCTTTGTCACTCCCAGAAAGACAAAATGTGACTAAATTTACCCAACATTACCCTGAGTGTTTCTGTGCCTGGTGCTTGGGTGAGGTGGCAAGAGAGAAGTTCTGCACTTACCTGTCTTTAAGTTACCCATATTCAGTTTAATATTTTTATTGTCAGATGTCTGCAAACTCCTAGTTTATTTTCCTGTATAGGAATCCCTAAACATTTTAAAGCAGTACTTCCTCAATATATCTGTTTATGGAATATTTTTGAGGGGGCAGTCACAAAGCATGACGATCAGGGTACACCATATATGTTTGGTTCAGAAAAATTGTCCTCTTCATTTATGGCAGGCCCACTTATTGACCCGGAACTCACAATCTTGGCTATCGGTTATCCAGAGAGTCCCCAGGGATCTTCCTATCTCTGTTGCCCAATGATGGTATTGGAAGTGTGAACCATCATGATTGATATTTTTCTGTGGTATATGGAGCTCATGCTTGCATAGCAAGTACTTTAGTGAATGAATTGAATCCTAAGCACAGTAACAGCTTTCTAACTGTACTATGTTAAGTAAAGATAGTTTATAACAATAAAACCCTTCAGGATGATTATGAACAATAATTTTCTATTTTTTCACCAAATTACTCTAAGAGAACAAATTTTAAGTGCTGTATGGACACAAGCATTTACATATTTGGTAAGTAGGAGAGAGTTATGGCAATTTGACCATCAACATATATCTAAATCAGGTACATTACATGCCTTAAATACTAGTTTTACCTACTCTACATGATAGGAGTCCTGGACGTCTGAGTGCTAGTTTATTGCTCTATCACTAACGGCTCATGCTATGAGATCAAGAATCAAGAAATGAGGATCTTAAAAAGCTAAAAAGCTTCTGCAAGGCATAGGACACTGTTGTTAGGACAAAATGGCAACCAGTAGTTTGGGAAAAGATCTTTACCAATCCTATATCTGATAGAAGGCTTATATCAAAAATATACAAAGAACACACTCAAACAACCAGTAGACAAATAACCCTATTAAAAATGGGGTTCAGAGCTTAACAAAGAATTCTCAGCTGAGGAATATTGAATTAAAGAGATGTTCAACACATTTAGTCATAAGGGAAATGCAAATCAAAACAACACTGAGATTCCTCCTCACACCAGTCCGAATGACTAAGATCAAAAATTCCGGTGACAGCAGATGCTGGTGAGGGTGTGGATAAAGAACACTGCTCCATTGTTGATGGGATTGCAGGCTGGTACAACCATTCTGGAAATCAGTCTGTAGGTTCCCCAGAAAATTGGACATTGCACTACCTGAGGACCCAGCTATACCTCTCTTGGGCTTATACCCAAAGGATGCTCCAACATACAACAAAGACACATGCTCCAGTATGTTCAGAGCAGCCTTATTTATAATATCAAAAAGCTGGAAAGATCCCAGATGCCCTTCAACAGAGGAATGGATACAGAAAATGTGGTATGTCTACACAATGGAATACTACTCAGCTGTCAAAAACAATGACTTCAAGAAATTCATAGGTAAATGGATGGAACTAGAAAATAACAACCTGAGTGAGGTAATCCAATCACAGAAAGTCACACATGGTATTCAGTAATTGATATGTGGATATTAGCCGAAATGCTAGGATTACCCAAGATGCACAGATCACATAAAACTCAAGAAGGATGACCAAATTGGAGATGCTTCACTCCTTCTTTAAAAGGGGGAACAGAATAAACTTAGGAGGGGATAGTGAGACAAAGTATAGAACAGAGATTGAACGAATGCCCATTCAGAGCCTGCCCCACATGTGGCCCATAGATATACAGTCACCAAATTAGACAAAATGGATGAAGCAAAGAAGGGCAGGTTGACAGGAAGCGGATGTAGATCTCTCCTGAGAGACACAGCCAGAATATAACAAATACAGAAGCGAATGCCAGCAGCAAACCACTAAACTGAGAATGGCACCCCAGGAAATGTAATCAAAGAAAGGATGGAAAGAGCTGAAGGGACTTGAGACCACATTTGAACAACAATGCCAACCAACTAGAGCTTCCAGGGACTAAGCCATTCCCCCAAGACTATACATGGTCTGACCCCGGGCTCCAAATTCATACGTAGCAATGAATAGCCTAGTAGGGGCACCAGTGGAAGGGGAAGTCCTTGGTACTGCCAAGGCTGGAACCCCAGTGAATGGGATTGTTGGGGGGAGGGCAGTAATGGGGGTAGAGTTGGGAGGGGAACACCCATATCGAATGGGAGGGGGAAGGGTTAGGGGGATGTTGACCTGGATACTGCGAAAGGGTATAAAATTTGAAATGTAAATAAGAAATGCCCAATTTAATAAAGATGGAAAACAATTCAAGGGTTGTTGTGTGTGTTTGTAATTTCCACAATGGAGAAATGAAATCCAGTTGATCCTTGAGGTTGATGTCGACCCATCTTAGCCTGCTTGTCAAGTCTTATGCCAATATGACACCATGTCTCTATTGCTTTGAAAAGGAAGAAAGAAAGAAAGAAAGAAAGGAAGGAAGGAAGGAAGGAAGGAAGGAAGGAAGGAAAGAAAGGTGGATGGTGTCTGAGGAAAAACAATCCTTTGCTTTCCATACACATGCACGAACACACACACACACACACACACACACACACACAGACACAGGTGTGCAAATACATACATGCTATATGGTACCGGGTAAGGGCTTTTTAAGAATCTTAGAAGACCTATAAGAGCCCTGTGGGTGGAGCTCCTCATTCTATTATTTTTAAAAACATTTTCCAAGTATATGCTATTTGCATATATGACTGTATACTGTCTGCATGCCTGGTGCCCATAGAAAAGAAGACACAGGTTCATGTGCAACTTTAGTTACAAATGTTTTAATCTTTCTTTTGTATGGGAGTTGAGAATTGAACTCGTGTCTTTTGGAAGATCAACCAATGTTCTTAACCACTGAGCCATCTCTTGACCCTTCTTTATTTTTTTTATTCTAATCTCCTTATGGTAACTTCTTTGTATAATCTCCATGGTGACTTGCTTTGCTTTCTGAAAGGGGTAGCAGAAAGAGGGAAAGCCTTTCAGATGCACCCATGATTAGTTTCGTCATGGGTACCTCCAAGGTAAAAGAGGTGATGATGATAGAAGATTTAGGAAGTTAGACAAAAGTGTCTGATCATCTGACATAAAAACAAATCAAAACAAAACAAACAAAGAGAAACCCACCTCCCAATCATACTATATTTCTGAACCCAAAACAAATTTAAGAGTCATAAATTCTGAGGCTGAGAGATAGAGGGAGACAACTACACAAGAAAAAACAAAAAAACAAAAACAAAACAACAACAAAAAACAAACTCCACAAGATGATGGCTTTATTGCTCCTGGTAGAAACTAAAAAAGCCAATGTCCATTCAGTGAACTCCCATTCTTAGGCTGCCATTTTCCAGTTTTTTCTGCAGCTTGGTCTTCTGTCTTTCCTGGATGTTCATTTCTTTGTACATGCAAACAAGTGAGCTTAGAAATCTGTAGGCTTTCTGCTCTAGCTGCAGTGCCACAGAGGACTGACACAGGATCTGCTTTGAGAAATTAAGGAGCAATGTGAATTGTTACAAACAAAATTTACCTAAGAACACTGACATGTTAAAAGTTTTGTTTCTTTCAATTTTATTTACATTATGTGGTGTGTTTGTGTGTGCGTGTGCGTGTGCGTGTGTGCATGTGTGCGTGTGTGCGTGTGTGTGTGTGTGTGTGTGTGTGTGTGTGTGTGTATGTCAGTTTGTGTGTGTTTTCAGGTAAGAGTGACCGTTGAGTTTAGAAAAGAGCATCACATTCCCTTGATCAGGAGTTGTAGTGTTTGCAGGCAATCAGTCATGAGTTCTGCAATCTGTACAGGGCTCTGTATAAAACTTTTTACCTAAGAAACATCTCTATAGGCCCACACTCATATTTATTCCTGAAGAAATTCTAGTTATGCAAACCAAACATTATGCATAGTTCTCTTATCTTTTTTCCTCCATCTTTATTAACTTGGGTATTTTAGTTCTCCTATCTTATAGTCAATCATCTTTGATGCTCACAGCATCTGTGAAATACCAGGCATGGAAGGGATAAACATGTTTAATTAAGTTTTGATATTTGTTCATTATAACTTTAATGATAAAGCAAAATCCATCAAACTATTTGTATTAATTTTAATGTTCTCATCTTTTTTTCTTAAGAACTCTAAAATTAAAAATTATATTTTATAAATTCTTTGAGAATTTCACACCCTTTAATTTGGTCATATTTGGGATAAAGATATTTTAAAGAGATGTTTGTGCCTCTCTTTGTGGCTATCAGACCACTGATACAATAGGCCTTGAGTAATTGGAATTTTCCCAGGAATTTCATGCTGAGATGGGAGAAAGCTTGGGACAGCCACGTGAAAATTCTACTGTAGGAATGATTCCACTCTTTCATATGTTTCCAAAGAGACAATGATAGCTCAGTGATAGGTAAGGATATCCTGGACTGAGTCTGTATAGAGATGCATTTCTGTGACCTTCTGTTTAACACTTAAGTCCACTTTAGAACCCTGAATATAGGCCTGGGTAAGTTGTGGGTATTTAATGGGTTTCTTTGTAGCTCTTTCCAGTATGGTTCCCATTTAATCTCCATTTTCTACTTTTCATATTAACTTGGCTACACAGACTTAACTTTCCTTCAAGTGTGGTTAAAGAAGTACCTTGATTGATTTTCTCTTTCTTTGTCTAAATTGACCAACCAAATTTAGGAGAGTTGTATAAGTCTATGTTAATTAAACCACTTGGGAGACAGACCTAGCTCTCTAAGGAAAAATATATATTTCAGCTTTGCAGTTTTGAGCCATCTTTCTGTTCTTCAAGGAAACTTTATGTGTTTTGCTCTCTCTCTCTCTCTCTCTCTCTCTCTCTCTCTCTCTCTCCGTGTGTGTGTGTGTGTGTGTGTGTGTGTGTGTGTGCGTGTGTGTGACTCACTCTCTAACATAATTTAAAACAACATAAATATTTTTTTAAAACCAACAGGCATCAAAAGAGGGACCGGATCTTCACCCTTTCTCCCACATGGAATACATGGATTATTATTTTCGAGTACATAAATTTTGATTACTATTTATTTATTTTCTAAAACGCAGGTAATGGGTTTTAGTTTACTTTTTAAGAAACATTTAAACAATGACTAGACAGAAAAATTGAATATATCCTGAGATCATTATAGCTTACTTTCCAAGTGGTTAAAGTTTTTGACAAATTTGCAAGAAAAGTTAAGTAGTTATTATATCTTAGTCTGTTCTTATGACTTTTATAAAAATCAAATGGATGTTAGAAGAAAGACTTGTGGTTTTAAGTAGTGGACTTTTTCAATCAACATATTTAATTGCTACCTCAGGAAATTTGGTAACTTATAGTCAAGCAAAGGCTATCTTTAAGTTTTTTGTTTTGTTTTGTTTTGTTTTGTTTTCAAATATCTCTGATTTACCTGGGCCTTCTGTAAAATAAAGGGAGTTCCTGGTTTTATCTTCATCTTTCCTTTTCCATTTTGGAAAATCAATTTATTTTATCTAATGTAAATATTATCCTTTCCATAAAATTCATATTGAGGTTTGGTCTATTGTTCAGCATTTTAATGCTGGCCCCTAAGCTCTGGATTACATCAAGGACTAGACAATCATCACATGCTCACAAAATTAAGTAATGCTATGTGACCTTTTCTCATCATTTAAAACTATTGGTTGAATAAAAATGCCAACACTCTGTAGCTGATCAGAAGATATGTAGATTGGGTGGGATAGGAGAAAGGAGATCGGGTAGAGAGAGGAGAATACATCATGGAGTAGGAATCCTGAAAATATGGCTTTGAGAGCTGTCCACTTGAAATACAAGTGTCCTAGAGAGAAGATTGTAAGTCATATCATGGGTTTATTGGCCAGAAAGTAAATATAAGTAGCATAGAGTAAATATCTTCCTAGCCCTAATGCTGTCTGAATCTTATAAAAATAAAGATTTTTTAGCCTTTATCAGGGTAGAAACCTGTGATTACAATTATTGCAAAATTGTCATGCTTTAGTTAAAAGACACTTCTTTCTTTTAAACTTTTTAATACAATATGTATTTATATTTATACCCTTCTATCATTCCATCCCCCTACTCTTTACTGGGTTCACATTTTGTGATTTATTTTACATTAGATATGTCTCTGTGTGCATATGTAATGTGTTTGTGGGTTCCAGTGGAAGTCAGAGTGAGGTTTTGAGTCCTTTAAAACGTGAGCTGTAGGCAGTTGTAATTCATGCATGAGTGTTATAAACAAAACTGCGGTCCTCTGGAGGAACAGTATGGACTCTTCATTGCTATTTTCTCCATTAGTAAAATAAAATATTTTATACTAATAAACAACAAAACAGCATAAGATATTTGCTGGTTTACAAAAAGAAGATTGAATTCAAATTACAATTATGAAATAAAGTAACAAACTACGGTTATCTGTTTTAGACTTTGTAAAAATATGAAATTCTTGTATATTGGTTATATAAGGCAAGTTTTTTTTGCCACTTGATTTTTATATATTCATTTGATTACCGAATGTAGTCTGAATATTGCCTTGGCCCAAGAGCTTGGCCTTGAGTGAATAAATAGCGTTGTTGACTATATTCAAAAATGGCTCAGGACAACTATGAATCTTAACCTGGCATCCACCTTTTCAAGTACATAACCTTTGTGCCTGACTTCCATTACATTAGGTAATGCATTTGACATTCAGGGATGATGGTGCCTGACTCAAAGATTTCACAATCCTGTAAAATATTTACGGAATTTTGAAATTTCTGTATCTCTGTCTTGTTCTCCCCTTTTTTTTTTATTTCTGTGCGTGTACTGGTAATGATTATGGGTGTGTGTGTGTGTGTGTGTGTGTGTGTGTGTGTGTGTGTGTGTGTGTGTGTGTATGTTTATATTTCTAAGGTGTCATATCTCTTCTTCCATCTTAAGAATCACTATCTCATAACATCGCCATGGTGAACTGTGTCTCTCTGAAACCAGAAGTCAAATAAACTACTCTTATATTTTATCTGTTAGGCATTGTGTCATAGAGGCAGGAAAGAAAAAATAAATCCTTAGCTCACAGACTGGAGTGCTCCTTAAGGCATTTAAACTCAACGTGGTGATTCATATTCTACTATTCTTCAGTTTGGACCATCCTTTAGAAATATATGTTAGTTTCTCTGTTTGTTACTTTGTTGTATTTTTTTTCATTATGCCTCTGTATTGAAGCATATTTTAAATCTCTTCATGGAACCATAGATATACCAGAGTACAGGGCACTTGCACCACTTTTGCAGCCTTGTTATGAACTGTGATCATGCTCTCTTGTTCTAGTAGGTATGGAGAAATGAGTGTGTTCTTCATATTGTGATTTAGAAGGTGGTCCCTTCATTCTTATGTATATGTTTATGTATGTATGTGTATGTGTGCATGTGTGTGCACTTGTGTGTGTGTCTGTTTGTGATGCAATCTTGGGGGTATGTGGGATGAATTTGCGGGAGAGAGAGTCAGTGAGAGTTGTATTCCTCTCAAATTCTGTACTATATTATTTGAAGTATTTTATTACTATATTTATTTGTATGATATTTTGTCTTAAATGTATGTCTATGTACGATATTTGTTCCTGGTGCCAATGGAGAACAGAATATGGCCTTTGATCCCCTTTAAATTGGCATGATTGACAATTGTAGCCTATCCTTTGTATGCTAAAAATGGAACTGAGATCCACTGGAAGAGTAATCAGTGTTCTATTTAGGCGTTTCTTCAGTGTCATTCTTTACATTTCTTGAGATTCTCATTTAAGCTTGAATTTCTCATTTAATTAGGTAAGACTAGATGGCCACTGTGTACCAAGAAGCTTATCTCTGCCTCCTTATGACTGAGATTAGGTGTGTTTTGTTTTTGTTTTTGATTTTGTTTTTTTTTTGGGGGGGCAGAGGTTGTTTATTTGTTTTGAATTAGAAATCTAAGTGTTTATCTTCATGATTGAATGCAAATTTGTACCTTCTTAACTAATCCATCTTTCCCACCGTGGGATTATTAATTGTAGCATCTTAATACAAGTACATCCTACCTCAACTGCAGCCATAACCCTGGTTTTTTGGGACAGATGTCCTTGACTTTCTGGCTGATGTTTTTGGCTCCAGAAGCTCCTTTACCTAGCCTTCTCTGGATTTAGGATCTCATTTTTTCTCCCTGGATGCACCAATATCTCCGTTGTTAGTATTCTCCTGATCTATATTTCCAAGGTGGAAATCAAGATGTATTGTCTACTTGTGCCCATCTCCTCCAGCTGAAGGATAATATTCATTCCTCCATGAAAGTCAGTAGGTAAGAGACACAGTAAATCTTTATCAAATTGTAAAAATCCATTTTGTGTTCATGGATATGAAGAAGAAACCTCTTGTGCTGAGAATGAGGTATTTATTATAAGAAAGTCATTCATATTTCCCAAAAACTTTTTGTGTTGAGAGTTTGAGGTTTCAATGTGTAGCTGGCATGAAACCTTGAGAGCCTGATGTGTTAATTCTATGACACGAATGTTTCCTACTCTTCATGAAAGGCAAAAATTGTTATCATCAATGAGGATTTTCAAAAACTAGTTTTAAAAAAAATCTCCTTTCTATACATTTGGATATGGATGTATTTGCAAGACTGTCTATTAAAGGAGAACCCCAGTGTGAAAATCTGTGTAACTTCTCTGACCAGCCATCTCTCTTCCATTATATTGGCACTCAAGAAAACACGAGTCTTGAAGTTTGACTTTGAGTGGTTCTTTCTACCTCGGTTAAGGGAAATATCACTTATAACATGATAGAGATGTTATTTTTTAATGATACACAATAAATCCTTCACATTCATGCACTATTGCTGAAGCATACATTGTAATCTTTAGCTCAGTGAAGTGTTCATAACGTGAGGAAACCTAAGGCTGTGTTTATTAGTGGCAATTAGAATAGACCTCAGTTTAACCTGCTTTCACTTTCAGTGTCCCAGCACTTTCCATTGATGTCAGTTCAATATAAAGTTTTATGGAAAAGTGAACAAGGATTTAATAATAGTCCACTGACATGGAGAAAATACTCATCTATGTTCCAATATGTCCAACATAAAGCCATCTATTTAACATGCCTCATTGTGCTGTGTGCCTGTTTTCAAAATTTCATGTTCCATTACCCGGCTTCACGGAGCTTTGTTAACATTAAGGTAGAGGCAAAGACAGGGATGATACTTCACAGTTAGTCTCACAAGGACAAATACCTGCATATTCACATTGAGTGAGAACTATTTCCAATCTGTCCTCCAGAATTCTACTGCTGAATTCTTATTTTAAATTACTCCACACTGTCTTTCTGTTTTGGGGTCCTAACTCCCCTCCTTTGAGCCTTATCCTTCTCTTTTCTCATTCATGGAGATCCCTGAAAGGATGGTACAAATGGTATTCTACATCATTACAGGTGGAACTTTGGTTTCACACAATAATGGCCATTGTGTCTAATCCTTCTTTCAGAGATCCTACTCCTATCTGGATCGGAACTGGAAGCTCCTGTGTTGTTTAATGGAACATCCTCAGAATCTGGACACTTTCCTCCATAGAGCAATATCCACTATGATGCATCAAACTAAATAGGTTTATTTCAGAAGACACCTCTTGCTTGTTATGATTCAATTTATCCTCTGGCTTCTGGCTTGAGATTCTGCAGCTCAGAGACATTTGATCTTCTCAAAGATCACTAAAATGGTACATACTACAGTACCTCGGGCCAAATTAGAGGACATCATAGATTCCTGCACTCTCAAACATCTTTTCTTACCTGTAGAATCTGCTTTCAGAGCTTATAGATCTATGTGACTCCTCAAACTGAGAGACCAAGTCTTTTGGGAACAGACTCCATCTTAGAGAACCTGACCTATGTTTGAACCAAAGCCAGTATCTAGCTTTCCAAGTTACCAACCCCAAGACAAAGAAACAAACAAACAAACACAAAACAGTGCCTAATTCCATTTCCTAGGCTAACCCAAGGAAGACCTGCATTTTCATGTTAATATCTTTAACAAACCTGTATCCAGCGCCAGTTTTCAGGTTATTTTCCCCAACAAATTTGCACCATCAGGTACAAATCTACCCCTGCATAACAACCATCAATAAGAAATAAAGTTTAAGTTTTGGCTCCCAACATCAGCTAGTTATGCTTAAGGCCACAAATCATAGGACATAGATGGTAGACAGGCAAGAAACACTCACCCCTTGCTAGCTGTTATTTATAAAATTGTGCAATCTTCCTTGCTGCTCTCTATAAAACCTTGTCCCAATGAGTGTATAGGGATCTTCTTCACCAAAAACCATCCTGCAGCTCAGCAGTGTATTGAGCCTGAGCTATCCCCAATAAACAAATTAGATTGCCTCAGATTTGTTCCTGACAGGTCTTTTAGGGTTCACAAGCACTTTCTTGGTACTATAAAATGTCCTTGGTGTTTTCCAACCCTTTCCTGGTGTTCTCTCCTTTAGTAATATCACTCTACATTGTAGAGCTGGTGCCCAACTGTTTTCACAAACCCAGCTCCTGGTCTTTTCCAGATTATCACAGATCTGATTCTGTTTTCGTTACCCTCACAGTGTGCTTTGTAGTGGATAGATTATTAGTGGTGCCACTTTCTGCCTCACTACTACGTACAAGAGTTTCAATCTTAGCTTCTATAGGCACCTCCCATTGCATATATCCAAGGATCCCCCTTGCAAGGTGGGCTGAGTGGTTGCCACTTGATAGTGGATACCTGCCTACCACTGACATGCTGAATTGTGTATTTTCCTTCAGAATCTAGGTAAAGTGTACAGATGCTTGGCTGACTGCTTGCCATTGACTTGTAGTTGTCCAAGAACTTGTCTGTTACTAGCTCCCAGTTTACTCTGCTCTTACTAGGATATTTGAATCTTTTAATATTTATTGTGGCTTTTCAGCATGTGTGGGAATGAATTTCTGTGAAAGGTATTTAATTTTTCTTACGTATATAGATTTGTGTTGTTTTGTGGTGTGTGTGTGTGTGTGTGTGTGTGTGTGTGTTTTGCATGAATGTGAAGGTATGTCTTCCATGTGCGATGGCAAATATATTCATGCTCATTCATTCATTAGGGTAGACATTGTGTGCGTTCCTGGATTCCTTTGTAACTTATTCATGGAGGCAAGGTCTTAAAATGAAACTCAGAGCTGCTGGAAAACCAGTACATCAAGAAGGCCAGTTTGTTCCTGGGGTACAATGCTGTCTGAATTACAGGTAGGTTGCCATGCCCATTCAGTCTTTCTCTTGGTACAGGAATTTTGATATCCAATCTACAAACTTGTGCCGCATGTACCATATTCACTAATCCATAAATCAGCTCATGAAAGAGGTTTTCTGGCGAGGGGGAAGCCCTAGAGGGCATGCTACCTTGTGAGGTTAGACAAGGTGAATGATAGCTAGGGTGATTAAGGATTTATATTTTGGGTCCATGGTAACTGTGGCATCTAAATGGAAACATACCCTTCATAGGGGATGCTCATTTGGAGCTTGGTGTTGAGAGCACAGAGTGAACAAATATTCTGAAGACAGAGTGATAATGTGCCTGTGACCTTAAAATTTACTCAATGATCCAGAAACTTCAACAGTAAAGCCATTAATCACAATGCTGTCAGGTAAAACAGAAAGAACGTCTTAGGATTCTCTTGGAACAAACTGCACACAATGCCTGTTTCAAATCCAAACGTCCTGGACTTCAATGGGTAATGCAATTTTTGTTCGCTCTCAGTGATACAACAAGGTGTCAGGGAGAGATCTGACCTGCTGAGATGAAATTGAGTAACTTCTTCTGGGTTTGTAGCCTGGTCTTCCTTGCATGCTCGCAACACTTGTCTCACAGTTGATCCTTTGTCAGAGATTCAAAGGTAAGACAGTGAAATAATGTTAGAATAGGACAGCAGAGTCGGGAACTGAGCCTTACATTGAATGGCAGCCTTGGTAGTGTAATAATGACTCCTTACGCATTCCTTCCTTTAATTTCTCCCTTCTTTGCTTCCGTCCTTTTTTCCTACTTTCCTTTCTTTATTCTGAGTATGTTCTGTGTTTCATGTACATTCTTGTTTGTATGTCATACTTGCATATGAATATTTATGTACATAAGCATGTGAAATTTCAAAACTGATACCAGTCACTTTAATTGATTACTCTGTACATAATTTTCTGAAGTGGGCTCGCTGAACCCATAGTTCAACAATTTTTTCCCTATCTTTATTAACTTGAGTATTTTTTTTCCTGTTAGCTTTTATTTTCACATGCCTATACTGTTGCTTTTTTTTTTTTTTTTTTTTTTACTAACTTGAGTATTTCTTGTTTACATTTTGAATGTTATTCCCTTTCCCGGTTTCCAGGCAAACATTCCCCTAATCCCTTCCCCTCCCATTCTTTATGGGTATTCTCCTTCCCATCCTCCCCCTATTGCCGTCCTCCCCCCAACAATCACGTTCACTGGGGATTCAGTCTTAGCAGGACCAAGGGCTTCCCCTTCCACTGGTGATCTTACTAGGATATTCATTGCTACTGATGAGGTCAGAGTCCAGGGTCAGTCCATGTATACTCTTTCGGTAATGGCTTAGTCCCTTGAAGCTCTGGTTGCTTGGCATTGTTGTTCATAAGGAGTCTCGAGCTCCTTCAAGCTCTTCCAGTTCTTTCTTGGATTCCTTCAAAGGGGGTCCCGTTTCAGTTCAGTGGTTTGCTGCTGGCATTCGCCTCTGTATTTGCTGTATTCTGGCTGTGTCTCTCAGGAGCGATCTACATCCCTCTCCTGTCAGGCTGCACTTCTTTGCTTCATCCATCTTGTCTAATTGGATGGCTGTATATGTATGGGTCACACATGTGGGGCAGGCTCTGAATGGGTTTTCCTTCTGTGTCTGTTTTAATCTTTGCCTCTCTATTCCCTGCCAAGTGTATTCTTGTTCCTCTTTTAAAGAAGGAGTGAAGCATTCACATTTTGATCATCCTTCTTGAGTTTCATGTGTTCTATGCATCTAGGGTAATTAAATCATTTGGGCTAATAGCCACTTATCAATGAGTGCATACCATGTGTGTTTTTCTGTGATTGCGTTACCTCACTCAGGATGATATTTTCCAGTGCCAAACATTTGCCTATGAATTTCATAAAGTCATTGTTTTTGATTGAGTAATATTCCATTGTGTAAATGTACCACATTTTCTGTATCCATTTCTCTGTTGAAGGGCATCTGGGTTCTTTCCAACTTCTGGCTATTATAAATAAGGCTGCTATGAACATAGTGGAGCACTTGTCTTTTTTTTATATGTTGCGGAATCTTTTGGGTATATGCCCAAGAGAGGTATAGCTGAATCCTCAGGCAGTTCAATATCCAATTTTCTGAGGAACCTCCAGACTGATTTCCAGAATGGTTGTACCAGTCTGTAATCCCACCAACAATGGAGGAGTGTTCCTCTTTTTCCGCATTCTCCCTAGAATCTGCTGTCACTTAAGTTTTTGATCTTAGCCATTCTAACTGGTGTGAGGTGAAATCTCAGGGTTGTTTTTATTTCCATTTCCCTTATGACTAAAGATGTTGAACATTTCTTTAGGTGTTTCTCAGCCATTCGGGATTCCTCAGCTGTGAATTCTTTGTTTACCGCTGAACCCCATTTTTTAATAGGGTTATTTTTCTGACTGCAGTCTAATCTTGAGTTCTTTGTATATTTTGGATATAAGGCCTCTATCTGTTGTAGGATTGAAAAGATCTTTTCGCAATCTGTTGGTTGCCATTTTGTCCTAACCACAGTGTCCTTTGCCTTACAGAAGCTTTGCAGTTTTATGAGATCCCACTTGTCGATTCTTGATCTTAGAGCATAAGCCATTGGTGTTTTGTTCAGGAAATTTTTTCCAGTGCACATATGTTCCAGATGCTTCCCTAGTTTTTCTTCTATTAGTTTGAGTGTGTCTGGTTTGATGTGGAGGTCCTTGATCCACTTGGACTTAAGTTTTGTACAGGGTGATAAGCATGGATCGATCTGCATTCTTCTACATGTTGACCTCCAGTTGAAACAGCACCATTTGCTGAAGATGCTATCTTTTTGCCAGTTGATGGTTTTGGCTCCTTTGTCAAAAATCAAGTGATCATAGGTGATTGGGTTCATTTCTGGGTCTTCAATTCTGTTCCATTGGTCTATCTTTCTGTCTCTGTACCAATACCATCCAGTTTTTATCACTATTGCTCTGTAATACTGCTTGAGTTCAGGGATAGTGAGTCCCCCTGAAGTCCTTTTATTGTTGAGGATATTTTTAGCTATCCTGCGTTTTTTGTTATTCCAGATGAATTTGCAAATTGTTCTGTCTAACTCTTTGAAGAATTGGATTGGTGTTTTGATGGGATTGCATTGAATCTGTAGATCGCTTTTGGTAAAATGGCCATGTTTACTATATTAATCCTGCCAATCCATGAGCATGGGACATCTTTCCATCTTCTGAGTTCTTCTAAAATTTCTGTCTTCAGTGTCTTGAAGTTCTTATTGTACGGATCTTTTACTTGATTGGTTAAAGTCACACCGAGGTACTTTATATTATTTGGGTCTATTATGAAGGGTGTCTTTTCCTTAATTTCTTTCTGGGCTTCTTTCTCTTTTGTGTAGAGGAAGGCTACTCATTTATTTGAGTTAATTTTATCACCAACCACTTTGCTGAAGTTGTTTATCAGCTTTAGTAGTTCTCTGGTGGAACTTTTGGCATCACTTAAATATACTATCATATCATCTGCAAATAGTGGTATTTTGACTTCTTCTTTTCCGATCTGTATCCCCTTGACCTCCTTTTGTTGTCTGATTGCTCTGGCTGGAACTTCAAGAACTATATTGAATAAGTAGGGAGAGAGTGGGCAGCCTTGTATAGTCCCTGATTTTAGTGGGATTGCTTCAAGTTTCTCTCCATTTAGTTTAATGTTAGCAACTGGTTTGCTGTATATGGCTTTTACTATGTTTAGGTATGGGCCTTGAATTCCTATTATTTCCAGGACTTTTATCATGAAGGGGTGTTGAATTTTGTCAAATGCTTTCTCAGCATCTAATGAAATGATCGTGTGGTTTTGTTCTTTCAGTTTCTTTATGTAATGGATCACGTTGATGTTTTTCCATATATTAAACCATTCCTGTATGCCTGGGATGAAGCCTACTTGATCATGGTGGATGATTGTTTTGATGTGCTCTTGGATTCGGTTTGCCATAATTTTATTGAGTATTTTTGCGTCGATAATATAAGGGAAATTGGTCTGAAGTTCTCTTTCTTTGTTGGGTCTTTGTGTGGTTTAGGTATAAGAGTAATTGTGGCTTCATAGAAGGAATTCGGTAGTGCTCCATCTGTTTCAATTTTGTGGAATAGTTTGGATAATATTGGTATGAGGTCTTCTATGAAGGTCTGATAGAATTGTGCACTAAACCCGTCTGGACCTGGGCTCTTTTTGGTTGGGAGACCTTTAATGACTGCTTCTATTTCCTTAGGATTTATGGGGTTTTTTACCTGGTTTATCTGTTCTTGATTTAACTTCGGTACCTGGTATCTGTCTAGGAAATTGTCCATTTCCTACAGATTTTCATGTTTTGTTGAATATAGGCTTTTATATTAAGATCTGATGATTTTTTGAATTTCCTCTGAATCTGTAGTTATGTCTCCCTTTTCATTTCTGATTTGGTTAATTTGGACACACTCTCTGTGTCCTCTCATTACTCTGGCTAAGGGTTTATCTATCTTGTTGACTTTCTCAAAAACCATTTATGTACCTAAGCTAAACCTCTTTCCTTGAGACCCATGGTACAAGGACCTTCAGACTGCCACTATAAAGGCGACCTGCTATTACCACTCGGCTTATTTATTTGTTTTGTGTAATCTGCTCTATAGACTTCCATCCTATATCTTTGAGGTAAGCACATGAGTCTTTGAAGCCATCTCCTGTGCAACACCTCCTGGATTTGTAAATAATATACTGAATTGATTTCTAAATGGCACCTTCCATGTGGCCCCAATGGGTCCCAAAACAAAATTATGGGCTTACTTAAAGGATTATGAAAGAAAACATTAAAAAAAGAAAACAAAAATGAACAAAAATAAATCGTCTATTTAATGTTTCACAAAGTGATGCCAATAATTTGTTAAGATAACCAAAGGCAGATGTTTTATATTTTGACCCTCTCCCTCAATTAAATCCCCACAGATTGCAGGATTTCGTTTTGAATTTACAGTATGATAATTTGTTAAAAGATTTCTTAAATAGTATTTTTGTAAATTGTCATACTCAATTTTGGCAAATATATATATTTGTGTTGTTATAATAGAAGTATGCCCCAAAGACCTCACCATATATTTAAAATACCAGAAGATCCGTCTCATACACCCCACCTTCCAGCAGTCATAGTATTGGAGACAAGGGTCATTTTGAGATTTGTTTAATGCGACCAAGCTTCTTCTATATTCATTTCATACATGCACATAATGGATATTGACTGCTTTCCCACCCTCTGAACCCCCATCTGGCTAATGTTGAGCACCCTCCCTATAAGTCCTTTTCCTTCATCCATGTGTTATGGTATTTCTTGTTTTGTGACCCAAAGAGACTAGGAGGTACTCTATGTTACCAGGGTTTAGAACTATTTACTGGGGCCTGTTGATGTCACCAGGGTATACCTAAGAAAAATGAAAACTGTCTTTCTTCTAGAATTCATGCAGTAGCCCCAGTGCAAAAGGGATAAGTGGAGATTCATGTCACCTTGTTTTTGTAGCTTAGAAAATGAAAGAGATTTTCTTGGCATATTTATTTATTAATTTATGTATTTATTTATTCTGTGTCTGTGTGTGTGTGTGTGTGTGTGTATGTGTGTGTGTGTGTTATACATGTGGAGGTGGCAAGAGAATAATGGGGAGTTAGTTTGTTTTTCCCACACTTTAGGTCCTAGGGATTGAAAACTGGTTCCCAGATTTGGAGTTAGGCATCTTTACCAAATAAGCATTTCAGCAGCTCTTAAAAAGAACAATTTTATACTATTGTGTGTAGACTCATTGAAGAAATGTCCACAACCTCCATGGTTTCAGGTGATTTTAGAGACACATTGACTAGGAAAGACTTCGGAAAACCTTCGTACCCATCCACATAACCATGCATACCTGTATACAACAATGTATATTCATAGAAAGTTATGTAAATAAATAAATATATAAAATTTTGAAACAAAACAAAACCAAGAAAATCTCTATCCTCATATAAGAGAGGCTCACTATTCCTTAATATCTCTCAACATCAATGGTCTCAACTCCCCAATAAAAAGACATAGATCAACAAACTGGATACACAATGAGGACCCTGCATTCTGCTGCCTTCAGGAAACACACCTCAGAGACAAAGACAGATACTACCTCAAAGTGAAAGCCTAGAAAACAACTTTCCAAGCATATAGTCGGAAGAAGCAAGCTGGAGCAGCCATTCTAATATCAAATAACATCAATTTTCAAGTAAAAGTCATCAAAAAAGATAAGTCATATTCATCAATGGAAAAATCCACCAAGATGAACTCAGAATCCTAAATATCTATGCCCCAAATACAAGGGCACCTACATATGTAAAAGAAAATTTACTAAAGCTCAAAACAAACATTGAACCTCACACAATCACAGGAGGAGATTTCAACACCCCACTCTCATCAATGGACAGGTCATGGAATCAGAAATTAAACAGAGATGTAGACAGACTAAGAGAAGTCATGAACCAAATGGACTTAACAGATATTAATAGAACATTCTATCCTAAAGCAAAAGGATAAACATTCTTCTCAGCTCCTCATGGTACTTTCTCCAAAATTGACCATATAATTGGTCAAAAAACGGGCCTCAACAGGTACAGAAGGATAGAAATAATCCCATGCGTGCTATCAGACCACCACGACCTAAAGCTGTTCTACACTAACAATAAGGGAAGAACGCCCACATATATGTGGAAGTTGAACAATGCTCTACCCAACGATAAACCTGGTCAAGGAAGAAGAAAAGAAAGAAATTAAAGACTTCTTAGAATTTAATGAAAATGAAGGCACAACATACCCAAACTTATGGGACACAATGAAAGCTGTGCTAAGAGAAAAAGTCATAGCTCTGAGTGGCTGCAGAAAGAAAGAGGAGAGAGTATATGTCACCAGCTTGACAGCACACATAAAAGCTCTAGAACAAAAAGAAGCAAAGACTCTCAGGAGGAGTAGAAGGCAGGAAACGATGAAACTCAGAGCTGAAATCAACCAAGTAGAAACAAAAAGGACCATAGAAAGAATCAACAGAACCAAAAGTTGGTTCTTTGAGAAAATCAACAAGATAGATAAACCTTTAGCCAGACTAACGAGAAGGCACGGAGAGTGTGTCCAAATTAACAAAATCAGAAATGAAAAGGGAGACATGAACTTCAAGCAGTTAGACATGTCTAACTACAGAACCAGAGGAAATTCAAAAAATCATCAGATCTTACTACAAAAGCCTGGATTCAACAGAACTTGAAAATCTGCAGGTAATAGACAATTTCCTAGACAGATACCAGTTACCGAACTTAAATCAGGAACAGATAAACCAGTTAAACATCCCCATAACTCCTAAGGAAATAGAAGCAGTCATTAAATGTCTCCCAACCAAAAAGAGCCCAGGTCAAGACGGGTTTAGTGCAGAATTCTATCAAACCTTCATAGAAGACCTCATACCAATATTATCCAAACTATTCCACAAAATTGAAACAGATGGAGCCCTACCGAATACCTTCTACGAAGCCACAATTACTCTTATACCTAAACCACACAAAGACACAACAAAGAAAGAGAACTTCAGACCAATTTCCCTTATGAATATCGACACAAAAATACTCAACAAAATTCTGGCAAACCTAATTCAAGAGCACATCAAAACAATCATCCACCATGATTAAGTAGGCTTCATCCCAGTCATGCAGGGATGGTTTAATATACGGAAAACCATCAATGTGATCCATTATATAAACAAACTGAAAAAATAAAACCACATGATCATTTCACTAGATGCTGAGAAAGCATTTGACAAAATTCAACACTCCTTCATGATAAAAGTCCTGGAAAGAATATGAATTGAAAGCCCATACCTAAACATACTAAAAGCCATATAGAGCAAACCAGTTGTTAAAATTAAAGTAAATGGAGATAAACTTGAAAATTAGGGACTAAACAAGGCTGCCCACTCTCTCCCTACTTATTCAATATTGTTCTTGAAATTCTAGCCAGAGCAATCAGACAACAAAAGAAGATCAAGGGGATACAGATTGGTAAAGAAGAAGTCAAAATATCACTATTTGCAGATGATATGATAGTATATTTAAATGATACCTAAAGTTCCACCAGAGAACTACTAAAGCTGATAAACAAATTCAGCAAAGTGGCTGGGCATAAAATTAACTCAAAGAAACTAATAGACTTCCTCTACACAAAAAAGAAACAAGCCAAGAAAGAAATTAGGGAAACGACATCTTTCATAATATCCCCAAATAATATAAACTACCTCGGAGTGACTTTAAACAAGCAAGTAAAAGATCCATACAATAAGAACTTCAAGACTCTGAAGAAAGAAATTGAAGAAGACCTCAGAAGATGGAAAGATCTCCCATGCTCATGGATGGCCAGGATTAATATAGTAAAAATGGCCATTTTACCAAAATTTATCTACAAATTCAATGCAATCCCCAACAAAATACCAATCCAATTCTTCAAAGAGTTAGACAGAAAAATTTGCAAAATTCATCTGGAACAAAAAAAACCCAGGATAGCTAAAACTATCCTCAACAATAAAAGGGGAGACCTCACCGCCTGGTCAGGTGGGCACTCCTGAGGCTGCAGAGCAGAAGAGACCACCAACACTGCCCACCCCTGCCCACATCCCTGGCCCAAGAGGAAACTGTATAAGGCCTCTGGGTTCCCATGAGCGAGGGCCCAGGAGCAGCAGGACCCCTGCACCTGAGATACCGCCAGAACCTGAAGGAACAGACCGGGTAAACAGTTCTCTGCACCCAAATCCCGTGGGAGGGAGAGCTAAACCTTCAGAGAGGCAGACACGCCTGGGAAACCAGAAGAGACTTCACTCTGCACACATTACTGATTCCAGAGGAAAACACCAAACGCCATCTGGAAACCTGGTGCACTGAAGCTCCCGGAAACGGCGGCACAGATCTTCCTGGTTGCTGCTACCGCAGAGAGCTCGAGGGAAGCACCCAGAGAGCGAACTTGAGCCTCGGGACCACAGGTAAGACCAAATTTTCTGCTGCAAGTGACCAGCCTGGTGAACTCAAGACACAGGCCCACAGGAACAGCTGAAGACCTGAAGAGAGGAAAAACTACACGCCCGAAAGCAAAATACTCTGTCCCCATAACTGGCTGAAAGAAAAAAGGAAAACAAGTCTACAGCACTCCTGACACACAGGCTTATAGGACAGTCTAGCCACTGTCAGAAATAGCAGAACAAAGTAACACTAGAGATAATCTGATGGCGAGAGGAAAGCACAGGAACCCAAGCAACAGAAACCAAGACTACATGCCATCATCGGAGCCCAATTCTCCCATTAAAACAAACATGGAATATCCAAACAGACCAGAAAAGCAAGATCTAGTTTCATTTGATCATGATGCTGGAGGACTTCAAGAAAGACGTGAAGAACTCCCTTAGAAAACAAGTAGAGGCCTACAGAGAGGAATCGCAAAAACACCTGAAAGAATTCCAGGAAAACATAAATAAACAAGTAGAAACCCATAGAGAAGAGACACAAAAATCCCTGAAAGAATTCCAGGAAAACACAATCAAACAGTTGAAGGAATTAAAAATGGAAATAGAAGCAATCAAGAAAGAACACATGGAAAAAACCCTGGATATAAAAACCAAAAGAAGAGACAAGGAGCTGTAGATACAAGCTTCACCAATAGAATACAAGAGATGGAAGAGAGAATCTCAGGAGCAGAAGATTCCATAGAAATTATTGATTCAACTGTCAAAGAAAATGTAAAGCAGAAAAAGCTACTGGTCCAAAACATACAGGAAATCCAGGAATCAATGAGAAGATCAAACCTAAGGATAATAGGTATAGAAGAGAGTGAAGAATCCCAGCTCAAAGGACCAGTAAATATCTTCAACAAAATCATAGAAGAAAACATCCCTAACCTAAGAAAAGAGATACCCATAGACATACAAGAAGCCTACAGAACTCCAAATAGATTGGACCAGAAAAGAAACAACTCCCGTCACATAATTGTCAAAACACCAAACGCACAAAATAAAGAAAGAATATTAAAAGCAGTAAGGGAAAATGTCAAGTAACATATAAAGGGAGACCTATCAGAATCACACCAGACTTCTCGCCAGAAACTATGAAGGCCAGAAGATCCTGGACTGATGTCATACAGACACTATGAGAACACAAATGCCAGCCAAGGTTACTGTATCCTGCAAAACTCTCAATTAACATAGATGGAGAAACCAAGATATTCCATGACAAAAACAAAATTTACACATTATCTTTCTACAAATCCAGCACTACAAAGGATAATAAATGGTAAAGCCCAACATAAGGAGGCAAGATATACCCTAGAAGAAGCAAGAAACTAATCGTCTTGGCAACAAAACAAAGAGAAGAAAAGCACACAAACATAACCTCACATCCAAATATGAATATAAGAGGAAGCAATAATCACTATTCCTTAATATCTCTCAACATCAATGGCCTCAACTCCCCAATAAAAAGACATAGATTAACAAACTGGATACACAACGAGGACCCTGCATTCTGCTGCCTACAGGAAACACACCTCAGAGACAAAGACAGATGCTACCTCAGAGTGAAAGGCTGGAAAACAACTTTCCAAGCAAATGGTTGGAAGAAGCAAGCTGGAGTAGCCATTCTAATATCAAATAAAATCAATTTTTAACTAAAAGTCATCAAAAAAGGAAGGAAGGACACTTCATATTCATCAAAGGAAAAATCCACCAAGATGAACTGTCAATCCTAAATATCTATGCCCCAAATACAAGGGCATCTACATACCTAAAAGAAACCTTACTAAAGCTCAAAACACACATTGCACCTCAAACAATAATAGTAGGAGATTTCAACACCCCACTCTCATCAATGGACAGATCATGGAAACAGAAATTAAACAGAGACATAAACAGACTAAGAGAAGTCATGAGCTAAATTCACTTAACTGATATTTATAGAACATTCCATCCTAAAGCAAAAGGATATACCTTATTCTCAGCTCCTCATGGTACTTTCTCCAAAATTGACCATATAATTGGTCAAAAAACGGGCCTCAACAGATACAGAAAGATAGAAATAATCCCATGCGTGCTATCAGACCACCACGGCCTAAAACTGGTCTTCATAACAATAAGGGAAGAATGCCCGACCCCCGGATCCCGGCCCGCAACAGCTCTCTGCTCCCAGACCCGGTGAGAGAGAGACCCAACCGCCTGGTCAGGTGGGCACTCCTGAGGCTGCAGAGTGGAAGAGACCACCAACACTGCTCACCCCTGCCCACATCCCTGGCCCAAGAGGAAACTGTATAAGGCCTCTGGGCTCCCATGGGGGAGGGCCCAGGAGCGGCAGGACACCTGCCTGAGACACCGCCTGAACCTGAAAGAAACAGACCGGATAAACAGTTCTCTGCACCCAAATCCCGTGGGAGGGAGAGCTAAACCTTCAGAGAGGCAGACAAGCCTGGGAAACCAGAAGAGACTGCTCCCTGCACACACATCTCAGAAGCCAGAGGAAAAAGCCAAAGACCATCTGGAACCCTGGTGCACTGAAGCTCCCGGAAGGGGCGGCACAGGTCTTCCTGGTTGCTGCCGCTGCAGAGAGCCCCTGGGCAGCACCCCACGAGCGAACTTGAGCCTCAGGACCACAGGTAAGACCAAATTTTCTGCTGCAAGAAAGCTGCCTGGTGAACTCAAGACACAGGCCCACAGGAACAGCTGAAGACCTGTAGAGAGGAAAAACTACATGCCCGAAAGCAGAACACTCTGTCCCCATAACTGACTGAAAGAGAGGAAAACAGGTCTACAGCACTCCAGACACACAGGCTTATAGGACAGTCTAGCCACTGTCAGAAATAGCAGAACAAAGTAACACTAGAGATAATCTGATGGCGAGAGGCAAGCGCAGGAACCCAAGCAACAGAAACCAAGACTACATGCCATCATCGGAGCCCAATTCTCCCACCAAAACAAACATGGAATATCCAAACACACCAGAAAAGCAAGATCTAGTTTCAAAATCATATTTGATCATGATGCTGGAGGACTTCAAGAAAGACATGAACACACTTAGGGAAGCACAGGAAAACATTAATAAACAAGTAAAAGCCTACAGAGAGGAATCGCAAAAATCCCTGAAAGAATTCCAGGAAAACACAATCAAAGAGTTGAAGGAATTAAAAATGGATATAGAAGCAATCAAGAAAGAACACATGGAAACAACCCTGGATATAGAAAACCAAAAGAAGAGACAAGGAGCTGTAGATACAAGCTTCACCAACAGAATACAAGAGATGGAAGAGAGAATCTCAGGAGCAGAAGATTCCATAGAAATCATTGACTCAACTGTCAAAGATAATGTAAAGAAGAAAAAGCTACTGGTCCAAAACATACAGGAAATCCAGGACTCAATGAGAAGATCATACCTAAGGATAATAGGTATAGAAGAGAGTGAAGACTCCCAGCTCAAAGGACCAGTAAATATCTTCAACAAAATCATAGAAGAAAACTTCCCTAACCTAAAAAAAGAGATACCCATAGATATACAAGAAGCCTACAGAACTCCAAATAGATTGGACCAGAAAAGAAACAACTCCCGTCACATAATTGTCAAAACACCAAACGCACAAAATAAAGAAAGAATATTAAAAGCAGTAAGGGAAAAAGGTCAAGTAACATATAAAGGGAGACCTATCAGAATCACACCAGACTTCGCGCCAGAAACTATGAAGGCCAGAAGATCCTGGACTGATGTCATACAGACACTAAGAGAACACAAATGCCAGCCCAGGTTACTGTATCCAGCAAAACTCTCAATTAACATTGATGGAGAAACCAAGATATTCCATGACAAAACCAAATTTACACAATATCTTTCTACAAATCCAGCACTACAAAGGATAATAAATGGTAAAGCCCAACATAAGGAGGCAAGGTATACCCTAGAAGAAGCAAGAAACTAATCGTCTTGGCAACAAAACAAAGAGGATGAAAGCACACAAACATAACCTCACATCCAAATATGAATATAAAGGAAAACAATAATCACTATTCCTTAATATCTCTCAATATCAATGGCCTCAACTCCCCAATAAAAAAAATAGATTAACAAACTGGATACGCAACGAGGACCCTGCATTCTGCTGCCTACAGGAAACACACCTCAGAGACAAAGACAGACACTACCTCAGAGTGAAAGGCTGGAAAACAACTTTCCAGGCAAATGGTCAGAAGAAGCAAGCTGGAGTAGCCATTCTAATATCAAATAACATCAATTTTCAAGTAAAAGTCATCAAAAAAGATAAGTCATATTCATCAATGGAAAAATCCACCAAGATGAACTCAGAATCCTAAATATCTATGCCCCAAATACAAGGGCACCTACATATGTAAAAGAAAATTTACTAAAGCTCAAAACAAACATTGAACCTCACACAATCACAGGAGGAGATTTCAACACCCCACTCTCATCAATGGACAGGTCATGGAATCAGAAATTAAACAGAGATGTAGACAGACTAAGAGAAGTCATGAACCAAATGGACTTAACAGATATTAATAGAACATTCTATCCTAAAGCAAAAGGATAAACATTCTTCTCAGCTCCTCATGGTACTTTCTCCAAAATTGACCATATAATTGGTCAAAAAACGGGCCTCAACAGGTACAGAAGGATAGAAATAATCCCATGCGTGCTATCAGACCATCACGACCTAAAGCTGTTCTACACTAACAATAAGGGAAGAACGCCCACATATATGTGGAAGTTGAACAATGCTCTACCCAACGATAAACCTGGTCAAGGAAGAAGAAAAGAAAGAAATTAAAGACCTTTTAGAATTTAATGAAAATGAAGGCACAACATACCCAAACTTATGGTACACAATGAAAGCTGTGCTAAGAGAAAAAGTCATAGCTCTGAGTGGCTGCAGAAAGAAAGAGGAGAGAGTATATGTCACCAGCTTGACAGCACACATAAATGCTCTAGAACAAAAAGAAGCAAAGACTCTCAGGAGGAGTAGAAGGCAGGAAACGATGAAACTCAGAGCTGAAATCAACCAAGTAGAAACAAAAAGGACCATAGAAAGAATCAACAGAACCAAAAGTTGGTTCTTTGAGAAAATCAACAAGATAGATAAACCTTTAGCCAGACTAACGAGAAGGCACGGAGAGTGTGTCCAAATTAACAAAATCAGAAATGAAAAGGGAGACATGAACTTCAAGCAGTTAGACATGTCTAACTACAGAACCAGAGGAAATTCAAAATATCATCAGATCTTACTACAAAAGCCTGGATTCAACAGAACTTGAAAATCTGCAGGTAATAGACAATTTCCTAGACAGATACCAGTTACCGAACTTAAATCAGGAACAGATAAACCATTTAAACATCCCCATAACTACTAAGTAATTAGAAGCAGTCCTTAAAGGTCTCCCAACCAACACGAGCCCAGGTCCACACGGGTTTAGTGCACAGTTCTATCAGACATTCATTGAAGACCTCATACCAATATTATCCAAACTATTCCACAAAATTGAAACAGATGGAGCACTACCGAATTCCTTTTATGAAGCCACAATTACTCTTATACCTAAACAACACAAAGACCCAACAAAGAAAGAGAACTTCAGACCAATTTCCCTTATGAATATCGATGCAAAAATACTCAATACTCAAAAATACTCAGTAAAACTCTGGATTCGGTTGAATCCAAGAGCACATCAAAACAATCATCCAGCATGAAGTAGGCTTCATCCCAGGCATGCAGGGATGGTTTAATATACGGAAAACCATCAATGTGATCCATTATATAAACAAACTGAAAAAATAAAACCACATGATCATTTCACTAGATGCTGAGAAAGCATTTGACAAAATTCAACACTCCTTCATGATAAAAGTCCTGGAAAGAATATGAATTGAAAGCCCATACCTAAACATACTAAAAGCCATATAGAGCAAACCAGTTGTTAAAATTAAAGTAAATGGAGATAAACTTGAAAATTAGGGACTAAACAAGGCTGCCCACTCTCTCCCTACTTATTCAATATTGTTCTTGAAATTCTAGCCAGAGCAATCAGACAACAAAAGAAGATCAAGGGGATACAGATTGGTAAAGAAGAAGTCAAAATATCACTATTTGCAGATGATATGATAGTATATTTAAATGATACCTAAAGTTCCACCAGAGAACTACTAAAGCTGATAAACAAATTCAGCAAAGTGGCTGGGCATAAAATTAACTCAAAGAAACTAATAGACTTCCTCTACACAAAAAAGAAACAAGCCAAGAAAGAAATTAGGGAAACGACATCTTTCATAATATCCCCAAATAATATAAACTACCTCGGAGTGACTTTAAACAAGCAAGTAAAAGATCCATACAATAAGAACTTCAAGACTCTGAAGAAAGAAATTGAAGAAGACCTCAGAAGATGGAAAGATCTCCCATGCTCATGGATGGCCAGGATTAATATAGTAAAAATGGCCATTTTACCAAAATTTATCTACAAATTCAATGCAATCCCCAACAAAATACCAATCCAATTCTTCAAAGAGTTAGACAGAAAAATTTGCAAAATTCATCTGGAACAAAAAAAACCCAGGATAGCTAAAACTATCCTCAACAATAAAAGGGGAGACCTCACCGCCTGGTCAGGTGGGCACTCCTGAGGCTGCAGAGCAGAAGAGACCACCAACACTGCCCACCCCTGCCCACATCCCTGGCCCAAGAGGAAACTGTATAAGGCCTCTGGGTTCCCATGAGCGAGGGCCCAGGAGCAGCAGGACCCCTGCACCTGAGATACCGCCAGAACCTGAAGGAACAGACCGGGTAAACAGTTCTCTGCACCCAAATCCCGTGGGAGGGAGAGCTAAACCTTCAGAGAGGCAGACACGCCTGGGAAACCAGAAGAGACTTCACTCTGCACACATTACTGATTCCAGAGGAAAACACCAAACGCCATCTGGAAACCTGGTGCACTGAAGCTCCCGGAAACGGCGGCACAGATCTTCCTGGTTGCTGCTACCGCAGAGAGCTCGAGGGAAGCACCCAGAGAGCGAACTTGAGCCTCGGGACCACAGGTAAGACCAAATTTTCTGCTGCAAGTGACCAGCCTGGTGAACTCAAGACACAGGCCCACAGGAACAGCTGAAGACCTGAAGAGAGGAAAAACTACACGCCCGAAAGCAAAATACTCTGTCCCCATAACTGGCTGAAAGAAAAAAGGAAAACAAGTCTACAGCACTCCTGACACACAGGCTTATAGGACAGTCTAGCCACTGTCAGAAATAGCAGAACAAAGTAACACTAGAGATAATCTGATGGCGAGAGGAAAGCACAGGAACCCAAGCAACAGAAACCAAGACTACATGCCATCATCGGAGCCCAATTCTCCCATTAAAACAAACATGGAATATCCAAACAGACCAGAAAAGCAAGATCTAGTTTCATTTGATCATGATGCTGGAGGACTTCAAGAAAGACGTGAAGAACTCCCTTAGAAAACAAGTAGAGGCCTACAGAGAGGAATCGCAAAAACACCTGAAAGAATTCCAGGAAAACATAAATAAACAAGTAGAAACCCATAGAGAAGAGACACAAAAATCCCTGAAAGAATTCCAGGAAAACACAATCAAACAGTTGAAGGAATTAAAAATGGAAATAGAAGCAATCAAGAAAGAACACATGGAAAAAACCCTGGATATAAAAACCAAAAGAAGAGACAAGGAGCTGTAGATACAAGCTTCACCAATAGAATACAAGAGATGGAAGAGAGAATCTCAGGAGCAGAAGATTCCATAGAAATTATTGATTCAACTGTCAAAGAAAATGTAAAGCAGAAAAAGCTACTGGTCCAAAACATACAGGAAATCCAGGAATCAATGAGAAGATCAAACCTAAGGATAATAGGTATAGAAGAGAGTGAAGAATCCCAGCTCAAAGGACCAGTAAATATCTTCAACAAAATCATAGAAGAAAACATCCCTAACCTAAGAAAAGAGATACCCATAGACATACAAGAAGCCTACAGAACTCCAAATAGATTGGACCAGAAAAGAAACAACTCCCGTCACATAATTGTCAAAACACCAAACGCACAAAATAAAGAAAGAATATTAAAAGCAGTAAGGGAAAATGTCAAGTAACATATAAAGGGAGACCTATCAGAATCACACCAGACTTCTCGCCAGAAACTATGAAGGCCAGAAGATCCTGGACTGATGTCATACAGACACTATGAGAACACAAATGCCAGCCAAGGTTACTGTATCCTGCAAAACTCTCAATTAACATAGATGGAGAAACCAAGATATTCCATGACAAAAACAAAATTTACACATTATCTTTCTACAAATCCAGCACTACAAAGGATAATAAATGGTAAAGCCCAACATAAGGAGGCAAGATATACCCTAGAAGAAGCAAGAAACTAATCGTCTTGGCAACAAAACAAAGAGAAGAAAAGCACACAAACATAACCTCACATCCAAATATGAATATAAGAGGAAGCAATAATCACTATTCCTTAATATCTCTCAACATCAATGGCCTCAACTCCCCAATAAAAAGACATAGATTAACAAACTGGATACACAACGAGGACCCTGCATTCTGCTGCCTACAGGAAACACACCTCAGAGACAAAGACAGATGCTACCTCAGAGTGAAAGGCTGGAAAACAACTTTCCAAGCAAATGGTTGGAAGAAGCAAGCTGGAGTAGCCATTCTAATATCAAATAAAATCAATTTTTAACTAAAAGTCATTAAAAAAGGAAGGAAGGACACTTCATATTCATCAAAGGAAAAATCCACCAAGATGAACTGTCAATCCTAAATATCTATGCCCCAAATACAAGGGCATCTACATACCTAAAAGAAACCTTACTAAAGCTCAAAACACACATTGCACCTCAAACAATAATAGTAGGAGATTTCAACACCCCACTCTCATCAATGGACAGATCATGGAAACAGAAATTAAACAGAGACATAAACAGACTAAGAGAAGTCATGAGCTAAATTCACTTAACTGATATTTATAGAACATTCCATCCTAAAGCAAAAGGATATACCTTATTCTCAGCTCCTCATGGTACTTTCTCCAAAATTGACCATATAATTGGTCAAAAAACGGGCCTCAACAGATACAGAAAGATAGAAATAATCCCATGCGTGCTATCAGACCACCACGGCCTAAAACTGGTCTTCATAACAATAAGGGAAGAATGCCCGACCCCCGGATCCCGGCCCGCAACAGCTCTCTGCTCCCAGACCCGGTGAGAGAGAGACCCAACCGCCTGGTCAGGTGGGCACTCCTGAGGCTGCAGAGTGGAAGAGACCACCAACACTGCTCACCCCTGCCCACATCCCTGGCCCAAGAGGAAACTGTATAAGGCCTCTGGGCTCCCATGGGGGAGGGCCCAGGAGCGGCAGGACACCTGCCTGAGACACCGCCTGAACCTGAAAGAAACAGACCGGATAAACAGTTCTCTGCACCCAAATCCCGTGGGAGGGAGAGCTAAACCTTCAGAGAGGCAGACAAGCCTGGGAAACCAGAAGAGACTGCTCCCTGCACACACATCTCAGAAGCCAGAGGAAAAAGCCAAAGACCATCTGGAACCCTGGTGCACTGAAGCTCCCGGAAGGGGCGGCACAGGTCTTCCTGGTTGCTGCCGCTGCAGAGAGCCCCTGGGCAGCACCCCACGAGCGAACTTGAGCCTCAGGACCACAGGTAAGACCAAATTTTCTGCTGCAAGTGACCAGCCTGGTGAACTCAAGACACAGGCCCACAGGAACAGCTGAAGACCTGTAGAGAGGAAAAACTACATGCCCGAAAGCAGAACACTCTGTCCCCATAACTGACTGAAAGAGAGGAAAACAGGTCTACAGCACTCCTGACACACAGGCTTATAGGACAGTCTAGCCACTGTCAGAAATAGCAGAACAAAGTAACACTAGAGATAATCTGATGGCGAGAGGCAAGCGCAGGAACCCAAGCAACAGAAACCAAGACTACATGCCATCATCGGAGCCCAATTCTCCCACCAAAACAAACATGGAATATCCAAACACACCAGAAAAGCAAGATCTAGTTTCAAAATCATATTTGATCATGATGCTGGAGGACTTCAAGAAAGACATGAACACACTTAGGGAAGCACAGGAAAACATTAATAAACAAGTAAAAGCCTACAGAGAGGAATCGCAAAAATCCCTGAAAGAATTCCAGGAAAACACAATCAAAGAGTTGAAGGAATTAAAAATGGATATAGAAGCAATCAAGAAAGAACACATGGAAACAACCCTGGATATAGAAAACCAAAAGAAGAGACAAGGAGCTGTAGATACAAGCTTCACCAACAGAATACAAGAGATGGAAGAGAGAATCTCAGGAGCAGAAGATTCCATAGAAATCATTGACTCAACTGTCAAAGATAATGTAAAGAAGAAAAAGCTACTGGTCCAAAACATACAGGAAATCCAGGACTCAATGAGAAGATCATACCTAAGGATAATAGGTATAGAAGAGAGTGAAGACTCCCAGCTCAAAGGACCAGTAAATATCTTCAACAAAATCATAGAAGAAAACTTCCCTAACCTAAAAAAAGAGATACCCATAGATATACAAGAAGCCTACAGAACTCCAAATAGATTGGACCAGAAAAGAAACAACTCCCGTCACATAATTGTCAAAACACCAAACGCACAAAATAAAGAAAGAATATTAAAAGCAGTAAGGGAAAAAGGTCAAGTAACATATAAAGGGAGACCTATCAGAATCACACCAGACTTCGCGCCAGAAACTATGAAGGCCAGAAGATCCTGGACTGATGTCATACAGACACTAAGAGAACACAAATGCCAGCCCAGGTTACTGTATCCAGCAAAACTCTCAATTAACATTGATGGAGAAACCAAGATATTCCATGACAAAACCAAATTTACACAATATCTTTCTACAAATCCAGCACTACAAAGGATAATAAATGGTAAAGCCCAACATAAGGAGGCAAGGTATACCCTAGAAGAAGCAAGAAACTAATCGTCTTGGCAACAAAACAAAGAGGATGAAAGCACACAAACATAACCTCACATCCAAATATGAATATAAAGGAAAACAATAATCACTATTCCTTAATATCTCTCAATATCAATGGCCTCAACTCCCCAATAAAAAAAATAGATTAACAAACTGGATACGCAACGAGGACCCTGCATTCTGCTGCCTACAGGAAACACACCTCAGAGACAAAGACAGACACTACCTCAGAGTGAAAGGCTGGAAAACAACTTTCCAGGCAAATGGTCAGAAGAAGCAAGCTGGAGTAGCCATTCTAATATCAAATAAAATCAATTTCCAACTAAAAGTCATCAAAAAAGATAAGGAAGGACACTTCACATTCATCGAAGGAAAAATACACCAAGATGAACTCTCAATCCTAAATATCTATGCCTGAAATACAAGGGCACCTATATACGTAAAAGAAACCTTACTAAAGCTCAAAACACACATTGCACCTCACACAATAATAGTGGGAGATTTCAACACCCCACTCTCATCAATGGACAGATCATGGAAACAGAAATTAAACAGTGATGTCGACAGACTAAGAGAAGTCATGAGCCAAATGAACTTAACGGATATTTATAGAACATTCTATCCTAAAGCAAAAGGATATACCTTCTACTCAGCTCCTCATGGTACTTTCTCCAAAATTGACCATATAATTGGTCAAAAAACGGGCCTCAACAGGTACAGAAAGATAGAAATAATCCCATGCGTGCTATCGGACCACCACGGCCTAAAACTGGTCTTCAATAACAATAAGGGAAGAATGCCCACATATACGTGGAAATTGAACAATGCTCTACTCAATGATAACCTGGTAAAGGAAGAAATGAAGAAAGAAATTAAAAACTTTTTAGAATTTAATGAAAATGAAGATACAACATACTCAAACTTATGGGACACAATGAAAGCTGTGCTAAGAGGAAAACTCATAGCGCTGAGTGCCTGCAGAAAGAAACAGGAAAGAGCATATGACAGCAGCTTGACAGCACACCTAAAAGCTCTAGAACAAAAAGAAGCAAATACACCCAGGAGGAGTAGAAGGCAGGAAATAATCAAACTCAGAGCTGAAATCAACCAAGTAGAAACAAAAAGGACCATAGAAAGAATCAACAGAACCAAAAGTTGGTTCTTTGAGAAAATCAACAAAATAGATAAAGCCTTAGCCAGACTTACAAGAGGACACAGAGAGTGCGTCCAAATTAACAAAATCAGAAATGAAAAGGGAGACATAACTACAGATTCAGAGGAAATTCAAAAAATCATCAGATCTTACTATAAAAACCTATATTCAACAAAATTTGAAAACCTTCAGGAAATGGACAATTTCCTAGACAGATACCAGGTATCGAAGTTAAATCAGGAACAGATAAACCAGTTAAACAACCCCATAACTCCTAAGGAAATAGAAGCAGTCATTAAAGGTCTCCCAACCAAAAAGAGCCCAGGTCCAGACGGGTTTAGTGCAGAATTCTATCAAACCTTCATAGAAGACCTCATACCAATATTATCCAAACTATTCCACAAAATTGAAACAGATGGAGCCCTACCGAATTCCTTCTACGTATCCACAATTACTCTTATACCTAAACCACACAAAGACACAACAAAGAAAGAGAACTTCAGACCAATTTCCCTTATGAATATCGACGCAAAAATACTCAATAAAATTCTGGCAAACCGAATTCAAGAGCACATCAAAACAATCATCCACCATGATCAAGTAGGCTTCATCCCAGGCATGCAGGGATGGTTTAATATACGGAAAACCATCAACGTGATCCATTATATAAACAAACTGAAAGAACAGAACCACATGATCATTTCATTAGATGCTGAGAAAGCATTTGACAAAATTCAACACCCCTTCATGATAAAAGTCCTGGAAAGAATAGGAATTCAAGGCCCATACCTAAACATAGTAAAAGCCATATACAGCAAACCAGTTGCTAACATTAAACTAAATGGAGAGAAACTTGAAGCAATCCCATTAAAATCAGGGACTAGACAAGGCTGCCCACTCTCTCCCTACTTATTCAATATAGTTCTTGAAGTTCTAGCCAGAGCAATCAGACAACAAAACGAGGTCAAGGGGATACAGATCGGAAAAGAAGAAGTCAAAACATCACCATTTGCAGATGATATGATAGTATATTTAAGTGATCCCAAAAGTTCCACCAGAGAACTACTAAAGCTGATAAACAACTTCAGCAAAGTGGCTGGGTATAAAATTAACTCAAAAAAATCAGTTGCCTTCCTCTATACAAAAGAGAAACATGCCGAGAAAGAAATTAGGGAAACGACACCCTTCATAATAGACCCAAATAATATAAAGTACCTCGGTGTGACTTTAACCAAGCAAGTAAAAGGTCTGTACAATAAGAACTTCAAGACACTGAGGAAAGAAATTGAAGAAGACCTCAGAAGATGGAATGATCTCCCATGCTCATGGATTGGCAGGATTAATATAGTAAAAATGGCCATTTTACCAAAAGCAATCTACAGATTCAATGCAATCCCCATCAAAATACCAATCCAATTCTTCAAAGAGTTAGACAGAACAATTTGCAAATTCATCTGGAATAACAAAAAACCCAGGAGAGCTAAAGCTATCCTCAACAATAAAAGGACTTCAGGGGTAATCACTATCCCTGAACTCAAGCAGTATTACAGAGTAATAGTGATAAAAACTGCATGGTATTGGTACAGAGACAGACGGCTAGACCAATGGAATAGAATTGAAGACCCAGAAATGTACCCACACACCTATGGTCACTTGATTTTTGACAAAGGAGCCAAAACCATCCAATGGTAAAAAGATAGCATTTTCAGCAAATGGTGCTGGTTCAACTGGAGGTCAACATGTAGAAGAATGCAGATCGATCCATCCTTATCACCCTGTACAAACCTTAAGTCCAAGTGGATCAAGGACCTCCACATCAAACCAGACACACTCAAACTAATAGAAGAAAAACTAGGGAAACATCTGGAACACATGGGCACTGGAAAAAATTTCCTGAACAAAACACCAATGGCTTATGCTCTAAGATCAAGAATCGACAAATGGGATCTCATAAAACTGCAAAGCTTCTGTAAGGCAAAGGACACTGTGGTTAGGACAAAACGGCAACCAACAGATTGGGAAAAGATCTTTACCAATCCTACAACAGATAGAGGCCTTATATCCAAAATATACAAAGAACTCAAGAAGTTAGACCGCAGGGAAACAAATAACCCTATTAAAAAATGGGGTTCAGAGCTAAACAAACAATTCACAGCTGAGGAATGCCGAATGGCTGAGAAACACCTAAAGAAATGTTCAACATCTTTAGTCATAAGGGAAATGCAAATCAAAACAACCCTGAGATTTCACCTCACACCAGTGAGAATGGCTAAGATCAAAAACTCAGGTGACAGCAGATGCTGGCGAAGATGTGGAGAAAGAGGAACACTCCTCCATTGTTGGTGGGATTGCAGATTGGTAAAACCATTCTGGAAATCAATCTGGGGGTTCCTCAGAAAATTGGACATTGAACTGCCTGGGGATCCAGCTATACCTCTCTTGGGCATATACCCAAAAGATGCCTCAACATATAAAAGAGACACGTGCTCCACTATGTTCATCGCAGCCGTATTTATAATAGCCAGAAGCTGGAAAGAACCCAGATGCCCTTCAACAGAGGAATGGATACAGAAAATGTGGTACATCTACACAATGGAATATTACTCAGCTCTCAAAAACAACGAGTTTATGAAATTCGTAGGCAAATGGTTGGAACTGGAAAATATCATCCTGGGTGAGCTAACCCAATCACAGAAAGACATACATGGTATGCACTCATTGATAAGTGGCTATTAGCCCAAATGCTTGAATTACCCTAGATCCCTAGAACAAACGAAACTCAAGACGGATGATCAAAATGTGAATGCTTCACTCCTTCTTTAAATGAGGAAAAAGAATACCCTTGGCAGGGAATGGAGAGGCAAAGATTAAAACAGAGACTGAAGGAACACCCATTCAGAGCCTGCCCCACATGTGGCCCATACATATACAGCCACCCAATTAGACAAGATGGATGAAGCAAAGAAGTGCAGACCGACAGGAGCTGGATGTAGATTGCTCCTGAGAGACACAGCCAGAATACAGCAAATACAGAGGCGAATGCCAGCAGCAAACCACTGAACTGAGAATAGGTCCCCTATTGAAGGAATCAGAGAAAGAACTGGAAGAGCTTGAAGGGGCTCAAGACCCCAAAAGTACAACAATGTCAAGCAACCAGAGCTTCCAGGGACTAAGCTACTACCTAAAGACTATACATGGACTGACCATGGACTCTGACCCCATAGGTAGCAATGAATATCCTAGTAAGAGCACCAGTGGAAGTGGAAGCCCTGGGTCCTGCTAAGACTGAACCCCCAGTGAACTAGTCTATGGGGGAGGGCGGCAATGGGGGGAGGGTTGGGAGGGGAACACCCATAAGGAAGGGGAGGGGGGAGGGGGATGTTTGCCCGGAAACCGGGAAAGGGAATAACACTCGAAATGTATATAAGAAATACTCAAGTTAATAAAAAAAAAAGGGAAGAATGCCCACATATACGTGGAAATTCAACAATGCTCTACTCAATGATAACCTGGTCAAGGAAGAAATAAAGAAAGAAAGTAAAAACTTTTTAGAATTTAATGAAAATGAAGGAACAACATATCCAAATTTATGGGACACAATGAAAGCTGTGCTAAGAGGAAAACTCATAGCACTCAGTGCCTGCAGAGGGAAACAGGAAAGAGCATATTTCAGCAGATTGACACCACACCTAAAAGCTCTAGAACAAAAAGAAGCAAATACACCCAGGATGAGTAGAAGTCAGGAAATAATCAAACTCAGAGCTGACATCAACCAAGTAAAAACAAAAAGGACCATAGAAAGAATCAACAGAACCAAAGTTGGTTCTTTGAGAAAATCAACAAGATAGATAAACCCTTAGGCAGACTAACGAGAGGACACAGAGAGTGTGTCACAATTAACAAAAGCAGAAATGAAAAGGGAGACATAACTACAGATTCAGAGGAAATTCAAAAAATCATCAGATCTTAATATAAAAGCCTATATTCAAAAAACTTGAAAATCTGTAGGAAATGGACAATTTCCTAGACAGATATCAGGTACCGAAGTTAAATCAGGAACAGATAAACCAGATAAACAACCCCATATCTCCTAAGGAAATAGAAGCAGACATTAAAGGTCTCCCAACCAAAAAGAGCCCAGGTCCAGACGGGTTTAGTGCAGAATTCTATCAGACCTTCATAGAAGACATCGAGGTAACCCGATCACAGAAAAACACACATGGTATGCACTCATTGATAAGTGGCTATTAGCCCAAATGCTTGAATTTCCCTAGATGCACAGAACACATGAAACTCAAGACGGATGATCAAAATGTGAATGCTTCACTCCTTCTTTAAAAGGGGAACAAGAATACCCTTGGCAGGGAAGAGAGAGGCAAAGATTAAAACAGAGGCAGAAGGAACACCCATTCAGATCCTGCCCCACATATGGCCCATACATATACAGCCACCCAATTAGACAAGATGGATGAAGCAAAGAAGTGCAGGCAGACAGGAGCCAGATGTAGATCTCTCCTGAGAGAAACAGCCAGAATACCACAAATACAGAGGCGAATGCCAGCAGCAAACCACTGAACCGAGAACAGGACCCCTGTTGAAGGAATCAGAGAAAGGACTGGAAGAGCTTGAAAGGGCTCGAACCCCATATGAACAACAATGCCAGCCTACCAGAGCTTCCAGGGTCTAAGCCACTACCCAAAGACTATACATGGACTGACCCTGGACTCTGACTTCATAGGTAGCAATGAATATGCTAGTAAAATCACCAGTGGAAGGGGAAGCCCTTGGTCGTGCTAAGACTGAATCCCCAGTGAATATGATTTTTGGGGGGAGGGTGGTAACGGGGGAAGGATGGGGAGGGGAACACCCATAAAGAAGGGGAGTGGGAGGGGTTAGGGGGATGTTGGTCCGGAAACCGGGAAAGGCAATATTATTGGATTTTAAGTGCTCTATGGACACAAGCATTTACATATTTGGTAAGTAGGAGAGAGTTATGGCAATTTGATAATCAACATATCTAAATCAGGTACATTACATGCCTTGAATACTAGTTTTACCTACTCTGGATGATAGAAGTCCTGGACGTCTGAGTGCTAGTTTATTGCTCTATCACTAATGGCTCATGCTCTAAGATCAAGAATCGAGAAATGAGGATCTTAAAAAGCTACAAAGCTTCTGCAAGGCATAGGACACTGTTGTTAGGACAAAATGGCAACCAGTAGTTTGGGAAAAGATCTTTACTAATCCTATATCTGATAGAGGGCTTATATCGAAAATATGCAAAGAACACACTCAAACTGCCAGGAGACAAATAAGCCTATTAAAAATGGGGTTCAGAGCTTAACAAAGAATTCTCAGCTGAGGAATATTGAATTAAAGAGATGTTCAACACCTTGGTCATAAGGGAAATGTTCAACACCTTGGTCAAAACAACCTTGAGATTTCACCTCACACCAGTGAGAATGGCTAAGATCAAAAACTCAGGTAACAGCAGATGCTGGCGAGGATGCAGAGAAAGTGGAACACTCCTCCATTGTTGGTGGGATTGCAGACTGGTACAACCATTCTGGAAATCAGTCTGGAGGTTCCTCAGAAAATTGGACTTTGCACTACCTTAGGACCCAGCTATACCTCTCTTGGGCTTATACCCAAAGGATGCTCCAACATACAAGAAAGATACATGCTCCACTATGCTCAGAGCAGACTTATTTATAATACCAAAAGCTGGAAAGATCCCAGATGCCCTTCAACAGAGGAATGGATACAGAACATGTGGTATGTCTACACAATGGAATACTACACAGCTGTCAAAAACAATGACTTCAAGAAATTCATAGATAAATCGGTGGAACTAGAAAATAACAACCTGAGTGAGGCAATTCAATCACAGAAAGTCGCACATGGTATTCACTAATTGATATATGGATATTAGCCGAAATGCTAGGATTGCCCAAGATGCACAGATCACCTAAAACTCAAGAAGGATGACCAAATTGGAGATGCTTCACTCCTTCTTTAAAAGGGGAACAAGAAAAAACTTAGCAGGGGATAGGGAGACAAAGTATAGAACAGAAATTGAATGAATGTCCATTCAGAGCCTGCCCCACATGTGGCCCATAGATATACAGTGACCAAATTAGATAAGACAGATGAAGCAAAGAAGGGCAGGTTAACAGGAAGCGGATGTTGATCTCTCCTGAGAGACACAGCCAGAATATAACAAATACGGAAGCAAATGCCAGCAGCAAACAACTAACCTGAGAATGGCACCCGCGTCGAAGTAATCAAAGAAAGGACGGAAAGAGCTGAAGGGACTTTAGACCCCATTCGAACAACAATGCCAACCAACTAGAGCTTCCAGGGACTAAGCCACTCCCCCAAAACTATACATTGTCTGAGCCTAGGCTCCAAATTCATACGTAGCAATGAATATCCTAGTAGGGGCACCAGTGGAAGGGGAAGTCCTTGGTACTGCCAAGGCTGGACCCTCAGTGAATGGTATTGTTGGGGGGAGGGCAGTAATGGGGGTAGAGTTGGGAGGAGAACACCCATATCGAAGGGGAGGGGGAAGGGTTAGGGGGATGTTGGCCTGGATACTGTGAAAGGGAATAAAATTTGAAATGTAAATAAGAAATGCCCAATTTAATAAAATGGAAAACAGTTCAAGTGTTGTTGTGTGTGTTTGTAATTTCCACAATGGAGAAATGAAGTCCAGTTGATCCTTGAGGTTGATGTCGACCCATCTTAGCCTGCTTGTCAATTTTTATGCTAATAAGACACCATGTCTCTATTGCCTTGAAAAGGAAGGAAGAAAGAAAGAAAGAAAGAAAGAAAGAAAGAAAGGAAGGAAGGAAGGAACGAAGGAAGGAAGGAAGGAAGGCAGGAAGGAAGGAAGAAAGGTAGGAAGGAAGGAAGAAAGGTAGCAAGGAAGGAAGACAGGAAGGAAAGAAAGAAAGAAAGAAAGGTGGATGGTGTCTGAGGAAAAACAATCCTTTGCTTTCCATACACATGCACAAACACACACACACACACACACACACACACACACATACACACACACACACAGGAGTGCAAATACATACATGCTATATGGTACCGGGTAAGGGTTTTTAAGAGTCTTAGAAGACCTATAAGAGCCCTGTGGGTGGAGCTCCTCATTCTATTATTTTTAAAAACATTTTCCGAGTATAAGCTATCTGCATATATGACTGTATACTGTCTGCATGCCTGGTGCCCATAGAAAAGAAGACACAGGTTCATGTGCAACTTTAGTTACAAATGTTTTAATCTTTCTTTTGTATGGGAGTTGAGAATTGAACTCGTGTCTTTTGGAAGATCAACCAATGTTCTTAACCACTGAGCCATCTCTTGACCCTTCTTTATTTTTTTTATTCTAATCTCCTTATGGTAACTTCTTTGTATAATCTCCATGGTGACTTGCTTTGCTTTCTGAAAGGGGTACCAGAGAGAAGGAAAGCCTTTCAGATGCACCCATGATTAGTTTCGTCATGGGTACCTCCAAGGTAAAAGAGGTGATGATGATAGAAGATTTAGGAAGTTAGACAAAAGTGTCTGATCATCTGACATAAAAGCAAATCAAAACAAAACAAACAAAAAGAAACCCACCTCCCAATCATACTATTTTTCTGAACCCAAAACAAATTTAAGAGTCATAAATTCTGAGGCTGAGAGTTAGAGGGAGACAACTACACAAGAAAAAAACAAAAAAACAAAAACAAAACAACAAAAAAACAGTCTCCACAAGATGATGGCTTTATTGCTCCTGGTAGAAACTAACCAAGCCAATGTCCACTCAGTGGACTCCCATCCTTTGGCTGTCACTTACCATTTTTTTCTACGGCTTGGTCTTCTGTCTTTCCTGGATGTTCATTTCTTTGTACATGTAAACAAGTGAGCTTAGAAATCTGTAGGCTTTCTGCTCTAGCTGCAGTGCCACAGAGGATTGACACAGGATCTGGTTTGAGAAATTAAGGAGCAATGTGAACTGTTACAAACTAAATTTACCTAAGAACACTGACATGTTAAAAGTTTTCTTTCATTCAATTTTATTTACATTATGTGGTGTGTGTTTTTGTTTGTTTGTGTGTGTGTGCCTGTGTGCGTGCGTGCGTGTGTGTGTGTGTGTGTGTGTGTGTGTGTGTGTGTGTGTGTGTGTTTGAGTTTGTGTGTGTTGTCAGGTAAGGGTGACTGTTGAGTTTAGAAAAGAGCATCACATTCCCTGGATCAGGAGTTGTAGTGTTTGCAGGCAATCAGTCATGAGTTCTGCAATCAGTACAGGGCCCTGTATAAAATTTTTACCTCAGAAACATCTCTATAGGCCCACACTCATATTTATTCCTGAAGAAATTCTAGTTATTCAAACCAAACATTATGCATAGTTCTCTTATCTTTTCTTCCTCCATCTTTATTAACTTGGGTATTTTAGTTCTCCTATCTTATAGTCAATCATCTTTGATGCTCACAGCATCTGTGAAATACCAGGCATGGAAGGGATAAACATGTTTAATTAAGTTTTGATATTTGTTCATTATAACTTTAATGATAAAGCAAAATCCATCAAACTATTTGTATTAATTTTAATGTTCTCATCTTTATTTTCTTAAGAATTATAAAATTAAAAATTATATTTTATAAATTCTTTGAGGATTTCACACACTTAAATTTGGTCATATTTGGGATAAAGATATTTTAGAGAGATGTTTGTGCCTCTCATTGTGGCTATTAGACCACTGAGACAATAGGCCTTGAGATATTGGAATTTTCCCAGGAATTTCATGCTGAGATGGGAGAAAGCTTGGGACAGCCACGTGAAAATTCTACTCTAGAAAAGATTCCACTCTTTCATATGTTTCCAAAGAGACAATGATAGCTCAGTGATAGGCAAGGATATCCTGGGCTGAGACTGTATAGAGATGCATCTCTGTGACCTTCTGTTTAACACTTAAGACCACTTTAGAACCCTGAATATAGACCTGGGTAGGTTGTGGGTATTTAATTGGTCTCTTTGTAGCTCTTTCCAGTATGGTTCCTATTTAATATCCATTTTCTACTTTTCATATTTACTTGGCTGCACAGACTTAACTTTCCTTCAAGTGTGGTTAAAGAAGTACCTTGATTGATTTTCTCTTTCTTTGTCTAAATTGACCAACCAAATTTAGGAGAGTTGTATAAGTCTATGTTAATTAAACCACTTGGGAGACAGACCTAGCTCTCTAAGGAAAAATATATATTTCAGCTTTGCAGTTTTGAGCCATCTTTCTGTTCTTTAGGGAAACTTTATGTTTCTCTCTCTCTCTCTCTCTCTCTCTCTCTCTCTCTCTCTCTCTCTCTATCTCCGTGTGTGTGTGTGTGTGTATGTGTGTGTGACTCACTCTCTTACATAATTTAAAACAACATAAATATTACTTTTAAAACCAACATGCAACAAAAGAGGTAACGGATCTTCACCCTTTCTCCCACATGGAATACATGGATTATTATTTTAGGGTACATAAATTTTGATTACTATTTATTTATTTTCTAAAATGCAGGTAATGGGTTTTAGTTTACTTTTTAAGAAACATTTAAACAATGACTAGACAGAAAAATTGAATATATACTGAGATCATTATACCTTACTTTCTAAGTGGTTAAAGTTTTTGACAAATTTGCAAGAAAAGTTAAGTAGTTATTAAATCTGAGTCTGTTCTTATGTGTTTTAGAAAAATCAAATGAATGTTAGAAGAAAGACTTATGGTTTTAAGTAGTGGACATTTTTTTACTCTACGTATTTAATTGCTAACTCAGGAAATTTGGTAACTTATAGTCAAGCAAAGGCTATTTAAGTTTTTTTTTTTCAAATATCTCTGTTTTACTTGGGCCTTCTGTAAAATAAAAGAAGTTCCTGGTTTTATCTTCATCTTTCCTTTTTCATTTTGGAAAATCAATTTATTTTATCTAATGTAAATATTATCATTTCCATAAAATTCATATTGAGATTTGTTCTATTGTTCAGTATTTTAATGCTGGCCCCCAAGCTCTGGATTACATCAAGGACTAGACAATCATCACATGCTCACAAAACTAAGTAATGCTATGTGACCTTTTCTCATCATTTAAAACTATTGGTTGAATAAAAATGCCAACACTCTGTAGCTGATCAGAAGATATGTAGATTGGGTGGGATAGGAGAAAGGAGATCGGGTAGAGAGAGGAGAATACATCATGGAGTAGGAATCCTGAAAATATGGCTTTGAGAGCTGTATAATTGAAATACGAGTGGCCTAGAGAGAAGATTGTAAGTCATATCATGGGGTTATTGGCCAGGAAGTAAACATAAGTGGCATAGAGTAAATATCTTCCTAGCCCTAATGCTGTCTGAATCTTATAAACATAAAGATTTTTTATCTTTTATCTGAATGATCAAAGTCAGGGTAGAAACCTGTGATTACAATTATTCCAAAATTACTCTGGAAGAGTAATCAGTGTTCTGTTTAGCCATTTCTTCAGTGTCATTCTTTACATTTCTTGAGTTTGACATTTGAGCTTGAATTTCTCATTTAATTAAGTAAGACTAGCTGGCCACTGTGTACCAAGAAGCGTATCTCTGCCTCTTTATGACTGAGATTAGGTGTTTTGTTTTTGTTTTTGATTTTTTTTGGGGGGGGGCAGAGGTTGTTTATTTGTTTTGAATTAGAAATCTAAGTACTTATCTTCATGATTGAATGCAAACTTAAACCTTCTTAACTAATCCATCTTTCACCCCGTGGGATTCTTAATTGTAACATCTTAACACAAGTACATCCTACCTCAACTGCAGCCATAAACCTGTTTTTTTTGGGACAGATGTCCTTGACTTTCTGGCTGATGTTTTTGGCTCCATAAGCTCCTTTACCTAGCCTTCTCTGGATTTAGGATCTCATTTTTTCTCCCTGGATGCACCAATATCTCCGTTGTTAGTAATTTCCTGATCTATATTTCCAAGGTGGAAATCAAGGTGTATTGTCCACTTGTGCCAATCTCCTCCAGCTGAAGGATAATATTCATTCATCCATGAAAGTCAGTAAGTAAGAGACACAGTAAATCTTTATCAAATTGTAAAAATCCATTTTGTGTTCATGGATATGAAGAAGAAACCTCTTGTGCTGAGAATGAGGTTCTGAAGTATTTATTATATGAAAGCCATTCATATTTCCCAAAAACTTGTTTTGTTGAGAGTTTGAGGTTTCAATGTGTAGCTGGCATGAAACCTTGAGAGCCTGACGTGTTATTATATGACACGAATATTTCCTGCTGTTCATGAAGGGCAAAAATTATTATCATCAATGAGAATTTTCAAAAACAAGTTTTAAAAAAATCTCCTTTCTATACATTTGGATATGGATGTATTTGCAAGACTGTCTATTAAAGGAGAACCCCAGAGTGAAAATCTGTGTAACTTTTCTGACCAGCTATCTCTCTTCCATTATATTGGCACTCAAGAAAACACGAGTCTTGAAGTTTGACTTTGAGTGGTTCTTTCTACCTTGGTTAAGGGAAATATCACTTATAATATGATAGAGATATTATTTTTTAATGATAGACAATAAATCCTTCACATTCGTGCACTATTGCTGAAGCATACATTGTAATCTTTAGCACAGTGAAGTGTTCATAATGTGAGGAAACCTAAGGCTGTGTTTATTAGAGGCAATTAGTATAGACCTCAGTTTAACCTGCTTTCACCTTCAGTGTCCCAGCCCTTTCCATTGATGTCAGTTCAATATAAAGTTTTATGGAAAAGTGAACAAGGATTTAATAATAGTCCACTGACATGGAGAAAATACTCATCTATGTTCCAATATGTCCAACATAAAGCCATATATTCAACATGCCTCGTTGTGCTGTGTGCCTGTTTTAAAAATTGCATATTCCGTTACCTGGCTTCATGGAGCTTTGTTAACATTAAGGTAGATGCAAAGACAGGGTTGATACTTTACAGTTAGTCTCACAAGGCCAAATATCTGCATATTCACATTGAGTGAGAACTATTTCCAATCTGTCCTCCAGAATTCTACTGCTGAATTCTTATTTTAAATTACTCCACACTGTCTTTCTGTTTCGGGGTCCTAACTCCCCTCCTTTGAGCCTTATCCTTCTCTTTTCTCATTCATGGAGATCCCTGAAAGGATGGTACAAATGGTATTATACATCATTACAGGTGGAACTTTGGTTTCACACAATAATGGCCATTGTGACTAATCATTCTTTCAGAGATCCTACTCCTGTCTGGATCCAAGCTCCTGTGTTGTTTAATGGAACATCCTCAGAATCTGGACACTTTCCTCCATAGAGCAATATCCACTATGATGCATCAAACTAAATAGATTTATTTCAGAAGACACCTCTTGCATGTTATGATTCAATTTGTCCTCTGGCTTCTGACTTGAGATGCTGCAGCTCAGAGACATTTGATCTTCTCAAAGATCACTAAAATGGTACATACTATAGTGCCTCGTGCCAAATTAGAGGACATAATAGATTCTTGCACTCTCTAACATCTTTTCTTACCTGTAGAATCTGCTTTCAGAGCTTATAGATCTATGTGACTCCTCATACTGAGAGACCAAGTCTTTTGGGAACAGACTCCATCTTAGAGAACCTGACCTAAGTTTGACCCAAAGTCAGTATCTAGCATTACTTTCCAAGTTACCACCCCCAAGACAAACAAACAAACACAAAACAGTGCCTAACTCCATTTCCTAGGCTAAGCCCACGAAGACCTGCATTTTCATGTTAATATCTTTAACAAACCTGTATCCAGCGCCAGTTTTCAGGTTATTTTCCCCAACAAATTTGCACCATCAGGTACAAATCTACCCCTGCATAACAACCATCAATAAGAAATAAAGTTTAAGTTTTGGCTTCCAACATCAGCTAGTTATGCTTAAGGCCACAAATCATAGGACATAGATGGTAGACAGCCAAGAAACACTCACCCCTTGCTACCTGTTATTTATAAAATCTTGCAATCTTACTTGCTGCTTTCTATAAAACCTTGTCCCAATGAGTGTATAGGGATCTTCTTCCTGCAGCTCAGCAGTGTACTGAGCCTGAGCTATCTCCAATAAACAAATTGGATTGCATCAGATTTGTTCCTCACAGGTCTTTTAGGGTTCAAAAGCACTTTCTTGGTACTATAAGACGTCCTTGGTGTTTTCCAACCCTTTTCTGGTGTTCTCTCCTTTAGTAATCTCACTCTACATTGTAGAGCTGGTGCCCAACTGTTTTCACAAACCCAGCTCCTGGTCCTTTCCAGACTATCACAGATCTGATTCTGTTTTCGTTACCCTCACACTGCTTAGCATTTGCACTCATTCATACAGAGAGGACAGATCTCAGATGGGGCAGGGGCTTTAAATATTTCTTTTGTTATTGTTATGGAATCGTTAATTGTATTTATATGAATAAGGCAGGATTGTGATTCTTCGAGAAATCTACACATTATATAACAACTGAAAATCAGTGTAATTAGCCTATATATGACTTTCATTATTCCCAATTTATTTGGAGCAAAATAGCCTCCAGGCACATAGAGTGGGAGACTAGAAGTGGGTGGCTATTTACAACATATAAAAGGTGATCTTTCAATTATGTGAAAATGACAGTAAAAGCCTTGCCTGCAGCCTATGTATACTCTGGCCTGCTTCCTATATCTGAATTTGTCCTGAGGTTTTTTTGTTTCAGTTACCCCTAAAGCCAAATGGTAGGGTAATAACTTGCTCTCTCTATGTAGATTGTGCATTTCTTAGAAACACGGATTATCTTTTGATACCATATCAGGTACCGCATCTTTTTTTTTCTTATTATTGAAATCATTGTGATCAAGAGATGTAAACTGTGTGGAATGCTTGTCTTCTGGGATTTCCAGAAGACAAAATTGCTGACTTTGTGGGTTAATCTTAATAGTCAACTAGACAGGATCTAGAATCTCCATGGAAGCAAATTATTTGGCTTGTTTTTGGCTTCTCTGAGAGGAGAAGACCAGCCAGAGTTGTACGTAGCACCATTGAGAGGGTTGGGGTCCTGGACAGCATAAAAAGAACGGGATCATCACCAATGCTCATATTTCATACCTGAGTGCAGGTGAAGTATGACCACCTCTGCCTCCCACCCCTGTCCCATGTTTCTCTTGCTCTGAAGGGCTCTACACTCAAAGTGTGAGTAAAAGTAATCCCCTCCTTCATTAAGTTACCTTTTTCAGGCATTTTATCATAGTAACAATAAAAATATCATTGATTACATATTAATTTATAGGTCTCTCTTATACTATCGTTGAAACCGAGATATAGATATGGATATAGATATCGTTGAAACCAAGAAATGTATTGAAATCACGTGTTAAGTCATGTGATGAGAAGAGATGGGGATGCAATTATTACCATGCATAGGTTCACAGAAATACTTACCAATACATACATAAATATATGGATACATAGATACAAATTTCTTTAGTTTGGCTATATGGAAAGGATCTTGCCAGAGAGCACCTTATATATAACTAGGAATATACACGTATTCTAAAATGTTACCTGCGGACATTAGATATGCAGCGATTCTTCTTGTAATGGGCCATAAACTAATATTTTTAAACTGGTCTAGATCCCAAAAAAGAAGCATCCAAGAATGACTTTCTTTCAGATGTTACTAAACTATTCTTCATAGCATTTGGCTCGATACTTAAGTCCCTCTTATGAAAGTGGGCTAATTATTACACAGTCAGGAGGCTTGTCCTTTTCATATTCTGAGGCATTCATTTTCTTGGTTGTCATATCACTTCTGAGTACTTTCTTGGTGAGTCCTTAATTTCTGATTCCTCTGACATGTAAGACTTCATTATCTTTTGTCTCAGATTTTAGTTTCCCATCCTTGGGTAGTATGCTACTGTTTCCCTGTGCTCTAACACCTGTCCCTGTTGGGTGACTGCATGGGTTAAGCGAAGTCAATGTCCCACATCCTGGCTCACCAAGCAAGCTCCCTAAGGTATAGTATGTGGGACACACAACCCTACAACAAATGCTACAACATGGGGACAAACCCAATTGTTGTCCCACACATAGACCCACATTGGAACTCCACATGTCTCAAGTACCTGATTAACCCCTGACCTATTTCAAAAGACCTAGGCTTTAATTCTCAGCTATACTCTCCAAATCTACCTGCAAATAGCCCTCACTCTCTGCCCCTCCCACAAAACCACAACAAGTGCTCCTACGCAGTAACAGCTGCTCTTCAGAAAGTAGCACCAGCTCTGAGCTTTCTGCTTCGCCTGCCTGTCACCTTGAGCTCAACCAGTGGACTCCTTCAGTCCTCATGGGCCCAAAACACTAGATCGGACCTTGCCCTGTCACACTGGCCAGAGGACTGCTGCAGCTTCAGCTAGAAACACAGAGAGAAAATAGCTATGTGTGCTGCCTCTCACTCTCTCTGGCCCTCGTGATAACTGTGCTATCCAGCCTCTGTGGTTCTTCCTTTTAGGTTTTCATCAAAGTTGGTCTTTCATCTTCTGCTTCTGCTCTACATTTAGTATATGCCAGCCAATAAATAAATAAATAACTGGGCAAAACAAGGGGTCCAGTCTGCAAGAGGACACAGTAGCAGCATAGTAGAGCAGGCCTTCCTTCATGCACCTAGAAGCTGCTAAAAATATATATATATATAAGATCTTGCTGCTAAGGAGTCAAAGGAAAAACACACCTGAATAACTCAAAAGTTTTCCGGCTTTGTTTAAATGCCTGTTCTTCCTAACAGGAGCACTTATGACAGTGTTTGCGCATTTCAACTCCAAATTTTTCAGGCTTTTTTATTTAAATGTTGTTTTCCCTAGCATTTACGACTTATGTCTAAGAATTTTCAATTTGTTTAAGATTTCTTTTAAGGTTCAAAATCATACTTAATCTACTCCCATAGTTCAAACCAACTATACTAATAACCAGTATTTGATATTTAATTAACAACCATTTTTCTTTTACAGACAAACTATTACTGCTTATCCCACATACATAATTAACATAATATATATTCCTCAGACATACAAAGCAGAGTTAAAGGTTTCATTCCATGTCTAAAATCCTCAAACACACTTGATTTTTTGGATCATAAAAATGGACCATGATTTCCTCTCAAGCAAACCATTACTGGCTTAACACACACTAACCACCATATGCAATGCAAACATCAGCTTTGGGGCTCTTCTTCTATGTTGTGATTACCCTACAGGCTTATCTCTACAAAAAAAAAGAAAGGATAATGTTGCTGTCACACATCCAGACTGAGCACCATCTCCTTGCTGACAGAAGACTCCTGAAACAAACGTGATGAGATCTATATATGACAGCTCAGACCCACAGAGGACAGACTTGGGAACTCCCAGCTCCCGTAAACTCTCTTGCCAAAGTCAAATGGCTACTAAACTTGGGGACAGTTACATGATAGTAAACAAAACACGATGCCCACTTAGATTAATCAAATGTTTAAAACTGATGTTAATACTCTTATAAACTGTACAACCCACAGAACAATTAATTGGTGCAACAATCCTTTGTATTCCCAACCCCCAACTCTACCTCTCATTACTCTTCTGGCTTATTTGTGCTATCCCTCCAACCCAGGTTTTATAGTTATACCCTACTCAAATATGCACTATAATTGAAACAGTCACTCAGTGATGCCTCCCATTAAAAAAAAAAAGTAGAAGGGGGAGATGTGATCATAAAAGGTATCATGGTTCTCCACTAAGCAAAGGCTAGAAGCTTCAGAGAACTTGAAGGTTTGGTAGGATATTTGCCTGGTCCCAGGTACCAAGCCACTGTCACTAACTGGAGACCCCCACAGATTTGTGGCCATGTGTCATGTTAGCGTAATGTCCCAAGCCCTTCCACATGTAACCTTAACATCTCAGACAATAAGAAAAGAGGCATGACCACAGGTCACATTAGCACAAGACAGAGATCTCCATTTTAATGAGGTACCTAAAAGTCTGGAGGGGTTAGACAATAAACTTTCTTTCACAGATATTCCTCCCAGCAAAAGGTATTTAATCTTGGGCCCACCCTGAGAAGTGGAGTATGGTTTTACCTATCTACTTTCTACCATGACAATAAAGGTCTTAAAACCGTGGACTGTCTCTTTTCAACTGAATACACCATGATTAGCTACAGAGATGGCCTTTACACACAGAGCTGCTAATGTCTAATCTCCCATAGAGGCCTCTCTGCAGTCCCAGACACAACCACCACCAAGCCAAAACCTGGAGTAAAGCCAAGCACTCTCCCACATGGGAGCAGCTGGAGCTCCAATTTGCTCTCCGGCTCAGGGCAAGATCCAGCCCTCAGGCCCAGACAAATTCAGCTCTTCAATGACTTACAGCAGTGCCAGGTTGTATAAAAGCCTATGAGGGGGGAGGGGGATGTTTGCCCGGAACCTGGGAAAGGGAATAACACTCGAAATGTATATAGAAATACTCAAGTTAATAAAAAAAATCCCAAAAGGAGGGAATCTGTATCAAAAAGTGGAGCATCCCGACCTGGGAATGACTTTTTTCTTAGCCCACTCTCTTATTCTTAACTAGCTGCAGCTACTTTGTCTCTTTTGCAGCTATCAGGGACATTTCCTGATTTTCTCAGACATCAAAGGTAGAGGCCATGTGTTTATGTTTATGAAAATAATGATGGGTCAGTTATTGACCAGACTATCCCTGGATCAGAAACACACACACATACTCTCTCTCTCTCTCTCTCTCTCTCTCTCTCTCTCTCTCTCTCTCTCTTCCTTCCTTATCTTCTTCCTCTTCTTTCTTTCTTTTTTCCTCTTCTCTTCTCCCCCTCCTCCTTCTCCTCCTCCTCCTCCTCCTCCTCCTCCTCCTCCTCTTTCTTAATTCTGAGGCTGCATTGAATAGTCCTGATTTTCTTGCTTTCACTATTATCTATTTGCCAACAGAGATTGTATAGCTAACCTATCTTTTTAGGGATGCTCAGACTCTAATGCATACCTTTAACACACATTTTGTGAGGTGGAGCAGTTCAGAGACATGTTGCCCAGGATCATTATAATGTGAATGTGGGTTATTGGAGGCCATATTTCCAATCTGTAATGCTTTTAAATGTTCTGGAACGGAGCCTATGAGATGAAGGATTCCTAGTGAGATATGACTGAACACAGAGTTTACCCATTCTCAAAAACCGTGTATCTACAGACTCTTATCCAGAGTACACAAAGTATAAGTCAGGGGTTATTTACAACTTGGAATGTAGTTTTGACATTTTCAAGTGCCCATGGAGTGAGTAAAATTGAAAAAGATATTGCCTTGGGGAATATTCTTCCACATGACATTGAACCTCAAAGGCTGACTGCCTCGCCATCTTTTCTTATTTAACTTCTCTACTTTCAGGTTTTCACTTGATCTGATTATTTATCATAAATTATTTTCAGTTTCTAGAACTAATATCTTGAGATTGCAGCTCAGGTTCTGGCAGTACATGTAAACACATCCCTGCAGTTGGAGGCTGGGAAACTTTAAAGCATGCAAATCAAGGGCTGCCCATGTCTGTGAAATTCCTGATGGCTCTGTTATTTAGTTTTCAACAGTGTAACTATGGATGAATCAAGGCCCTTAAGAAATTCATTTCAAAGAGTATCCTCAGAGATTGTTATTCTGTGAAAATGATTAGTCACTAAAAATGGAAACTGTTTATTGGACAGCCATTGAGTGCTTATTACAGCACGTTATATGGGGATTAGGGTGTAATACTCTATAGACTTTAGAACAGTTCTGTTTACCTTATCCTGTACTGCCATGAAGATAGATCAGTTAGAGCATCTCCAGTTGGTGATGGCACAAAATGCATCACTTGCATTCATCTATAAAGAAATTTGGTGACTTATTTAGGTGGTCAAAGATAAGGTGTGAACTTGATAGTATTTACAATTGTCATGAATATCCAGCTCTGGATGTATAACTTGAAGGTGAGTTTAACTTTATCCAGCTACATGGTTAATATCAGGGAGAGAAGAGAAAGCAAGTATAGGGAAAGAGTGGAATTTGCATGTAGATTCCTGTGGATGGCACAAGACTGGCCAATAAGGGCCAGACCTATATTCTTTTTCAGGTTCACATGATAAGGGGAAGGCACTCATTGGGAATTTCTTCCTTTCTACCACTGTATGGTCAGTTCATTTAGAACCTATCTTACACATTCTGTTTGTATCAGTGGCTCTGAGACTTAGCATAATGTAACATACTGGGGAAGAAAATAATTAACACGTATGAAATAAACCACATTGGTACAAGTATTGGTTAAAATGGTAGCCTAGTATAGGAGGTACCACCTACATTCTGATTAGATTTGAGATTTGCTCCACAGATGGTAAGTAGTTCATGTCTTGAGAAATTCCAAATCCTAAGAGAATTTTATCTCCACAGCCAGATAGCTAAAGCAAGATTCACCTTGTCTCTTTAGAATATCTTTATTCCTGCCAAGGACATTACATAGAGATTGAAGCATTGATAGTTTTACTTGACATGAGGGTGTACTGTGACAGCAATGAGGTAGTCATACAGCCATTAAATGCATGGAGTCAGATACTTTGTTCAGTAGTATGACCCATTAGGAAGTGTTGTAGACAGATCGTACTTCTCAAGCTTCTCTGTGCCCGGGTCTAGATAAAGCCTTTGCTGCCTTTCTACAAGCTCAAGGTATGTGTGATGGCTGATCTTGCTTGTCAACTTGGCTACAAGTAGAATCAACATAAACCCAAGTGTCTGGACTATGTTTTGGTGTGACAGCTAACACAAAGGACATAGAAGAGAATGACTTGATCTTTCCTGATGGCTCTTACTTTTGCTGGCAAGTTGAAGTATTTTATTGCTGAGACATACATTCTTTGTAGTTCAAATCTATCTCTTATTACACAATCATAGACTGCAAACCAGATTATGGTTGTTTGGATGAGAATGGGCTCTATGGGCTCCTATTTTGAATATATGGTCTCAATTTGAAGGAAGGTCTTTTGTTAGAGGTATGTCATTTAGCACAATCTTTGAGGTCCAAAATAATCTCAACATTCTCAGTTAGCATTCTCTGTCTCCAACTTACAGAACAAGATATGACTTGTACCTTTTACCAGCTCTTTACTCTGTAACCATAGATTCTGACCCTCAGAAATAATAAGTTAAATATTAAGTGCTTTTTTCTATTTGATCTAGGTTTTTTATTTCAGCAATAGAAAGAATTTGGATATAAATATATAAGGTCCCAGGTCTCCAAATTGTAAACAAGACTTCATTCCCCATCACAGTTCAATTGAGATCCTTTCTTCCTTCCTTTACATTTTCAAAGGTCTAAGCTGTGGGACTCAAGGGGAACACTGGGCTGGATTTTTGGTGGTAAGATGTTTGTTAGAAGGTTTATTATCAGTATGGACAGAGAGACAGACAGGCACATAGATAAATTATCCTAATAGGGGTCTGACGAGATTTCTAGTCACAGTGCCAGAGATAAACAACATATGTTAGGGACTCCAAAAAAGAGTCTGGGCTACATGGCAGAATTGTGCATCTCTTCTCAGAGATCTCTGAAGAAGGTTTCAGAATGTCCTTCTGCATGTTCTCACTGATTCTCTAGAAGGTAGTATGGAAAATATGGAAACAGGAATTGTGACCACCATCACCCTTTTGATTTTTCTAAGCCAGGTAACATATAAATTCTCTTCCTCAGTTGAGAAACTCAGTCACCAGGAAACCTGTTACCTAGAGATTCATGGACAGTGGTACTAGTAATGGTGAGACAAGGACTCTCATTATTTATGACCTGGATTTCAGGTATTGTGGACAGGACAACAGTTTGCTAAGATATCTACCCGATTTCCATGACAAGACATTATATCTGAAACCCTCGTTTCTCAGGGTGAGATGAGGGAATGTAAGGAGCTGAGTTGTTGGGAGCAGAGTCCTCTGCTTTTGTGGCTTGTGCATACATCAAAAGAAGTTGACCTAGGCCTCCCAGTGCCTACTACTTTACCATCCTCTTGCTGAGGATGATATTAGCGACATGTAGAGGATGGAGCAAATGTCTCCAGCTGCCTTTATTCCAGTGAACTCTTTCCTCATCAGGGTCTTCCTGGAGCTCAACTCCTGAGTTGTAGGAAGGTCAGCGATAGTTATGACTTGCTGCAAAGCCAATTGTCCTGATTCCACTTCAAGGAATTAGAGAAAATTGAGATTGCTCGGTAGCCTCTAGATGTCAGTGACAGTCCTATGTTTTTTTTCTTTATGGATTCCAAATAATTTTCAGGTCACATTGTATAACCCTCATTGTAGGACCAAAGGAATTCTAAAGGGAGAGTTTTGTGCTCCTCACTTAACTATCATGCATTTGAGAAAGAAAGTCACAAGAACCTGCCATTTCTCTAGGTAACTAGCTTAGGAAATTGAAAAGCTGAGGCACTAATGCCTCCCAGAGGGGCTGCTTGTTTCCCAGGAGGAGATTTTGAGTAGTTCTAACAGCTTGTCAGTCCCCTTTCAGGAGAGGCTAAGATAATGATGGCTGTTGATAGGCAGGCCTACACCTGTAACAGGACTGCTTTATTATGCATAGTTCTCACTGTGGTGTAATGTGGATCATTAGACCTCTAAATTTCTTCCCTTCCTGGTTTGGCCACATTGAGTAAACCTTTCTCTGCATTTCACTATTACTTAACTATTTAATAGACCTTTTAGGGCTTCCAGGAACTTTTAGGGATGTTAGGCCCAGCCACCTAGTTGAACAACTCTGAACACTGTGAGCATAAATACCTAGTTCAGATTAATATCACATGTCAACAAGATAGGTTTCTCTATTATACTGTTTTTTTTTTAACTTAAGTATTTCTTATATACATTTCGAGTGTTATTCCCTTTCCCGGTTTCCGGGCAAACATCCCCCTCCCCCCTCCCCTTCCTTATGGGTGTTTCCCTCCAAACCCTCCCCCCATTGCCGCCCTCCCCCCAACAGTCTAGTTCACTGGGGGTTCAGTCTTAGCAGGACCCAGGGCTTCCCCTTCCACTGGTGCTCTTACTAGGATATTCATTGCTACCTATGAGGTCAGAGTCCAGGGTCAGTCCATGTATAGTCTTTAGGTAGTGACTTAGTCCCTGGAAGCTCTGGTTGCTTGGCATTGTTGTACATATGGGGTCTCGAGCCCCTTCAAGCTCTTCCAGTTCTTTCTCTGATTCCTTCAACGGGGGTCCTATCTCAGTTCAGTGGTTTGTTGCTAGCATTCGCCTCTGTATTTGCTGTATTCTGGCTGTGTCTCTCAGGAGCGATCTACATCTGGCTCCTGTTGGTCTGCACTTCTTTGCTTCATCCATCTTGTCTAATTGGGTGGCTGTATATGTATGGGCCACATGTGGGGCAGGCTCTGAATGGGTGTTTCTTCAGTCTCTGTTTTAATCTTTGCCTCTCTCTTCCCTGCCAAGGTTATTCTTGTTCCCCTTTTAAAGAAGGAGTGAAGCATTCACATTTTGATCATCCATCTTGAGTTTCATTTGTTCTACGCATCTAGGGTAATTCAAGCATTTGGGCTAATAGCCGCTTATCAATGAGTGCATACCATGTATGTCTTTCTGTGATTGGGTTAGCTCACTCAGGATGATATTTCCCAGTTCCAACCATTTGCCTACGAATTTCTTAAAATCGTTGTTTTTGATAGCTGAGTAATATTCTATTGTGTAGATGTACCACATTTTCTGTATCCATTCCTTTGTTGAAGGGCATCTGGGATCTTTCCATTTTCTGGCTATTATAAATAAGGCTGCGATGAACATAGTGGAGTACGTGTTTTTTTTTATGTGTTGGGGCATCTTTTGGGTATATGCCCAAGAGAGGTATAGCTGGATCCTCAGGCAGTTCAATGTCCAATTTTGTGAGGAACCTCCAGACGGATTTCCAGAATGGTTGTACCAGTCTGCAATCCCACCAACAATGGAGGAGTGTTCTTCTTTCTCCGCATCCTCGCCAGCATCTGCTGTCACCTGAGTTTTTGATCTTAGCCATTCTCAATGGTGTGAGGTGAAATCTCAGGGTTGTTTTGATTTCCATTTCCCTTATGACTAAATATGTTAAACATTTCTTTAGGTGTTATACTGTGTTTTTTACTAATACCTAGGTAGGTTAAAAAAATTAATGGAAAGGAGGTTATTTAGCTCACTGCTTTTTGAAATTCAAAAGTAGTATCAATATAAGCTGACTTCAATGAGGAAGTTGTGGTAACAGAGTGGTGTGTGTGTGTGTGTGTGTGTGTGTGTGTGTGTGTGTGTGGTTGGAAAAGTTTCAACATCAAACCATGGGTAGAGAACAATCAGAAGCTGAATTTGTAACAACTCACCCTTAAAATATCTCAGTCCTGCAATGACAGCTACTTTTATCCATTTATGAGAGCAGATTCTGTAGTGTCATTAAGCAGCAATTCTAAAGGATTGTCATTTTACAGCATCACCATACTAGGGATAAAGTCTAGTACAGGAAACCTTTGCTGACAAACCATTCATGAACATGGAGGTTTATCTCCAACGGTGAAGAAACAGAAACTCGGGGAGCTTATTGTACTTCATGTATCATAGCTGTTATGTAGATAGAGGAAAGTTCTGAATCCTCTTTGGGTTCCTGATTGCTAAGCCTACATTACTGAAATAAAGAATTGAGCAGAATGTCTGACTGGCATAAAGTAGTGGTCGATATATTCATCTTAAGCAACACAAAGTAACAACATTAATAAATAATACAATAAAATTACTTAAAGTGCACTTTTGAAAGGACACAGGAGGTCATCTATATTTGGAGGATTTTTCCAAACATATCTGATCATTAGACTAATATAGCTTTTATTTATTTGTACATGTAAAGTGTATCTTTTCCCTTAGGGCAAAGGAAACTATATTTGGATAAAAACTTTCTGTTATGAGAATGAACTAATGAAACGAAAAAGCAAAACAAAGCTCCATTGTACAGAACAAATTGTTTCCATTTTCAGCATAAAATGCATTGTTAAGCAAGTGTATACTTCTGAAATAGTTCCTTACAAAAGAGAATGACTCCACATTTTAGTGAGAAGAGGACCATTCAAGTCAGGTGGTGTACATTAGCAAGCTGTGCAGGGGCTGGATGAGGAGGTTCAAATACCTCCCCTGCTTAAGTCAGGGACATTGTTTAAATACAGTCTCCTAGAGGAGTAATCTCTGACAAAGTTGGGCTTTTGTTATGTTTGTTGTTACGTGAAAATGCATTCTAACCCCCTCTGACAGGACACCAAATAAAGATTCTGTTGTGCCAGGAAATGTTTATGAATCCTAAAAGCCCACCAAGGAACCAAGTGCAATCTCCATATGGTCTCTTACTAAACCTGGAGCTTCTGCTCCCCACCAACCCTGACAGAGCAAGAAGGTGGAGCCATGAGCCTAGTTTGGGCATGCATTGATAGAGACAAGAAGATGGTATCTAGCTGGATAAACATCTGATGAGGGGGGAGGCATTACGGCCTTTAATAAAATTGCCTAGTACTGGTAGTCAAACCATTAACTTAACTTTTGCTTTCCTCTTGCATGTATATATGTGTATTTTATATTATATAAAATAACATCCATACGCTTGAAATGTTATCCTACTTTCTAGTTCCCCCCCTTCAAAGCCCCTATCGTACCCCGGACCCCCAACTTCTATAAGGGAGCTCCCTGACCCACCTACCCACTCTTTCCTAACTGCCCTAGAATTCCTTTACAATGAGTCGTTGAGCCTCCAATTGACCAAGGGTCTCCTCTCCCATTGATGCCAGATTAAGCAATCTTCTGTTACAAATGCATCTGGAGCTCTGGTTCCCTCCATGTGTACTCTTTGCTTGGCGGTTTTGTTCCTACGATCTGTGTGTCTGTATGTATGTGGGATTGGGGAGGGGAGTCTAGTTGGCTGATATTTTTGTTCTTCTTGTGAGGTTACAGACACCTTCAGCTTCTTCAGTCCTTGTCCTAACTCCTCCATTGGGATACTTGTGCCAGTTCAATGGTTGTCAGCTAGAGTATCTGTGTCTATATTAGTCAGGCTCTGGCAGAGCATCTCAGGGTACTGCTATAACAGCCTTTTGCCTGCAAATGCTTCCTGGCATCAGCAATTGTATATGAATTTGGCATCAGCAGATAGGGTGAATTCCTAGGTTAGGGAATCTCTGGATATTCTTTCCTTCTGTCTCTGCTCCACTCTCAGTTCCTGCATTTCCTTTGGACTGGAATTTTTTTTCTTTTTGAGATGGGTGGGAGGCCCAATCTCTCAACCAGGGGGCTTTGGCTAAACTCTAAATATGGTCTCTAGGTACTTTCTCCCCTTTCATTGGTTATTTTAGTAAATTTCATCTCCATTGGGTCATGAGAAATTATTACTTTCCTGACATCTGGGACTTTCTAGTGGCTACTCCCAGTTTCTCAACCCCCACTGCTTCAGACCTCTGTTGAATTCTGACCCAGAAATATTCCTGTGTAGGAGAACTGCAGGGAAAAATGAAGAAGAGACTAAGGATAGAGGAAAGGCAGCCCAGTGACCACAATGACTGCTGGAGGCCAGCCACAGAGTGGGGACCATGACAGGATTGTAAATTAATTAATTAATTAATATGGTATGTGCTTATAGAATTGGAGTATTTGTTCATTTCCACACTAGCAGGAAACATAGAAGCAGCAAAGGACAGATCACATTAGAACACAAGTTGAATATATATGCTGATTTGAAAGCAGCAGCAGAAAAAAGAATGTCACATAAAAGTTTAAAACCTAAAGCCAGACCCTAGCAGTACAACTCCTTAAAAGACCACAAACCCTAATCTTTCCTAAAGGGTCCAGTAACAAAATAAAAAGTTCTGTAAAACTCTAATCCAAGAGAAGCCAGAAAGTTACCAAGATCTTCAGTGTATAGAAAACTACAAAATAACACTGTTTTCTGAACACATAGAAATTGATTTCATAAATTCATAACAAATGAAAAAGTGTATTAGATGCATGCTCGCTTAATCAAGACCAAATTTCAGCATAGTTATTGCAGGGATCTTTGAAGACACTCCAACCCCTAGAAAATGAGGTACTAGCAGGAGAATAAGTTCTTTTCAATGTGCAGAATATGGCCAGTTACCTACCTTTTTAAGTGACATGCACCCAAATAAGTATAGATAAGTATCATGAGGTGTATTAGATACTATAATTACATATTTTGGCAACTAGGGAAGAGAAAAGATACCTACAAGGAGTGTGAGTAGGAAACATGATTAAAATGCATTTTACGACATTGTCAAACAACTAAAAATAAGAAATGTGTTGTTAATAATCCCTTGAAGTTGCAACAGATCTGAGCCTTAAATGATTCTTAAAATCATTGAAGTATATTTTGAAAAACGATCTTTGATACTTTATTAATACATGTTAAATGAAAAAGAGAAATGAAAAATACTAAAAAGTACAGAAGAAAGTATTGTATCTTCCTATACCAATATTGGCACTGGAGTAAAGATATGTCAAGCATGACTTGTAATGGCTGTGGTGAGGTTTTAAAGGGGATTGCAATGAATTATGACATTAAAATTTTTTAAAAGAGAAACAAAAAGATTTATATCTAACTTCTACTCAGACCTTTTTCATTTTCTAGCATGCTGTGGAATCCTATGGAGAAATAGGAAGTTACCCATAAAATTGTATTTAGCCGTCTCATTAGAAATCTCATTGTCTGCACAAGGTGTGCACTTGTAGCAGCAGATGGGCTTGCCCTCTAGGGTCACTTAACTGTATCCAGGCCCACAACTCTCACTATATACAGACTGAGGGACCTAAGAAGAATGAAAAAAAGTGTCATCTAATGTTCAGTGTTTTATTAAAAAAAATCATAAAAACAGATTTTTGAATATTATGCAGTGAAGGGTGAAGTATTGTTATTAACACCTAGAGTTACTTAAAAGTTTGTGTGGAGTAATGCAGGATGAGGAACTGGGGCTAACCACCAATAAGTCCCAGATGTCAGGATAGCAAAAGACTCCCAGGACCCAATGGGGATGACATTACTTGAAATACCCAACAAAGCGGAGGGAGAACCTATAAAGATTATATCCAGAGATTACATATGGCCCCTGGTTGAGAGATGGCGCCACCACACATTTTGAAAATATTGACATAGAATTGCTCCTGTGTAAAGGAAATACAGAGACAAAGAATGGAGCAGAGACTAAAGGAAAGGTCATCCAGAAAGTGCCTCACCTAGGAATTCATTCCATGCAGCTACCAGACCTTCACACTATGGCTGATTCCAAGAAGTACTTGTTGACAGGAAACTGATATAGCTGTCCCCCAAGAGACTTTGCCAGAGTCTGATACCTATACAGCCAAATATCTGACGGGGAACACAATGAAGGAGATGGTGGAAGGACTGAAGGAGCTGAAGAGGATTTCAACCCCATAGGAAGAACAACAATATCAATCAACCAAACAACACAGAATTCTCAGGGACTAAACTACTAACGAAATAATACACATGGAGGGAACTCTGGCTCCAGCCACATATGTAGCACAGGATGGCCTTATTTTGATTCAATGGGAAAAGAGGCCCTTGGTCCTCTGTAGGCTTGATGCCCCAGTATAGGAGAATGCCATGGCCAGGAGGAGAGAGTGAGTTGGTGGGTAGGCAGGGTAGTACCATCAAAGAAACAGGGGAAGGGAGAATGTTATGGGGGCTTGCTTATCAGAAACTGGAAAGGGGAATAATATTTGAAATGTAAATAAATAAAATAAACAATTAAAAAATTAAAAATAAATTAACGAAATAAAAGATTATACCTTTAGAAGGCAAATGTGTTTACATTTTGGTCTGAGAATTAGCACAGTGTTAAAATAACTTGGAATCTTAATGAGTTAAGGACGAGTTTATGAAACATTGATGATTAGGAACATAATATACAAGGCCATGTGGTCAATCTAGTATAACACTAACTTTGTATTTTCAGACACCTGTGTTTATCATCTTAACATTCACTATTATGGTGAATCTTGACTGTTAATTTGAGAAGACTCATAATTATGAGTGAAACAAATGAACATTTATTTGTATGAAGACATATACTGATAAATTTAGCTATGGTGAAAAGGGTCAGCTAAATCTTAAATGTCACTATTTACTGTACAAATGTCACAATTTTAGAGGAGAGAGGAGAGAGCTGCAGTTTTCATTCCTTCCGCGCTCAGAGGAAATTATTATACCATCAGCACGCTCTGACATTTGAAAATCGCATATTTTCTCTTTTTTTGTAGTTCTTTTTATTTTCTTATACTTTTTATTCCATTTTTTCATCTTATTAACTTGGGTATTTCTTATTTACATTTCGATTGTTTCTCCCTTTCTTGGTTTCCGGGCCAACAACCCCCTAATCCCTCCCCCTCCCCTTCTCTATGGGCGTTCCCCTCCCAATCATCCTCCCATTACCACCCTTCCCCCCATATCATGTTCACTAGGAGTTCAGTCTTGGCAGGACCAAGGGTTTCCCCTTCCACTGGCGCTCTTACTAGGCTATTCATTGTTACCTATGAGATTGGAGCCCAGGGTTAGTCCATGTATAGTCTTTGGGTAGTGGCTTAGTCCCTGGAAGCTCTGGTTGGTTGGCATTGTTGTTCATATGGGGTCTCAAGCCCCTTCAAGCTCTTTCAGTCCTTTCTAAGATTCCTTCAACGGGGGTTCCGCTCTCAGTTCAGTTGTTTAATGATGGCATTAGCTTAGGTATTTGCTGTATTCTGGCTGTGTCTGTCAGGAAAGATCTACCTTGGGGTTCCTGTTGGCTTGCACTTCTTTGCTTCATCTATCATATTTAGTTTGGTGGCTGTATATGTATGGGCCACATGTGGGGCAGGCTCTGAATTTTGAAATTAATGCCCCACATTCTTAAATTGTTGAAGTTATTTGAAGTTATTATTAAGCATTGGATGACATAGGACATAATAAGACGTGAAAGACAATTTATCCATGCTAATTTAGTTATTTTATTACATATTGAAATAGACTGGAGCATGTGAGTACATATTTCCTTTTTGGTAACATTTTATGGGAAGTTATTGAAACTTTAAGGGATGCAGACTTCATGATGAAATTATGGCACAGTGGTTGGGAATTGATATATTATGTTTCCTCAATGCCAGGTTTTTCTTTCTTTCTTTCTTTCTTTCTTTCTTTCTTTCTCTCTTTCTTTCTCTCTTTCTTTCTTTCTTTCTCTCTTCCCTCCTTCCTTCCTCTCTCTCTCTCTCTCTCTCTCTCTTTTTCTTTCTTTCTTTCTACTGTTAATATGAGTGGATATAAAGATTTTATTCCTTTTACTATTCCTGTCTCCACTATAAGCATTTATTGTCATGCTTCTATCTTTTGCAGGCTCAGATACTTTTGGAATCATAAAGCAAAATATAATCTTTATTCTAAAAGTCATTCTCATCATGGTACTTGACCATACAATAAAAAATAAATTTCAGGCAGTCCCCACTGTGCCTGGATCTGAGCGAACTCAGTCAGAGTGCTCCCTGCATGCAAATCCTGTGAGAGGAGAGCTCGACATTCAGAGGAGCAGATATTACTCAGAATTCAGAGAATACACTCTGCCTGCATTTCTGACCTAGTGCCATCTGGGCCCCTTGTTCACAGGGACCCAGGGGAAGTGGGGGCAGGGCCTTCTGGTTTCTGCCCGCACAGAGAGATGAAACCAAGCTCCAAGGAGTGACTTCAGGCCCAAGTCCAGAAGTAAGACCAATGTTTCTGCCCCAAGTGGCCTGCCTTGTGTACTCAGGGCACACAAAGTCAAACTTCCTCTGGGACCAGATCTTTCTGGTTTCTATCTGGTACCCAAAACTCGCTGATCAAGGCCCACAAGTCCCTGCTCCCAAACCCCGTGGAAGAGAGACCTGATTGCCTAGAACTGTGTGCAATCCTGATACTGTAGTGCAGGAGAGACCACCACTTCTGCCCACCTTTGCCCACATCCTTGGCCCAAGAGGAAACTGAATATTGCCTCTGGGCATGGGAAGTTGGGAGAAGTCAAGCTGCAGGAGCCCTGTGGTCCAGATAGCACCCAGATATGAGTGGAACAGGTCACAGAGCTCTCTCAACACAAATACCGTGGGAGGGAGAGATGGACCTTCAGAGGTTCATACATGCTTGGGAAGCCAGAGGAGACTACTCTCTGCCCACATTTCTGACTCTAGAGGAAAACGCTTAGCACAGTCTGGGCCCCCTGCACACAGGGACCCAGAAGAAGTAGGGGCAGACCCTTGTTGTTCCTGCTCACAGGGACAGCTGAAAGCCAATGAACAGGAATGACTACAAGGTTGAGAGCAAACCACTCTGTTCCCATTACTGCCTGAAAGAAAACAGGAAAACAGGTCTACAGCACTCCTGACAAATAGGCCTATACGAAGGTCAAGTCACTGTCAGAAATGGCAAAACATGGTAATACCAGAGGCAACCTGATGGTGAGAGGCAAGCACAGGAGCAAAATCAACAGAAATCAAGACTACATGGCATCATCAGAGCCCAATTCTCCCACCAAAGCAAACAGTGAATATCCAAAAACAAAATAAAAGCAAGATCTTGATCTAAAATCACATTTCATCATGATGATGGAGGACATTAAGAAAGACATACAGAACTCCCTTAGAGAAATGCAGGAAAACACAAGTAAACAAGTAGAAGCCCTTGGAGGTAAAATACAAATATCCCTGAAAGAATTACAGGAAAACACAATTAAACAGGTAAAGGAATTAAAAATGGAAATGAAAACAATAAAGAAAGCACAAAGTGAGACAACACTGGATATAGAAAACCAAAGTAATAGACAAGGAACCATAGGTACAAGCATCACCAGCAGAATGCAAGAGATAGAAGTGAGAATCTCAGGAGTAGAAGATTCCATAGATATCATGGACACAACTGTCAATGTTAATGTAAAATGGAAAAAACTAGTGGCCCAAAACATACAGGAAATCCAGGACTCAATGAGAAGATCAAACCTAAAGATAATAGGTAAAGAAGAGAGTGAAGACTCCCAACTCAAAGGTCTAGTAAATATCTTCAACAAAATCATAGATAAAAGGCCCTAACCTAAAGAAAGAGATGCCTATAAACATTCAAGAAGTCTACAGAACTCTAAACAAATTGGACCAGAAAAGAAACTCTTCCTGTCACATAAGAGTCAAAACACCAAATGCACAAACAAGGAAAGAATATTGAAAGCAGTAAGGGAAAAAGGTCAAGTAACATATAAAGAAAGACCTATCAGAATTACATGAGATTTCCCACCAGAGACCATGAAAGCCAGAAGATCCTGGACAGATGTCATACAGACCCCCATAGAACAAAAATGATAGCCCAGGTTACTGTATCCAGCAAAACTCTAAATTAGCATAGATGGAGAAACCAAGATATTCCATGACAAAACCAAATTTACACAATATCTTTCTACAAATCCATGGTAAAGCCCAACAGAGGAAAGCAAACTACCCCCTAGAAAAAGCAAGAAATGAATCATTCTGCAACAAAACAAAGAGAAGAGAAGCTTACAAACATAAACTCACCTTCAAATATGAAGATAACAGGAAGCAACAATCACTATTTTGAATATCTCTCAAGATCAATGGACTCAATTCCCCAATAAAAAGACACAGATTAACAAACTGGATATGTAATGAGGACACTGCATTTTGCTGCCTACAGGAAACACATCTCAGCGAAAAAGACAGGTACTATCTCAGAGAAAAAAGGCTGGAAAACAACTTTCCAAGCAAATGGTCTGAAGAGGCAAGCTGGAGTAATCACTCTAATATGGAATGAAGTCAAATTTCAACCAAAAGTAATCAAAAAAGATACAGAAGGACACTTCATGTTCATCAAAGGAAAAATCAACCAAGATGAACTCTCAATCCTGGAAATCAATGCTGCAAATAAAAGAGCACGTACATACATAAAAGAAACCTTACTAAAGCTAAAAGTACACATTGTACCTAACACAATAAAAGTAAGAGATTACAATATCCCAACCTCATCAATGGAGGGATCATGGAAACAGGAATTAAACAGAGACATAGACAGACTAACAGCGGTTATGAAACAAATAGACTTAACAGTTATTTATAGAACATTCTATCCTAAAACAAAAGGATATACTTTCTTCTCACCACCTTATGGTACTTTCTCCAAAATAGACCATATAATCTGTCACAAAACAGGCCTCAACAGATATAGAAATATTGAAAAAAATCTCATGTATCCTATCAGACCACCATGGGCTAAAGCTGGTTTGTAATAAAAATAAAGAAAGAATGTGCACATATACATGGAAGTTGAACAATGCTCTACTCAATGATAACCTGGTAAAGGAATAAAGAAAGAAATAAATTAAAGACTTCTTAGAATTTAATGAAAATGAAGGTACAACATATCCAGACTTATGGGACACAATGAAAGCTGGGCAAAGATGAAAACACATAGCTCTGAGTGCCTACAGAAAGAAACAGGAGAGAGCATATGTCAGCAGCTTGACAGCACACATAAAAGCTCTAGAACAAAAAGAAGCAAATACACCCAGGAGGAGTAGAAGGCAGAAAATAATCAATCTCAAAGCTGAAATCAACCAAGCAGAAATGAAAAGGACTATACAAAGAATCTACAGAAATATAAGCTGATTCTTTGAGAAAATCAACAAGATAGATAAACCCTTAGCCACACTAATCAGAGGACACCGAGCATGTGTCAAAATTAACAAAAGCAGAAATGAAAAGTGAGACAAAACAGAATCAGAGGAAATTCAAAAAAAATCATCAGATCCTACTACAAAATCCTATATTCACCAAAACTTGAAAATCTGGAAGAAATAGACAATTTCGTAAACAGATCCCAGGAACTGAAGTTAAATCATGAACAGATCAACCACTTAAGCAACCCCATAATTCCTAAAGAAATGGAAGCAGTCATTAAAAGACTCCCAACCAAAAAGAGCCCAGGTCCAGATAGGTTCAGTGCAGAAATCTATCAGATCTTCATAGAAGACCTCATACAAATATTATCCAAATTATTCCACAGATCTGAAACAGCAAGAGCGCTACTGAATTCCTTCTATGAAGCCACAATTACTTTTGAACCTAAACCACACAAAGACCCAACAAAGAAAGAGAACTTCAGAGCAAATTCCCCGTATGAATACTGACACAAAAATACTCAATAAAATTCTCGCAAACCAAATGAAAGAATGCATCAAAACAATCATCCATCATGATCAAGTAGGCTTCATCCCAGGCATTTGGGAATGGTTTAATATATGGAAAAAAATCAACATAATCCACTATAAAAACAAACTGTAAGATTTAAAACCACATGATGATTTCATTAGATACTGAGAAAGCATTTGACAAAATTCAATACCCCTTCATGATAAAAGTCCTGAAAAGAAAATGAATTCAAGGACCATACCTAAACATAGTAAAAGCCATATGCAGCAACCAGTAGCTAACATTAAACTAAATGGAGAGAAACTTGAAGAAATCCCACTAAAATCAGGGACTAGACAATGCCGCCCACTCTCACCCTACTAATTCAATATAGTTCTCGAAGCCCCAATCAGAGCAATCAGACACTGAAAGAAGATCAAAGAGATACAGAGTGGAAAGTAAGAAGTCAAAATATCTCTATTTGCACATGATAAGATTGTATATTTAAGTGACGCAAAAGTTCCACCAAAGAACTAGTAAACCTGATAAACACCTTCAGCAAAATGACTGGGTATAAAATTAACTCAAATAAATCAGTAGACTTCCTCTACACACACACATACACACACACACACACACACACACACACACACACACACAAAAACAAAAAAAAAACAAAACAAACAAACAAAAAAAAAACAAGCTGAGGAAGAAATTAGGGAAATGAAAACATTCATAATAGTCCCAAATAATATAAAATACCTCAGTGTGACTTTAACCAAGCAAGTGAAAGATCTGTATGATAAGAACATCACATCTCTGAAGAAAGAAATTGAAGACGATCTCATGAGATGGAATGATCTCTTCTGCTCAACGATTGGCAGGATTAATACAGTGAAAATGGCCATTTTATGAAAAGCAATCTACAGATACAATGCATTACCCATCAAAATTCCAATCCTATTCTTCTTAGAGTTAGCAAGAAAAATTTGCAAATTCATCTGTAATAACAAAAATCCCAGGATAGCTAAAACTATCCTCAACTATAAAAGGAATTCTGGGGCAATCACTAGCCCTGAACTCAAGCAGTATTACAGAGCAGTAGTGTTAAAACTGTATGGTATTGGTACCGATAATGGCAGATAGACCAGTGGAATAGAAGTGAAGACACAAAAATGACCCCACACACCTATGGTCACTTGATTTTTGACAAAGGAGCCAAAGCCATGCAATGAAAAAAAGATTTGCATTTTCAACAAATGGTGCAGATTCAGCAATGGAGGTCAGCATGTAGAAGAATGCATATCGATTCAGTCTTATTACCCTGTACAAAGCTTAAGTCCAAGTAGATTAAGGATCTCCACATCAAAGCAGATACACTCAAACTAATAGAAGTAAAAGTGGGGAAGAATCTCGAACACATGGGCACTGGAGAAAATTTCCTGAACAAAACACCAATGGCTTATGCTCTAAGATCAAGAATTGACAAATGTGACCTCATAAAGCTACAAAGTTTCTGTAAGGCAAAGGACACTTATGTTAGGGCAAAATGGCAACCAACAGATTGGGAAAAAATCTTGACCAATCCTTCAAATGATAAAGGGCTTATATTCAAAATATACAAAGAACTCATGAAGTTAGACTCTAGGGAGACAAATAACCGTATCAAAAAATGGGGTTCAGAGGTAAACAAAGAATTCACAGCTGAGGAATATCAAATGGCTGAGAAGTACCTAAAGAAATGTCCAACATCTTTAGTCATAAGGGAAATGCAAATAAAAACAACCCCGAGATTCCACCTCACACCAGTCAGAATGACTAAGATAAAAATCTCTGACAACAGCAGATGCTGGTGTGGATGTGGAGAAAGAGGAACACTGCTCCATTGCTGGTGGGATTGCAGACTGGTACAACCGTTTTGAAAATCAGTCTGCAGGTTCCTCAGAAAATTGGACATTACACTACCTGAGGATGCAGCTATACTTCTCTTAAGCATATGCCCAAAAATTGCTCCAACATACAACAAAGACACATGCTCCACTATATTCATAACAGCCTTACTTATGATGGCCAGAAGCTGGAAAGACCCAATCTGCCCTTCAACAGAGGAATGGATACAGAATATGTGGTACATCTACACAGTGGAATACTACAGAGCTATCAAAAACAATGACTTCATGAAATTCATAGCCAAATGGACGGAACTGAAAAATATAATCCTGAGTGAGTTAACCCAAACACATAAAACCACACATGGTATGCACTCGTTGGTAAATGGATATTAGCGCAAATGCTCAAATTACTGAGGATTCAGAGGACACATGAAGCTCAAGAAGGATGACCAAAATGTGGATTCTTCACTCCTCCTTTAAAAGGGGAACAAGAATACTCTTAGGATGGGATAGGGAGGCAAATTTTAGTACAGAGACTGAAGGAATGCCCATTCAGAGTCTGCTTCATATGTGGTCGCATATGTACAGCCACCAAACTAGATCAGATGGATAAAGCAAAGAGGTGCAGGCTGACAGGAACTGGATGTATATCTCTCCTGAGAGACACAGTCAGAATGTTGCAAATACATAGGTGAATGCCAGCCGCAAACCGTTGAACTGAGAATGGCCGTTATGTTGAAGGAATCAGAAAAAGGACTGAAAGTGATGAATGGGCTCGCGTCCCCATATGAACAGCAATGCCAACCAACCAGATCTTCCAGGGATTAAGCCACTACCCAAAGAGTATACATGGACTGACCCTGGACTCTGAATTCATAGGTATCAAGGAATAGCCTAGTAGGGGCACCAGTGGAAGGGGAATTCCTTGGCCCTGCCATGGCCAGACCCTCAGTGAAAGGGATTGTTGTGGGGATGGCGGTAGTGGGAGGATGATGGGGAGGGGAACAGTCACCTATAAGGGGAGGGGAGGAGTGAGGGGAATGTTTGCCTATAAACATGGAAAAGTAATATCTTTTGAAATGTAAATAAGAAATATCCAATTTAATAAAGATGGTGGAAAAACTTAAATTTCAATATTGTTTCATTATATTAATCCCACACGAGAGATCTTTTTCCAGCACATTAATACATGAGTCATTTGGAGATGGAAATTTCTTCTTATCATGTGTCCCATCCCTAATTTGTGACAAATAAAGGAAACCTAATCCTCATAGGAATAAACAGTGGGGGACTTATTGACCACTATATACTTCCATTGATCTGAATCACGGAACCCGAATAGTCAGTATACTAGTATGGTATTTCATACTGATCCTGGAATTATAAAGGAACTTGAGTCAAGTATCTTTATATCAGAAAACATAATTGTGTTAGCACAAAGCATTTAGATAATGCATAACATACCTTTGAAAATATTTCTGGCCGTTGAATCATCTGTTCAGATAAAGACAACTGTTTACCCTTGGGAGCATTTGCAAAAAGGGATCCCATTTTCACTTCTAGTCCAAGACCCTTTGGTAAATCCAAAGGTTAAGAATATCATATTCTGCATCTATTCTCTGTTTCCAATCTAAACCCCTATTGTCTCTTACCTCAAGGTCCTTCAGGAAATTGTTAAGCTGAAGATATTGTGCCCAAGGGGCATAACAAGATGTGGGTTTTGGAATGTGTCTTACTGTTTTTAACTTCTGATGTGACCATCAACAATAATGAAGCTTCAAGTATTGCTGAGTAAGTGACAAGCTGAGTGTATAGAATATCACTTTGCTTCTTGATTATTGATCTTTAAGTGAAAATTCTGAACCAAGCTCAAGTAAGCAATTGGTGACAAATGACCCATGAAAAGCTCAAATTTCTTGAAACCTACCCACAAACATTTGCTTTCAGAATACCTTTAGAGTTTGAGTGTCTAAAATGAGAGTGGTGATATTTAGAAATTAATTAAGGGCATCATTTAAGTATAAATCAACAATTGGTGTTTCACATAAATGTTTCTGTTTCTATTTTACTTGTAAGCAATATATAAAGTGTTATTTTTATTGTAACTATTATCATGGTTAGATTGCAGAGCTATAAATTGATGAAATGAACTTAATGTTGAATAAGGAGATTTGCTTCTAGTAAATACACATCTTTTCACAGCAATGTATTATTGAAGCTACATTGATGTCTAAATAAGGTTAGAAACACAAAATTTTCTGTAACTGTGGACAACACAATCTGATTTTTTAAGACATAAGTTAGTGTCATTGAAAATCTCATATGTTAGTGTGGTGTCAATAAAATATATAGCAATTATTACCTGCCATAGGGGGAAAACATCCCTTCTCCATTTTCATATAGTTGCATTTGAACTTGATGAAGTCTCATATCATGGAGGCTGTGCACTACAGCATACACACCATTGTAAATACTAATGCTCTCTTCACTCATGGCTACATCAAATATATGACCAGGTAACACATCCAAAAAAGTGTTGATTTGACAGTTGTCCAAGAGATGAAAATTAATATCAGAAAATGAGCACTTGAAGAACAAATTCCACAACTTCAGAAGATAAATTTCTTCTGGGTATCTATTAAGATTAAATGTTTGAATGAATTTGGTAAACTCAAAATTTTCTCTATAATTGTGCTTAAAAATTAGGTTTCCATGGAATGAGTCAAACATGGAATAATCAGTAACTTCAGCAGCATGGTGATCAATGCTCATGTCCCAGACTTTCCATGTCAATAATTTTTGCCCAATATTTCTCATTAGATCTTCTAGAGAATCAATGTCACCATAAACAATTATTACATTTGTCTCATCCATATTTACCAGAATCTTGGAAAATATGAAGCCCATGTGGCTGTGATCATTTTTACAAAAGCAAAGCAGACTCTTTGTCTCTCCATCTCCTCTCTAAAATCTAATAGAATTTTATTTCCTTTGTGGTCATCAAGGAGGATGAGACCTACCCACGACCACCTAAAATGAACCATCAAAAAACAATGGCAAGGGAAAGAGATGTGTCCTTGGGGACCATTTGGTAGAGAGAAGAATATAGACCATGGTCATTCAAGGCAGGATCACAAAGTCCAAAAGCAATCTGAACCATATTGGTGAAAAGAGGAAGAAAATTAATACCAAATAAAAATTCATTCCTGAAGCAATAGACGAAAACAGGAGAAGATTTAAAAAAAAACATTCCATTTACTAGATTTTACAGAAATTTCCGTTAAGTCTGTAATTTTTAAGGACTTACCTGGTTTCATTTACTACACCAACCTTTCTTTTACAAGCAAAATATATCTGGATTGAACTCTGGGTATGTTTTGATGTTTGGATAATTGATAAATGACTTGTTCAGTTTAAAGACACCTATAATACGAACTAAGAAAATTGACTCTCAGTGTGCACATCCAAATTTTCTCACCTGGGGACATTTCAAGAGCTGAAGCAATGTCCCAATTTGGGCAGATGTTATCCATAATGTTCCTGTGAGTGCAGCAGAAAATTTTTTCTTTTTACAATTGGAATTAGGCAAATCCTTTCTCTGCCTATGAGCAGTGAGCCCAACAACAGTATTCATAAGTGTTTCCTTCTCGGTGAATCTCACAGTGTAGAAATCAAATCCAAGAGACATGTTGGGTAAAAGATTGGGGTTCCCATTGACCTCCTCAATGGCAAGTAGCAGAGCAAGAATATACTGGTAGTTCTTAAAGTTATACCTGTGTAAGTGACATAAAAACATAATAATATAGTCATATATACCATATATACCACACACATTCACATATTTAGTACACTAAATGTTCTAGTTCAATTTGATTCTATACAACATGTAATTTAATGTCTTCATTATGAATTGATGAACTACCTTAGGTAAATGTGTTAGGATTAGGTAATATCTCATTAGTTATAGATCCTCAAATCACATATTATTTATATTTTATAAGTTGATTCCTTACACATTCTGTTTACAAATCAGGAATCATATTTCTCCCAATAGCAGATTTGTTGATATCTAGCCTTCTCAGGTTCTTTATAAAAATCCACTATTCTATTATCAACTCAACAACTTTTAAAAAACAATATCTTAATTAAATTATATTTCAAAGATAATTTTATTTCATATGTGGCCATTGTAGTTATTTATCTGATATAATTTTTTATTATGGTAGCATGGAATTACTAGTGTCATAGAACAAGCATAGAAAATCCTGCTTCTGTATGTGAATAGATAAGGTTAAAAAGAATGCAGCACCATACCCTTTATATTTTTATCATTATGAGTATTATGTTGTTTTTGTGTGTGACTGTGTGCATGTTCATCTCTTAATATATACAGTTCTATGGATTTCAGGATATATGAATTCAAGACAAAACATACGCAGGTTGATTCCTAGCTATTCGCCTTATTTATAAAGAGTTCAATTTATTTATGTATGTATACATATATTTAATTATGCATTCATGAATCTATGCATTTCATTCATTTAGTGCTCAGTTGCTTGTTTGGTTTATTTAATAACACAGAGACACAACTTTACTGTATGTTGTTATGTATATCATGCTGGTCTTGTCAGAAATACCCACCTGTCTCTTTCTGTAGACTATTGGGAAAAAAGTCTTGCACCAGCATATCTGCCTGATGGGTTTCTTTATTTTCTAATCACCTATACCTAGATTGCTATAGAGCAAACTTAGAGAGATTCTCTTTTTCTTTCTCTTGCTTTCCACATAATCACTAGATTACAAGTATATACTCATATTCTTTTGGGAGGTATGAAATCAGTTCCTCACAGCTATATTTCATTCTCAGCTTCTTACTTTTCTTTATATGTATTCATATGCGTAAGCACTAATAACTGCAGACAATGGTCAATAAGAGGCTATGTTGATATTTCCTCTACAAAGGGAATAAATCTATAGCTCTACACTTTAGCTTCAGGCACATATTTTAAACTACGTCAAAAATACAGCATCATTATTTTCCAAGATATCTAAGAAGCAATCTCTATGTAACATACTAATTGTAATCACCTGTGTGTCCACTTGAGCCAGGAACTCAAAGATCAAGTCATACTCAGCAACATTTTGTTTCATATCCTTCCATGAATGGCTCATTAAGCAACATTTAAAAGATTTCACTGTTGTCCTAAAAGAAAGTTCCAAAGTCAATATTCCTCCAAACATTTAAAAACAACAAGCCTATCTTCCTTGGGTTTATTGAATGTGAAGACACACAATGACCATAACAAATCTTAAGAAGGAAAACATTTAACTGCAGCTAACTTACATTTTGAGAGATCTTGTCCATTTCATGATGCTGGGAAACATTGTTGTATGGAGGCAGAAATGGAATGGAACAAGAAGCTGAAAGTTCTACATTTTTATCGACAAGCAGCAGAAGAAAAGACAGTGGACAAAATTGAACTGTTTGGAGTTCTAAACCATTCCTGCTTAGGGACATACTAACTCTAGCAAGGCCAATGGACTCCAACAAGTCCACTCAGTATGAGCCAAGCCTTCATACAAATGAGGCTATGGGGTCCATTCTACTAAAAGCACAAAAATATTGCTGTTTGGTTACTTGTAGAAGAAGTGTCAGGTTTCTTCAATGATGTGATTTTTTTTTCTAGACAAGTAAGATTCTGGGATGGCCCCACTCTCAAAGTTATTAGTGCAAAACAATATGAACTTGATGGAGAACAGTATTAAATTTTGTTAGGAGCAATTTCCCTGAGTGGAGAGGTGATTTGATGAGGTTGCAAGATTTTGCTAAGTTATTTTCCTAGCAAAAGCAACAATTTGCTGTTAATGAATTAAATTTTTCATTATCTTCATGCAAAGGATGAGAAATCAGAATAAACTCGAATATGTCCAATAGACAAAGGTAATTTCTAAACTGAACCAAGAATTGTAATTCTGAATATTGGGGCTAAACTTGTAAAATAGGTATAAAACAATGACATAGTATTTTTTTTAAACAGTGGGCTTGTCTGTACTATTTAAAAGACAATAAATATTGTCACTACATTTTTTTGTTATACAAATGTTTCTTGTGTGAAAAAAAATTTAAAATGATAATAATCGAAGTAAGCTCTTTGAGGAGGTCATGAGTAAATATTGTTGTTGAGGTTCAGTCCTGTACTGCCAGGGTTTGCCTGCAGGAGCGGTTAGATAGTTTTTCAAGGACAAATGCATTGGTTTCCTGAGGCTCTTGAATTGCTTCTATTGTTTGAGGGGCCTGAGTTAGGACCCTCACAAAGTTTTTCTGATTTAATAAGATAACTGTATTATTGGGGCTTACAGCACCAGATAGGGCAGTGCCTTTTTTTTTTAAATCTCGTTTTTTATTGGATATTTCGAGTGTGATTTTTATGATAGCTAGTTTGGAACTTTTTAAGCCAGTGGTACCCTTTCAGACAAGGAGGGCAACTACTTTGAGTTTCTGCTCTGATTGGAGCAAGAAGCATTAAAATTTATGGTACCTCCTGCCTTACTGGGACATTACTGGATGATATGCCCAGTCTGGTTAATTGAATAATTTTTTGAGCAAACCCTAAATTAATAAATATTTTCTGTCCTTGATTAGTACGATTCTGTATGGTGTTCTAGCATTGTGTGGTTGTTGTTAGGGATACACATTAAAATTATGGAGTAACAACCTCAGCATATGTTTTAAATAAATTAACAGATTTTTAAATTGTCTGTAGGAGAGAGTAACAAGTGGGTATAGGCAAGATGTTTTAAAATAATATCTTTGGCTTTAAAACCTCTATCATCTGGGCAAAAGAATTCTCAATTTTTTTTCTGGTTTCTATATCATATTAACAAGCCTTTTGGTATTTGTATCTCTGTTAGGCAAGCATCTCCATGCTCTTAGAGCTACAGCTACTATTTTTACTATAACTTCCTTTGTCATTTTTGGGGGAGTTGTTTCTTCAAACTTTTTTCCCATACCCATAAACATTTCATATGTTTATGTTTTTCTTTTTCAATTTTATTTTTCTTGAATAATTTATGGATTTATATTTCAAATATTATCCCCCTTTCCCCTCCTTTCCGATACCTCCCTGCTTTTATGAGGAGGCTCCCAATCCCACCCACCTGGCTTTCCCCTTCATTGGGGAAATGTGCCTTCATGGGAACAAGGGCTTTTCCTCCTATTGAAGCTGGACAATGCCATCCTGTGTTACATATGTGGCTGGAGTCATGGGTCCTTTCATGTGTACTCATTGGTTGGTGATTTAGACCCTGGGAATTCAGGTTGGGTTCTTTTTGGTTGATGTTGTTCTTCCTATGTTGTTGCAAACCCCTCTAGATCCTTCAGTCTTTAGTCTAACTCCTCAGTTGGTGTACCCTTGTTCAGTCCAATGATTAGCTTCAATCATCCTCGTCTGTATCAGTAGGGCTCTGGAGGAGCTTCTCAGGAGACACCTATATCTGGCTCCTGTTAGCAAGCACATCTTGGCATCAGCAATAGTGATTGGCTTTGGTGGCTGTATATGGGATGAATCCCCAGGTGGGACATTCTTTGGATGACCTTTTCTTCAGTTCCTGCTCCACACGTTGTCCCTGTATTTCCTCTCATGAGTATTTAGTTCTACCACCAAAGAAGGAATGAAGCCTCCACAGTTTGGTCTTCCTTAGTCTTGGGCTTCATATGATCTGCGATTTTTTTAAGTATTCCAAGCTTTTGGGCTAATATCCACTTATGAGTGAGTGCATACTATGTGTGTGCTGTGACTGGGTTACCTCACTCAAGATGATATTTTCTAGTTCTATCCATTGATGCGGAGAAATAGGAGCACTCCTCCATTGATGGTGGGATTGCAAGCTGGTAGAACCACTCTGGACATTGTTCTGGTGGTTTCTCAGAAAATTGGACATAGAACTACCTAAGGACCCAGCTATACCACTGCTTGGCATACACTCAAAATATCCTCCAACACATAACAAGGACACATACTCCACTATGTTCATAGCAGATTTATTTATAATAGCAAGAAGCTGGAAAGTATCCAGATGTCCTTCAACTGAAGAATGGATACAGAAAATTTGGTACTCTTACAACATGGAGTACTACTCCTATATTAAAAACAAAGACTACATAAAATTCCTAGGCAAATGTTAACTCTTTCTTTCTCATCCTTCTTTATCAAACATCTTAGATAACTCTCTTTCCGACAATTGCATATATATATATATATATATATATATATATATATATATATATATATGTATATATGGCAAAAATTTATCTTTAGTTTGGTGGGCTCTAGCTTCTTTAAATTGATCATGAGGAGTTGTAAGGAATTTTAATGACAATAATTCCCAAAAGGAATTTTTAACCTTTTTTATTCTCCATAATAACTGAAAAACAGCCTAACAATTTACCCTGTTGTAGAGCAGAGAGTACACCAGCAGCTGATCACAACCTGTTTGGACTCTTTTTATATTTATCAGGGAGTCTTTTTTTTTTCTATTTTTTTTCCGGAACTGGGGATCAAACCCAGGGCCTTGTGCTTGCTAGCAAGCGCTCTATCACTGAGCCAAATCCCCAACCCCTTTTCAGGGAGTCTTATAGAATGACTTATTTTTAAATGCTGCAGGGTAGACCAGATATGTTTATGATATTTTGTTAATTACTTTTTTGAGTTAGCTTGCTTCTCAGAGGTTGATGTTTTCTTTTTTGATTTATCACTACCTTCTTCTGAGCTACTTATCTTAGACCTTTCTGTTGAAGAATAAACATTGAACTTAGATCCTAAGTGACACAGTAGGAAAGGAGTTTCCTCGCACGGAGGTGAATCTATTGTCTCCTGAACATATGTGGCTATTTTTTTTTTTTTTTTGCTTCTCAGCCAATGCCTTCCTAAGCATATTCCAAATAGCAAATGCTATAGGGGACACACCTAATCCTCTGTTCTCTTTAAACCAGTTTTCAGTCTCTAACCGTGTTTTCTCCCATGTACCCATATCTAAATTTCTCCTTCCTGGAAACTGAGGACTGACCATTTATACAAACTGAAGAAAGTCAATCAGCTGGCTAGAGCTAACCCTAATCCATTTTTTCTTTAATAGTATAGTTAATAACATCTGTAAAGAACTCTATGTCAATAGGTTCACGTTGTTCCATCCTGAGAGATAAAAGAAATGCACATAACCTGAAACTGATGGTTCCAGACCTAATATTAGTGCTGATAGCTCCCAAAAGAAATGCTTTGAGAACTGCCTGGTGTAGCAGGCAATGAAAACCAGAGCTGATGATTCCTGATGTACCGTTGGCATTGATGGTACTCAACCAACCCAACCTGGCTGTGATGGCACCTACTATCCTGCCTCTGCAGATGGCAGCAGTCAATTTACAGCCAGAGATGATGGCTTCTGGCACAAGCCTTATGGTACCTAATTTCAACCTTTGCTGACGGCAGTTGGCAATATCAACTCCTATTTCTCACCCTCTATAAACAGGTCTGAAAGGTCCAATTGAGAGTACAATCTGTGTAGACTTACCTTCTTCAAAGTCCCTGCCTCTTTTAAGGTGCCAATTTAGATGCCAGGAGCCTCCTGGCATGGAGAAGTTAGAGACAGGGCACAGAATAAGACTCTGGTGTGGCTTTGAAGTCTGAGGGTTTCCAGACATTCTAGTTCTCTAATTATACTGAAATGCTGACAATAACTTTGAAAAAGTCTTAAAAGTTTCTTGTTCTTTCTCTGTGCAAAAAGCTGATGGTTTAGGAGATTGGCATCTGTAGCCTTGCAGCAAGGAATTAAGTAATGTGGCCTTTGATCTATCTCACCAGGAACTGCATTGCTCTAACTTTTAGTCTGCTTGTTCGAAGTCACAGGAAGAAAAAAAGGAAGGAATGGATACAGAAAATGTGGTACATTTACACAATGGAGTACTACCCAGCTATTAAAGCCAATGACTTCATGAAACTCTTAGGGAAATAGATGGAACTAGAAAATATCAACCTGAGTCAAATAATCCAATCACAAAAGAACATACATGATATGCACTCACTGATAACTGGAAATTAGACCAAAAGCTCAGAACACCCAAGGTATACATTTTGTGAATTGTAATTCACAAACTACATGAAGTTCAAGAAGAAGGAAGACCAAAGCGTGGATATTTCAGTCCTTCTTAGAAGTGGGAACAAAACACTCACAAGAGAAATACACAAAATATAGGGCAGAGACTGAAGAAAAGGCCATCCAGAGACTGTCCCACATCCAAACACCAAACCCATACAACATTGATGATGCCAAGAGGTGCATGCACACAGGGGCCTGATATAACTGTCTCCTGAGAGGCTCTACCAGAGCACAAGAAATACAAAGGTGGATGCTCAAAGCAAACTATTGGACTGAGCACAGGGACCCAAATGGAGTAGTTAGAGAAAGGACTGAAGAAGCTGAAGGAATTTACAAACCTATAGGAAGAAAAGCAATATCAACTAACCAGACTCATCAGAGATCTCAGGACTTAAACAGCAACCAAAGAGTACACATGGAGAGATCTATATCTGCAGCTGCATATGCATCAGTGGATGGCCTTATCTGGAATCAACAGGAAAAGAGGCCCTTGGTTCTATGAAGGCTCAATGCTCCACTGTAGGGGAAAGCCTGGTGGAGGGAGGGAGGGAATGGTTGAGTGGATAAACTCCCTCACAGAAGCAGGGCGTGGGAGGAGGGGATACAATGTTGTAGAAGTTGAAACCAGGAGCAAGAATAACATTTGAAATGTAAGTAAAGAAAATATCCACTAAAAGTAAAATAAGAAAGATGATTATAGACTTTATTTCTAAGTTGTAAAAAGTTTCAAATGATATCTATCTAAGAAAGCAGGAAAGCAGAACGATCCAAAGCAAGTCAAGGACATTTTTTTCTGACTTCTCCTTTCTAAGCCCTCTTTCTCTTTGTCCTTAGTACTTACACATTTTTTAGAAAACATGATCACATGTTAAAACATTTCTCATAAGTTCACACATATAATCAAATCATAAATTGAAATAAAAGTTTAAAACAAAAAAATGTTTACATTCATATTCATTAGGAATAATTATATGGCAAACATTCTTCATCAGTCACAGTTTCACTGGTTCCTTGAGAGAGAAAACCCATAGCTAAGTTATTTATGAAGTTTTGTATGAACTCAGTCTTCTGTCTTAGCATCTATAGTAAATTGTAGTTCCCTTTTTATGACCTTTGCTTAATTGTTTTACAACCTCTTGGAATGTTCTCTGAGTGGTAGAAAGTCTGGTTAGTATCTAGAAGCAATTAACAGGTAAAACATGGGAGACTGCCAGATTTCTCAATGCAGGGTTTTTTTTGTTTTGTTTTGCTTTGTTTTTGTGAGTTTGGATTATATGCTTTCAGGTATTCTAGTAAAAACAAAAACAAAAACAAAAAAAACAAACTAAAAAACCTAAAAGCATGGTAAGTATAATTTATATACTTTTCTTTTTTTATTGAATATCTTTATTTCAAATATTAATCCCTTTCCTGGTTTCCCAAAGATAAGCCTCTTCTCCCATACCCCTCCCCTTCTATAATTGTGTTCCTTTGCCCAACCAGCACAACTTTCCACCTGTGGACATTCCTCTACACTGGGGGGGGGGTGTCCAGCCTTGGCAGTACAAAGATCTCATTGCAGTTTTAGCTATAAGAAAAGGCCCTAAAAGGAGTCTCACTATTGCTGTAAATAAATAAATAAATAAATAAAAAATAAATAAATTTAATTTTAAAAAACTTAATAAACACCAACATAATTTTAGGGATTCTTATAGACTCAACATTAAGAATTAAGAAGTCATCTATTTATCTATATAGAATCCCTACAAGACAGTACATATTCCTGTGTTTTCAGAGCTCCGCTTAAAGAGGTGAGGAAATAGCTAATGATTGTTACATATGTTTAATAATTACAGAAAAATCATATTAAGAGCAGGAATCTTTCCTAAAATGATTTATTACTAGGCCTTGCTTATTAGAGTTTCATCATAGATAGTATCTAAAGCAAAGTCATTTGAGGAAGTCACATGTTAGATACTAGCTTGTCTTATGATGGCTCATGGCTAAATTTAAAGTTGGGAATGAGAGATATGGACAAAGAGGATGGGCACTGTACTACATGGGGGCTTTGGAGAATATTATCAATGCACTGAATTGCTTATAAGTATAAATATGTTATTATTAAGATTTCCAATGACAATTTCTATGGTGGGAGGAAATCTTCCTCAGCAATTAAGGGTATCATTATTCCAGAGAATCCAAGTTTGATTCCCAAAAATTATACCCAAATCTTGAGGTTCCAATACAAATACTGGACTTAATTGGTACAAATACTAAAGGCTCATATATTCACACATGAACACAGGTACAAACACACACAAAAAGAAAAGAAAAGGTAGTCATAATAATAGCAATATGATGACAAGCAGTACAGGTATTGAAACATCAAAGGCAAGATCAACCACCTAGCAGCCTATAGGAAAATCTCTTAGTCTATCTACTTGAACTTATGTTTGAAATCAATTATAATGCTATTTTTGTTGATGTATGAATGTGTTATGAACTTAATTTTATTTTTATTTAAATGATTAATAAAGTTCTTTGAGATCACAAACAGAAATAATAAAAAATTAGCAAATATTAATTTTATATTAAAGCAGACAGATAAAAATATAAATGAAGTAATATAGTCCAAAGTAAAAGAATTGATAAGTAGGATGTTGAATTTGAGAAATAATATCAATGACATTTTCTCATGTGTAAATATTATATATTCAAATGAAATATATACAAAATTGAAAGATATGTATGAATTTTCAGAAGTCCATGATTAATTAAGTAATAAAAACTACTACTAGATCAGAGGAACTAAATATCTATAGTCAAAGACAATGATCAGAGGCAACTTTAATAAAACAGATTTGATAACTTTTTGCACACCTAATTTCTAAATTACATGCTTTATAATACATGTTTTGCAAATGAAAACCATTTTTATCATTTCTGTTCTTGAGATTATACAATGATTGCATCATTTCCCCCATCCATTCTCTCTACAGAAATTCTCTTATTATTTTAAGTTCATGGACTTAGCTTTCATTAATCGTCCAGGAGGACTTAAACTGACACAACACACACACACACACACACACACACACACACACACACACATATAATTACAAGTAACTAAAGAATGCTATGAAATAGTTTACCTGAGGTGTAATATTCTTCAACAGGAAAGATTATAATTTTCCCCAGGAAAAATTTTACATAACATCAGTCTATATTTGTTTTATTAGTTATGGAATATGAATGTTTCAGTTGGATGCCCACATCTACCCGTATAAGATGGATGGTAAAATAACCCTTACATTGCTGATAGAAAGGGCCATCAATTCTTACCACAGTGAGAACTTGCCAAAGCCTGCACTATATGCTCTGAGCTGCTTTTTTTTTGTACATTTAAATTTGATCAAATATAACTCTGCAGATTATATCTTTCTTAGAATACAAACAGAGAATAGGAGAGCTCACAAACAAGATTTCACTGCCAATGAAAAGTGCAAATGGAACAAATAAAGGTCAGTGGTTACAACGGGGTAGATACCAAGGAAGAACTTTTGTAGTTATTATTAATACATGTAAAAATAAGGTCATGTTGGACTAGTATTTATATCCAAGATCCAGTCATTGTTTTTTTACTGAAAAACTGCATTGCTGAAATTCCAAGAAAGAGTGAGGTCAATTATAAAGCCAACTCAGAATAACAATATATTTAGGAATGGAACCATATTCACTACTAATATACATGAGGGAAGACATGCTACAAAGAATCCAAAATGGCATTATCTACATGAAAAATGCTCTAGAAAATTGGCTTCTTTTTTAGTATAGAAAATTGCACACATGGTGCATAATTCTAGTAAAATAATAGTCTATTAAAAACAAAATTGACTAGAATTGAAATATTATGATACATCAATTTTATCAAACTATGAAGAGTAAAAGTGAATATGTATTTGATGAAATTAAATTTGATACATATGCTCAATCCCATATTTTACTTGATGTGAAGGAAAATAATTCACTTTCAGAAACCAATAGAGAAAATTCTCAGTTTAACTTGGAAAAAATCAAGATATGACAATCAAAGGATTGACCAATAGGTCAACAATATGATTTATATATGGTAGGATCCTAGTGGTTGCCCTGAAGACCAGAGCTCGATATTAACTCATACATTGTAGGATGACAACCTTCGTTCAAACATTTTGCCTTCACCAAAAAATATGGGCTATATCAGAAGAATATATATACATACAAATAAAGAATATGATAACAAGTTTGAAAAGATTGTACTGTTAATATGACCCGGAAACCAGGAAAGGGCAAAACATTCAAAATGAAAATAAGAAATACTCAAGTTAATAAAAAAAATTAAAAATAACATTCATTCTAGGATTTAACAATGTTTTCCCCAATTTACTTCAGTACATAATCTCTATTCTTTTCCTTCTAATTTTTCCACTTATTTCTACATATTGAAGATAGTTTTCTCCTGATAGTAATTCCAACATTTAGTACTTTTACCCATGGACCATTTTTCTTGCTATATTGATAATAGAGTGTATATAAAGCTGAATAAATTAGGTGTACATTAAATGAAAAAATATGACAATAAAAGAAGCCACTTTTCTTTTACTCATACGTAACATTATATCCAAAAATATTGTTAATACATTATAGTAAAAGTGACTGAATTTTGTCATATATTTAGCTTATTTTCTTCTGATTTTATGCAAATTTAATGTTCTTTACAGAAATAAATCCTTTTATGCATAATGACTAAACCAGACATTAATTGCTCACATATCTGTAAATAGAGTCTTTGCAGTGAAGAGCTTACTCTGCACATAATAAGTAGAAACACATACTCATACATATTGGTACCTCAACTGCTGAGAGGACAGGGAACCAGAAAAGAGGATTTATAAGGAATATTGATAATAATGAAATAGAAGGGTCTCCACAAAAAAAACAAAGTTACCACATCTATTATCATATGACAAATTATTATGATATACTTTGTGTCAAAATATGATTCCCCCAAAAAATAGAATACCATGAAATATTTTATTCAAATAAATTTTATATACCCATATTTGATGTTTTAAAAATTCAAAATAAAGTTGCCAAATAAATATTACATTTTCATTTATATCTAAACATATTTCTCCTCCACTGTCATTGATTTAATGCCTTAATACTTCAAAAGATTTTACCAAGCACAGAATATTATCTCATAGAGCATAATTCACCGTTATACCTTCTTTGCTTTTTTAAAAAATTATTATTTTGATAAATTAACTCTCAAAGGTTCTAAAATCTTTCATGTTTTTGTTTTGGTCATTTTCAACTTGCTGGTTTCCAACACATCTCTTCATGTATTCACAGGAACCTGGAAGTGAAGGTCTGTTGAGGATAAAAGCATCTTATTTACTTTATCAAGAAATATACATGAATATTTCTGTCCAACTCAGCAATACCTGTCTGAGACTATCAACTAACCTGGAAATTTAACATAAGCTAAGATACAGCACCATGATGAAACTCTCATAGTCAATATGTCTTGGTCTATATGTATTTAAAAACAAGAGTAAATACTGCAAACAAATGAAGTAAACAGGAAAACACAGGAGAATTGTCTGAGAATAAAAATTAAATTATCAAACAAACACTTGTAATAAAACATGAGATATGTGAAATATTGCTGGAGCACAGAAGTATTCACAACTTCTTTTTCTTCTTCTTCTTCTTCTTCTTCTTCTTCTTCTTCTTCTTCTTCTTCTTCTTCTTCTTCTTCTTCTTCTTCTTCTTCTTCTTCTTCTTCTTCTTTGAAAGAACAAGGATGGCAAACTGGTACAATCATTCTGGAAATCAGTCTAAAGGTTCCTCAGAAAATTGGACATTCCACTACCTGAGGATGTGGAGAGCCGCAATAACATTTGCCACCACAAGATGGCACTGGCTTCCACTGCGCCCCACGTGGAAAGCTGGGGTAGCTTTCGCCATTACAAGATGACGCTGGCCTCTGCCGTGCCAACCGACTTCCTTTCAGGAAGTTAACTGTGTGCGCATGTGCAAGAGTGCTATCATTAGAAATGGCTAACAGCCTTATATTATGTAATTTTGTTACTTCTTCAATGTAAAAAGTTAGAACTTTGAATCTTCCAGTGTATATGGAAATTTTTACAACAGACCTTTGCTCTCAAAATGAGCTTTAATATTTGGGGAGTAGCTGTTACACTACTCCAGAAAAGAATATTTGAAACTAATTTTAAGCTTCTAAGGATATGTTAATTGGCTAAGTACCTCACCTTACCAGAGGACTTAGGTCCTTGTTTGTTATCCACATTGGAGATAAAGCTTCAGTTGTGTTAATACAAAATTATAGGCTAGAGTCATAGAAGTATTTAAAAAAAAAACCTGGTGAAATATACCTTATTCCAAACAACAATCAAATTGGTTATTTCAAAATACTGGGCAGCTGGAGAGATGGCTCAGTGGTTAAGAGCACTGACTGCTCTCCTATAGGTCCTGAGTTCAAATCCCAGCAACCGCATGGTGGCTCACAACCATCCATAATGAGATCTGATGCCCTCTTCTGTTGTGTCTGAAGACAGCTACAGTGTACTTATATATAATAAATAAAATTTAAAAAAAGGGGGGGGGGTTGGGGATTTAGCTCAGTGGTAGAGCACTTGCCTAGGAAGCGCAAGGCCCTGGGTTCGGTCCCCAGCTCTGAAAAAAAGAACCAAAAAAAAAATACTGATATTTGGCCTATCACTTATACAAATTTCAGACAAAATTGATAACTTTACTCTTTACATGCTTTTGTATTTACTGTAAATTTGTACATACAACCCATAGGAAATGTGCTTACTATATTTATAGGTGGTTCATCTAATGAAAAGGCTACATATATGATTAGATCACTTGTTTATTCTCTTGAGTTTCTGTCACTTCAATACAGATTATTAAATTCCTTGGTTTAGTCACTATTTTTAAATCAAGCTTTCAATTCACATACTGATAGCTAATGTGTGGCTTATGGTTTACAATTGATTTCAATTACTTAATGCTTTACTAGAGACAGGTTTTCTACATGAAATCAGTGAGTGATGATTTCAGTGTAAATTTTCTGACAACTCACTGTCCTTTCAGTGGTCTGACTCAGACAACTATACAAAACCATAGAAAATGGTAATAGAGTTGATATAAAAAGAAGAAGACTCCATTTGCTTACTTTCAATTCCCAGTCTTGCCCTGCCAGCTCAGGGATTTCTAGTACAACTGAATCTAGACAATATTTACAGGTTTTGACATTTCTAATTAATGCTTATGTTTAGGTAGATAAAGTTTGTAAAGTACTAGAGAGATGGCTTAGTGGTTAAGAGCACTAAGTACTGTTCCTTTATAGGACATTTAAGAACTCAAACTAGATTGCCTGGACCCCTTAACAAGGGAAGACAATGATGCCAGACAGATTACAGGCCTTACATAGAAAACTTAGTCAAAAAATCTCATTCTTTATATCACCAAAACAATAATGCTAGAGACAATAATTTGGTATACAAGTCAATTTATAAATACAAGTGCTCAGTGTCCTCAATTTAATCCTTGAGGACTTACCTTAATAAATAATATCTTTACTATATCTTAGTAAATAAAGAGGGGGAGTTATCCCTTTATGCTATGTATGCTATACAATTATTTATGATACTCCTTTTATTTCAATTTCAAAATTTGGATGCCAAAGAACACTCTGAGTTTATGGCACCCTACAACTAGACATACTTCTGCCTAGATGAAATAGAAAGATACACGTATTGGCATGATCCTGTTCAGATATTTTATATGGAGAAGAGGGAATGTTTGTGTTTTTTCTACAGGATGCTACAAGAGTGTGCCAGCTGCCAGAGGTGGTTGGTGAGACTTGCTGATCCTGGTTACATGAAGATTCAGCTCTCGTGTTTCGGGTCCCTAGAGTCATTCCTCTGCCCTGAGAGAAAGATGGAAGATTCCCCCTCATCTTTTGTCATCACAGAGATTTTGGCGTTGCTGCAGTCAGTGTTACCGATGCATGTGTCCCGTCCCACTGTGGCCTGCTCTCTGACCCTCTGTGCACTGCTGCTTGCTGGAGAAGACTGGACTCCAGCCGTTGCTGCCCCCCTCATTCCCCTGGTGACTCTTGCTGCCTTAACTGGTGTTGTCATTTTGCAGTCTATAGCTTCACAGAAATGCCATCTGCGTGAAGCTGCTGTGGACCGGGGAATTCTGCCCTGATTGTGCAGATCTCAGACATGGTTCCCTTGCCTGCTGGTTGTTCCAGAGAAGAATGACTGATCCTAAACTGTCCTGGGAAAGACCTTCTTATTTTCTCTGCTATTGTAGCAGCCATTGGTGATAGGGCTACCCTACGACAGATAAGGCTGTGACATAGAGGAACGACCTAAGACAGGAGCCACAACAGATGGACGTAACTACAGGGACCTAGACCAGCCTCTTATTAGTAAAACAATAAGGGGGAGATGTGGAGAGCCGCAATAACATTCCCCACCACAAGATGGCGCTGGCTTCCACTGCGCCCCACGTGGAAAGAGGGGATAGCTTTCGCCATTACAAGATGGCCCTCGCCTCCGCTGCGCCAGTCGACTTCCTTTCAGGAAGTTAACTGTGTGCGCATGTGCAAGAGTGCCTTCGTGTCAGGTCTTTGCCCACTCCGGGGCGTGCCTATGAGATCACGGGTAAGCGACCAATCAGGTGTGGATATGCCGCGCTAGGGTGTATATAAGCCGCGCCATGCTGGCGCCCCGGGCCCTCTCTTTAAGATTCAATAAATGTTTAGCTACAGAAGGATTCGTGTGTCCCCGCGTGTTCATGCTGGCGAGACAATAGCACGGGGCATGAGGACCCAGCTATAAATCTCCTGGTCATATACCCACAAGATGCTCCAACATACAACAAAGACACATCCTCCACTATATTCATGGCAGCCTTATTTATAAAAGCCAGAAGCTGGAAAGAATTCAGATGCCCTTCAAAAGAGAAATGGATATAGAAATGTGGTACAGCTACACAATGGAGTATTACTCAGCTATCAAAAACAATGACTTCATGAAATTAATAGGCAAATGGAATGAACTAGAAAATATCATCCCGAAAAACACACACACACGCAAAACAAACATACTTGGGATGCACTCATTGATAAGTCGCTATTAGCTCAAAAGCTGGAATTACCCAAAATAAAATCCACAGACCACATGAAGCTCAAGAATAAGGCCAACAAAGGGGGCAAATGCTTTACTCTTTCTTAAAACAGGGAACAAAAATATTCATGAGAGGGGATAAGCAGACAAAGTTTGTAGCAAAGACTGAAGAAACAGCTGCTCAGAGCCTGCCCCAGATACAGATACAGATACAGATACAGATACAGATACAGATACAGATACAGATACAGATACAGATACAGATACAGATACAGATACAGATACAGATACAGATAGATACAGATACAGATACAGATACAGATACAGATACAGATAGATGAAGATTAATGAGGCTAAGAAGTGCTGACAGGAGCCTGATATAGTTATCTCTTGAAGTCACAGTCAGAGAATGTCAAATACAGAGGCAAATGCTAGCAGCAAACCATTGCACTGAGAATGGGATCTGTGTTGGAGTAATTAAAGAACAGATTGAAAGAGCTGAAAGGGGTTGCAACCCATAAGAACAACAATGCCAACCAACCAGAGCTTCCAAGGACTAAACTACTATCCAAATACTATATACATGTACTGACCCATGTCTCCAGCTGCATATGTAGCACAGGAAGGATTTGTTGGGCAAAAATGGAAGGAGAATCCTTTGGTGCTGTAAGGCTGGAATCCCCAGTGTAGAGGTATGTGGGAAAGGGGGTTGATTGAAAAGGGGAAAACCCTTATAGAAAAAGGGGAGGGGGTGGGAAAACTGGGAAAGGGAATAACATTTGAAATGAAAAATTTAAAAATCCAATAAGAGAAATAAGAAAGAACAGGGAAATGATTGGTTTATTCGCTAGATATGTTTTGTAGGCATTTTGTTAGTCATATGTAACCATTCAACACACAGCTCTGTTTGCCATCTTATAACTCTTTGTCAATAAAATATGTTGAAATATATTACTTCAAGTTCAAAGACAAACTGCAGCCTCACTGGTAGCATTTTTTTCCCTAATGACCACATGTTCTTCACATCAGCTTAGACTCTCGCTATTGTCGTCATATGAGAAGCTTTTTTTTCAACCTGTTCTATCTTCAGCTTCCAGCAGTTGAATGTTCAAATGGCTATACCTTATTGGTTTTGTTATAGTTGTATATAGTTTATTCATTTTTTTACTTTTTCTTTTATTGGATATTTTTATTTGCATTTCAAATGTTATCCCTTTCTGGGTATCCCTTCAATAAATCAGCTATCTCCCCCTGCTTCTATGTGGGTGCTCCCTCACCTATCCACACAGTCTTTCCCACCTCCCTACACTTACATTCCCAAACACTGTGGCATCTAGCCTTCATAGGACCAAGGGCCTCTCCTCCCATTGATACTTGAAAAAGCCATCCTCTGTTACATATACTGCTGGAGCTATAGGTCCATCCCTGTGTACTCTGGGAATGGTAATTTACTTCCTGAGAGATCTGACGGCCTTGGTGGTTGATATTGTTGTTATTCTTTTGAGGTTGCAAACTCCTTCAGCTCCTTCAGTCCATTCTCTCTCTCTCCTCTATATTCACAACTTCTAATTGTGACATTCTTAACTCTAGAAACAGTTACAAATAACATATATATTCTCTTTGTTCAAGCATCACAACACTCAGCACTTATTACATTTAATGACATTATCTAATATCACAGGTACAATCATGACTAAATGCTATGAAGAACATGGTCAGGTTTAGAATAAACCTTTAAACCATAACATGGAAACCTATTCAATAATTGTGACATAGCATGAATGGTAAATAAGAGGTTATGGTTATCAATCAAATGGGAAACTAAAGTGCATACAGTCAAAGTTACCATTTAATTCCACCCTGATGAGGAAAATAATCGAAAAAGAAAATATAATTAACAAAAAGATTTTAGAATCTCTAAGAATGAATTTGTAAAAATTAAAAGATAAACAATAAGTAAAATTCAATGGTTATACCCAATAAGTAATAAGAATTCTGAACTTGAAAAATACATAATTGTACTTACTGTATTTATTTGTCCCAGTATTGATAGGGTACTGTTGAATATGGCATTTTCTTCCCAGTGTAGAAAGTATGAAGAGGAAAAAATGCAACAATGACAACATCATTTCATAGTGAAATTCTTCAGTGATTATGTAATAACATCTACTGATATTAAAGACAAAAGCAGAGACAAATTTGAGAATCTGCAAGATCCAGAAGATAAAAATCCAGGTGAAAATCCTATTATTACATGAGTCTGCTTGATGCAGAACACACATTATGCAGTACATATTTGCTTGTTTCATGTTTTTGTGACCATGTATGTTTTGAGATTGTTGATGATTCAATCTGTCACAATAAACATTCCAAAGGATTGGGAATCCCATTTTGAATTTTGAAACTATCCCTTCCCTTGGACTCTGCTGCTGAGGCCCTCTATTCACATGAAAAACAAGTTGACAAATATGTTTGTTCATATTCTTCACTAGCCAAATGCAATATAACTTCAGCAAAGATTACAAACAACAAGAACTCAGGGTTGTTTTCTCCTGGGATGAATTGGCTAAACATATGAAGCAGGAAACTTTTAATATGAAAAACAATTTAATCAGATCCCTCCAGTTTATATTAGAGGAGAGCAACTCAGTGAAAAAGGTAAAGGCTAAAAAGAAATCGTTGGCGGTACAAACTCTCAAATTAATGTTTTGGAGAGCTTTTGGTGGCAACTAACAAGTGTGAACTATGGGAAACAACTTTCAAGCCATTTAGAGAATATGCATTCGTATAGTTTATCCCAACATATCCTACTTATAGTCCAATAAAGGGGCTTTATCTCTAATATCTGTAAATTTTACACAATAAAAATTATGACTTGGTCCTGCTAAGACTGAACCCCCAGTGAACGTGATTGTTGGGGGGAGGGCGATAATGGGGGGAGGGTGAGGAGGGGAACACCCATTAAGAAGGGAAGGGGGAGGGATTAGGGAGTTTTTTGCCTGGAAATCGGGAAAGGGAATAACATTTGAAATGTAAATAAGGAATACTCAAGTTAATAAAAAATAAAAAATAAATAAATAAAAATCTCCCATTTGCCTGGTTCTCCAGATGATATGGGTATGGGAGCTCAAGAAGAACATTTTTAGCAAGTTCCCATATTGTGTTTTATAATGTCAATTAATATTTGATTACCTGAGCTAAAGATATACATCATGACACATGTTAGCATATGATACAGGAATTTATAGTCACTTAAACTGACAATAAAAAATGAACTAGAAATGTTATTTTCAAAATTCTGCTTCTTGTTCAAAAAGTCCTTATTGTTTCCTAAGAGTAACTATTTCACTGATGTGAAACACTGGTGAATAGTCTATAAAAAGAAATTATGAGAACTCTCAAGCTAAGAATCATTATCACAATGTCCAGTTCCTTTGAATTTAACAACTTTAAACAAAGTATTTTGGTACTCTTCCCTATCTTGTTGAGTCCAAAGTTCTGTAGGGGGTTTGTGTCAAATGAACATGATGAAAAGTGGATTTAAAGTTTATACTTACAACAAACCAAAGAAAATTTTAGTTGTGGGGTTTGAGACTATGATTTTATTATCAGGACTTCACTGATTAATATTGAGCTCTGGACTTATGAAGTTTACTGTTAATCTAGATTTCAAACCCATCAAAGACCTGAGAGGTATACATTTAACCTGAGTAAGCATGGTGTGCAGACCAAGGAGCTTCTGTGTTAAATAAAATGACAGAGATTTATTGGCTTCTTAGAAGAGTCAAAGTTTATCCATAAAAGTGGGGACATCCATCTTTAACCCCCAAGCCCAGAAGTTCTGAGAGAACTAACCTTGAAGCAGAAAGTTTGGAAGTACATCCTATATTGTCTAGGAAACATCAGGCAATGACTATCCAGTATGGGACATAGTGCATAAGAAGAAAGGCCACTTAACTGACAATGAGAATAGACACAATGAAGAAACCAATACAATCACTCCATAGGTTAAAGGAAAAAGACTCATTCAAATTTGACAAAGCTGTCTTCTAGAAAATATTTAAGAAGTCCTAGTAGCCAGTATTAACCTTCACATGGCAATAGATACCAGTATTATATTACTGGAAGGCACACAAGTTTCTCTTCCCAGAGATGAGGAAAATTACTCCCTATTTAGCAAGCAGGTACCTTATTCAAACTTCTGATGGATTGGGGCTTTTGTCTAAATCACTGTCCTTGTGAAAGGAATGTCTTGGGAACCAAAAAACTTATGTTGTTACCCATCTCAATTATTTAACAGCTTGGTAATATGCACTTAGCAAAAACATAAGTAGTTAGACATATATCTTAAGTTAATTATTGTCAATCAAATTAGATCTTTATAACATTAAATTTTCAATTTTCTTCTAAAAAATCCTTACCAATCTAAGATATTCCAGACTTTTCTCACTTTTTTATTCTAAAACGAGATACAATATTCTTCACTGCTTTTCCTTTTCACAAATCCCCAGTTTTGTGACCTAACACTGGACAGAAGAGAAAGAAGAGAGGATACAGAGAAAGAGATCGCTGAATATATTTTTTTCTTTCATCCCTGAGCATTAACAACCAGCAACTGAAAACAGCAACCTTCCACCCCACCTCTCAAAGGAAAGAGAGAACTGTTCTCTATAGAAAGCTTCATTTTGTGTGGCAGCTACAACATGTTTGGAGACTGTACTGGCTTGTTTAGTGTGTCAACTTGACACAAGCTGGAGTTATCGCAGAGAAAGGAGCTTCAATTGAGAAAATGCTTCCATAAGTCCCAGCATTAATGCATTTTCTCAACTAGTATTCTTGGGGGGAGGACCCATCCCATTGTGGGTGGTGCAGTCCCTGGGTTCATAGTCTATAAGAGAGCAAGCTGAGCAAGCCAGGGAAAGCAAGCCAGTAACTAGCATCTCTCCATGGCCTCTGCAAAACCTCCTGCCTCCTACCCTATGTGACTTCTAGTCCTGACTTCATATGTTAATTAACAGCAATGTGGAAGTGTAAGCAGAATAAACCCTTTCCTCCCCAACTTGCTTCTTGTTTGTGACGTTTGTGCAGGAATAGAAACCTGGATTAAGAGAAATTGGTTCAGGAATGGGGTTTTCCTGTGACTGGAAGGACTTTGGAATGTTGATCTAAAGAGCCACTGGGATGCTCTGTAGGAGCTTGAAAGAATGTGAATTTTGGAAGTTTTGGAAAGAAATGGAATGCTTTAAATGGGGTTTAATGGGCTATCCTAGTAGGATTACAGAAGACTATGTTACTGAGAGGTTTGAACTGTACAGACCTAGCCCAGGAGGTTTCAGTGAAAAAGAATTTAAGTATGAGGCCTACAGACAGTTTTATGGTATTTTGGGGGAAAATGTGGCTGCTTTTCACCATTGTCCAAACAGTGTGCCTAGGTTAAGGTGAAGAGATTTAGATTAATTGCTTTGAAAAAAGAAGTCTCAAAACAGCCTGGTGCAAATTCTGATGTGTGGTTACTAACATTCACTCTTTTTCTTGAGTTAGAAAGGGTTCTTATTTCTAATTATTGAATTTATGTACTGATATAATTAAATGTATATAATTTTTATGAGTAGATTTGATAGAAATATATTTGAGGGGATATTCATTATAGGCCTTTTGGCTTTTCTATTTTTCTATTTTTATTTTTTTATTAGATATATTTATTTACTTACATTTCAAACATTATCAACTTTCGCGGTTTCCATTCCATTATTCCCCATTCACTCCTCCTAACCCATACGGGTATTCCACGTATCCACCACCTTAATGCCCCCCCAAATTCCACTACCCTGAGTGTACAACATTGGTAGGACCAAGGGCTTCCCTAAAAACTGGTGCCCCAACAAGGCTATTCTCTGCAACATGTGAAATTGGAGCCCTGAGTCAATCCATGTATAACCTTCGGTTTTGTCCCTTAAGCCTTGGTTGGTTGACATTATTGTTCTTTTTTTTTCTTTTATATTTATTAACTTGAGTATTTCTTATTTACATTTCGATTGTTATTCCCTTTCCCAGTTTACAGACCAACATCACCGTAACCCCTTCTTCTCCCCTTCTATATAGGTGTTCCCCTCCCCATCCTCACACCATTACCGCCCTTGCCCCAACAATCATGTTCACTGGGGGTACAGTCTTGGAAGGACCAAGGGCTTCCCCTTCGACTGGTGGTCTTACTAGGCTATTCATTTCTACCTATGAGGTTGGAGCCCAGGGTCACTCCATGTACAGTCTTTGGGTAGTGGCTTAGTTCCTGGAAGATCTGGTTGGTTGGCCTTGTTGTTCATATGGTGTCTCAAGCCCCTTCAAGCTCTTCCAATACTTTCTCTGATTCCTTCAACAGGGTTCCCGTTCTCAGTTCAGTGGGTTGCTGCTGATATTTGCCTATATATTTGCTATATTCTGGCTGTGTCTCTCAGGAGAGACCTACATCCTGTTCCTGTCAGCCTGCACTTCTTTGCTTCATCCATCTTACGTAATTGGGTGGTTGTATACGTATGGGCCACATGTGGGGCATGCTCTGAATGGGTGTTATTTCTAACTCTGTTTTAAACTTTGCCTCCCTATTCCGTCCCATGGGTATTCTTGTTCCCCTTTTAAAGAAGGAGTGAAGACTTCGCATTTTGGTCATCCCTCTTGAGTTTCATGCATTCTGTGTATCTAGGGCAATTCAAGCATTTGGGCTAATAGCCACTTATCAATGAGAGCATACCATGTGTGTTTTTCTGTGATTGGGTTACCTCACCCAGGATGCTATTTTCCAGTTCCATCCATTTGCCTATTAATTTCATAAAGTCATTGTTTTTGATAGCTGAGTAATATTCCATTGTGTAGATGTACCACATTTTATGTATCCATTACTTTGTTGAAGGGCATATGAGTTCTTTCCAGGTTCTGGCTATTATAAATAAGGATATTATGAACATAGTGGAGCACGTGTCTTTTTTATATGTTGGGGCATCCTATGGGTACATGCCCAAGAGAGGTATAGCTGGGTCCTCAGGTAGTTCAATGTCCAACTTTCTGAAGAACCTACAGACTGATATCCAGAATGGTTATACCAGTCTGCAATCCCACCAACAATGGAGGAGAATTCCTCTTTCTCCACATCCTCACCAGCATTTGCTGTATCCTGAGTTTTTGATCTTAGCCATTCTCACAGGTGTGAGGTGAAAGCTTAGGGTTGTTTTGATTTGCATTTCCCTTATGACTAAAGATGTTGAACATTTCTTTAGGTATTTCTCAGCCATACGGCATTCCTCAGCTATGAATTCTTTGTTTAGCTCTGAAACCGATTTCTTTTAAAGGGTTATTTGTCTCCCTGTGGTCTAACTTCTTGTGTTCGTTGTATATTTTGGATATAACCCCTCTATTTGTTGTAGGATTGGTAGAGATCTTTTCCCAATCTGTTGCTTGACATTTTGTACTAACAAGAGTGTGCTTTGTCTTAAAGAAGCTTTGCCGTTTTATGAGATCCCACTTGTCGATTCTTAATCTTAGAGCATAAGCCATTAATGTTTTGTTCAGAAAATTTTCTCCAGTGCCCATGTGTTTGAGATTCTTCCCCACTTTTTTTCTATTAGATTGAGTATACGTGGTTTAATGTGGAGGTCCTTGATCCACTTGGACTTAAGCTTTGTACAGAGTGATAAGCATGTATCAATCTGCATTCTTCTACAGATTGACCTCCAGTTGAAGCAGGACCTTTTGATGAAAATGTTATCTTTTTTCCATTGGATGGTTTTGGCACCTTTATCAAAAATCAAGTGATTGTAGGTGTGTGGCTTCATTTCTGGTTCTTCAATTCTATTACACTGGTCTATCTGTCTATCTCTGCACCAATACCATGCAGTTTTTATCACGATTGTTCTGTAAAACTGCTTGAGCTCAGGGATCATGATTCCCCCAGAATTGCTTTTATTGTTGAGGATAGTTTTAGCTATCCTGGGATTTCTGTTATTCCAGGTGAATTTGCAAATTGTTCTGTCTAGCTCGCTGAAGATTTGGATTGGTATTTTGATGGGGATTGCATTGAATCTCTAGATCGCTTTTGGTAAAATGGCCATTTTTACTATATTAATCCTGCCAATCCATGATCATGTGAGATCTTTCCATCTTCTGAGGTCTTCTTCAATTTCTTTCTTCAGAGGTTGAATTTCTTATTGTACAGATCTTTTACTTGCTTGGTTAAAGTCTCTCCGAAGTATTTTATATTATTTGGGACTGTTATGAAGGGTGTTGTTTCTCTAGTTTCTTTCTCAGATTGTTTCTCTTTTGTGTAGAGGAAGGCTACTGATTTATTTGAGTAAATTTTATACCCAACAACTTTGCTGAAGTTGTTTATCAGGTTCAGTAGTTCTCTAGTGGAACTTTTGGGATCACGTAAATATACTATCATGTCATCTGCAAATAGTGATATTTTGACTACTTCTTTTCCAATCTGTATCCTCTTGATCTCCTTTTGTTTTGCTCTGGCTAGAACTTCAAGAACTATATTGAATAAGTAGGGAGAGAGTGGATAGCCTTGTATATTCCTTGATTTTAGTGCTTCAAGTTTCTCTCCATTTAGTTGAATGTTAGCGACTAGTTTGCTGTATGTGGCTTTTACTATGTTTAGGCATGGGCCTTGAATTCCTATTCTCTCCAGGACTTTTATCATGAAGTAGTGTCGAATTTTCTCAAATGCTTTCATAGCATCTAATGAAATGATCATGTGGTTTTGTTCTTTCATTTTGTTTATATACTGGATCACGTTCATAGTTTTCTGTATATTAAACCATCCCTGCATGCCTGGAATGAAGCCTACTTGATCATGATGGATAATTGTTTTGATGTGCTCTTGGATTCGTTTTGCCAGAATTTTGTTGAGTATTTTTGTGTCGATATTCATAAGGGAAATTGATCTGAAGTTCTCTTTCGTTGTTATGTCTCTGTTTGATTTAGATATAAGAGTAATTGTGGCTTAACAGAAGGAATCCGGTAGTGCTCCATCTGTTTCAATTTTGTGGAATAGTTTGGATAGTGTTGATATGAGGTCTTTTATAAAGGTCTGATAGAATTGTGCACTAAACCTATCTGGACCTGGGCTCCTTTTGGTTGGGAGGCCTTTAATGACTGCTGCTATTTCGTTAGGAGTTATAGGACTGTTTAAATGGTTTATCTGTTCCTGATTTAACTTTGGTACCTGGTATCAGTCTAGGAAATTCTGTTTCCTGAAGATTTTAAAGTTTTGATGAATATAATCTTTTGTAGTACTATCTAATGATTTTTTGAATTTCCTCTGATTCTGTACTTATGTCTCCCTTTTCATTTCTGGTTTTGTTAATTTGTACACACTCTCTGTGTCTTCTCATTAGTCTGGCTAAGGACTTATCTATTTTGTTAGTTTTGTCAAAGAACCAACTTTTGGTTCTGTTTCTTCTTGGTATGCTCCTTTTTGTTTCTGCTTGGTTGATTTCAGATCTGAGTTTCATTATTTCCTGCCTTCTACTCCTCCTGGGTGTATTTGCTTCTTTTTGTTCCAGAGGTTCTATGTGTGGTATCAAACTGCGGACATATGCTCTCTCCTGTTTCTTTCTGCAGGCACTCAGACCTATGAGTTTTCCTCTTAGCACAGCTTTCATTGTGTCCCATAAGTTTGGGTGTATTGTACCTTCATTTTCATTAAATTCTAAGAAGTCTTTAATATCTTTCTTTATTTCTTCCTTGACCAGGTTATCATTGAGTAGAGCATTGTTCAACTTCCATGTATATGTAGACATTCTTTCCTTATTGCTATTGAAGAACAGCTTTATACCTTGGTGGTCTGATGAGACACATGGGATTATTGTTATCTTTCTGTATCTGTTGAGGCCAGTTTTAAGACCAATTACATGGACAATTTTGGAGAATGTAACATGAGGTGGTGAGAATAAAGTATATCCTATTGCTATAGGATAGAATGTTCTATAAATATCTGTTAACCATTTGGTTCATGACTTCTCTTAGTCTGTCTATGCCTCTCTTTAATTTCTGTTTCCATGATCTGTCCATTGATAAGAGTGGGGTTTTGAAATCTCCTACTACTTGTGTGAGTTGCAATATGTGTTTTGAGCTTTAGTAAGTTTTCTTTCATGTATGTAGGTGCCCTTGTATTTGGAGCATAGATATTTAGGATTGAGAGTTCATCCTGGTGGATTTTTTCTTTGATGAATATGAAGTGTTCTTCCTTATCTTTTTTGATGACTTTTAGTTGAAAATCGATTTTATTCGATATTAAAAGGACTAATCCAGCTTGCTTCTTCAGACCATTTGCTTGGAAAGTTGTTTTCCAGCCTTTCACTCTGAGGTAGTGTCTGTCTTTGTCTCTGAGTTGTGTTTCCTGTAGGCAGCAGAATGCAGGGTCCTCATTGTGTATCCAGTTTGTTAATCTATGTCTTTTTATTGGGGAGTTGAGACCATTGATGTTCAGAGATATTAAGGAATAGTGATTATTGCTTCCTGTTATATTCATATTTGGATGTGAGAATATGAGTGTTTGTTTTTCTTCTCTTTGTTTGGTTGCCAAGACGATTAGTTTCTTGCTTTTTCTATTGTGTAGCTTGCCTCCTTATGTTGCGCTCCACCATTTATTATCTTTTGTAGTGCTGGATTTGTAGAAAGATATTGTGTAAATTTTTTTTGACATGGAATATCTTGGACTCTTCATCCCTGTTAATTGAGAGTTTTGTAGGATACAGTAACCTGGCATGGCATTTGTGTTCTCTTAGGGTCTGTATGACATCTGTCCAGGATCTTCTGGCTTTCATAATCTCTGGCGAGAAGTCTGGAGTGATTCCGATAGGTCTGCCTTTATATGTTACTTGACCTTTTTCCCTTATTGCTTTTAATATTCTTTGTTTATTTTGTGCATTTTGTGTTTTGACTATTATGTGTCGGGAGGTGTTTCTTTTCTGGTCCAATCTATTTGGAGTTCTGTAGGCTTCTTGTATGCCTATGGGTATCTCTTTTTTTAGGTTTGGGAAGTTTTCTTCTATGATTTTGTTGAAGGTATTTACAGGTCCTTTGAGCTGGGAGTCTTCACTCTCTTCCAAAGTTATTATCCTTAGGTTTGATCTTCTCCTTGAGTCCTGGATTTCCTGTATGCTTTGGACCAATAGCTTTTTCCGTTTTACATTATCTTTGACAGTTGTGTCGATGATTTCTATGGAATCTTCTGCTCCTGAGATTCTCTCTTCTATCTCTTATATTCTGTTGTTCATGCTTGTATCGACGGCTCCTTGTCTCTTCCTTTGGTTTTCTATATCCAGGTTTGTTTCCTGTGTTCTTTCTTTATTGCTTCTATTTCCATTCTTAATTCCTTCAACTGATTGTTTGTGTTTTCCTGGAATTGTTTCCGGGATTTTTGTGATTCCTCTCTATAGGCTTCTATTTGTTTATTTATGTTTTCCTGCATTTCTCTAAGGGAGATCTTCATGTATTTCTTGAAGTCCTCCAGCATCATGTTGAAATATGATTTTAAATCTAGATCTTGCTTTTCTGGTGTGTTTGGATATTCAGTGTTTGCTTTTGTGGGAGAATTGGGCTCCAATGATGCCATGTAGTCTTGGTTTCTGTTGCTTGGGATACTGTGCTTGCCTCTCGCCATCAGATTGTCTCTGTTGTTACTTTGTTTTGCTATTTCTACAGTGGCTAGACCTCCTAAAGGTCTGTGTGTCAGGAGTGCTGAAGACCTTTGTTCCTGTTTTCTTTCAGTCAGTTATTTGAACCGAGTGTTCTGCTTTCGGGCGTGTAGTCTTTCCTATCTACTTGTCTTCTGCTGTTCCTGTGGGCCTGTGTCCTGATTCCACAAGTCATTTTGCTAGGAACAAAAAATTTGGTCTTACCTGTGGGCCGACAGATCAAGTTGCTCGTGGGGGGCTGCTTTTGTGCTCTCTGTGAGGGCAGCAACCAGGAGGGCCTGCACCACCTTTTCTGGGAGCCCCTGTGCACCGGGGTCCCAGATGGTGCTAGGTGTTTTCCTCTGGAGTCAGAAATGTGGTCAGAGTATAGTGTCTTCTGGCTTCCCAGGCGTGTCTGCCCTTCTGAAGATTTAGCTCTCCCTCCCATGGGATTTGGGTGCAGAGAACTGTTGATCCAGTCCCTTCAGGTCCGGGTGGTGTATGGATCGTGGGGGACCTGCAGCTCCAAATGGCATTATTGTTCTTATAGTGTTGCAAGCTCCTTCAACTCTTTCAATACTTCCTCTAATTCCTCCCAACAGGAGTTGTACTCTGTTCAGTGGTTTGCTGCTAGCATTGACCTCTGTATTAGACATGCTCTGGGTGTGTCTTTGAGGAGAGATCTATATTCGATCCCTTTCAGCACGTATTTTTTAGCTTTATCGATCTTATCTAATTTTGGTGGAGATATATATATATATATATATATATATATATATATATATATATATATATATATGCCACATGAGGGGCACGCTCTGAAATGCAATTCCTTCAGTCACTGCTCTAAACATTGCTTCTATATCCCCTCCTATGGATATTTTCCCCTTTTAAGGAGTGGGAGCATCCACATTTTGGTCATCCTTCTTCAGCTTCCTGTGGTCTGTGGATTGCATCTTGGGAAGTTTCAGCTCTTGGGCTACTATCCACATATCAGTGACTGCATACCAAGTGTATTTTCCTGTGATTGGGTGACCTCACTCTGGATGATATTTTCTAGTTCATACCACTTGCCTATGAGTTTCAAAATGTCATTGTTTTTGATAGCTGAGCAGTACTCCATTGTGTACATGTACCACAGATTTTAATCCATTCCTCTGTTGAAGGGCATATGGGTTCTTTCCAGCTTCTGTCTAATATAAATAAGGCTACTATGAACATAGAATAGCATGTATCTTTGTTGTATGTTGGAACATCTTTTGGGTATATGCTGGGTCCTAAAGTAGTGCAATATCCAATTTTCTGAGGAACCTCCAAACTGATTTCCAGAATGGTTGTACTAATCTGCAATCCCACCAACAATGGAGAAGTGTTCCTCTTTTCCACATCCTTGTCAGCATCTGCATTCACTGGAGTTTTTCATCTTAGCCATTCTGACTTGTGTGAGGTGGAATCTCAGGGTTGTTTTGATTTGCATTTCCCTTATGACTAAAGATGTTGAACATTTCTTTAGGTGCTTCTCAGCCATTTGATATTCCTCAGCTGTGAATTCTTTGTTTAGCTCTGAACCCCATTTTAACAGGGTTATTTTAATTTTGAATCATTTGATTTTGATATATTTGTGTTTTAATGAGTACACACACACACACACACACACACACACACACACACACACACAGTTCAAGGTTTTGGGTATAGTAGAAAGACACACCTAGCTGTTTTGTGACAGGTTGTCTCATTGCTATGACAAGACACCTGACAAGTGGAGTTTAAGGAAGGAAGGGTTATTCTAAGAATTTTGCAAGTCAGGTTTAAGTTCAGTTTACATACCTCATCTAATCCTAGCTAGAAATTACAACATAGTGTGCCAAGGTATTTGATGACAAGGTGATTATAGATCCCATCATATTAATGGTCATATTAAAAATCACACATTTTCTGACTTTGGAGTCATTGCAGAATAATCTAGAGCTATCATCGGTCTATGTGACTTAATTTTTAATAATGTCCAAACATATCAGCAGGCTTACAAATTCTGGCTGCCCTCAAATGCTTTATGTATACTAGATTGCCTAGAACTCAAGAATAATATTTTGTCTCTGCTTTCTAAGTGCTGAGACTAAAGGCTTACACCACCCCATCCAGTGCTGAAATTTTTCTAGCCAGCTGTTCAGAGAGTACTTGAGGACTCTGTAAAAAACATCATGGAGCTGAGCTGAACTGGCAATCATTTTATTGTACCCATTATCAGCATTTTGTCCTCCAATCTGAACAAACTTGAAGAACAAAAATAGCATAGGCCCTACTCACCTTTAGTCATTCTCTCAGGGGCATTGCCTGAGGTCCTCATGTCTTTTGCTTATATTACAGATGTCCACATAATTCCTCTGAGAGCTGCTGTACTAAAAAATAACATGGGAGAAAAAGCATAATGCTTAAGAGTATGTACTAATTTTGCTGAGGACCTGAGTTCTGTTCCTAACACCTGTGTCAGATGTTTCATAACTACCTATAATTCCTGTTCCAGGGCACTCTGACACCTTAGGCCTCCACAAGCTCCTAGCATACATGTATACATATGTATATACATGAATATATACATGGATACATACATACATGCATGCATACATACATACAGATAATTTTAATAAGGCTTTTTAAAAACGGTTACTTAAATAGAGCAAATAAATCTAGGCATTTAGAGCTGGAAAATGGTTTAAACAAAAAAAGTGTTGCATGGCACAAATGCATGAGGTCATAATGGTTACCTATACTCCAACTCCAAAACATCCAAGATATTGGAAAACATGTTGAGATGTGTTTATTATCAGCACTGGAGAAGTGAAAACAAGACCATTCCCAAGGCTTTCTGAACAATTAACCTATCTAAAACAATTTACATCCAAATAAAAGTGAGACCTTATCTCAAAAATCAAGGTAGACCCAGAAGGAATGACTGTGACTGTCCTCTGTCTTACACATACATGAGTATATGCCAACATGGACATGTTCAGTTTTGCATGCACACACATTTAAAGAGCTAGAAACTGCAAATTGAACACCATGCAAATGAGTAGCCTAAAAGAAATATAGCCCACATGTGTTATGGCATCACTGGTGATGAACTCAAACCCTTAAGCTCTGTATTTTCACTTTCAAGAAATAGATCTTGAAGGCTTCAGTTGTAGATCAGTGATGCAGCACTGGTTTGGCATGCCCAAGGTTCTTGGTTCAGCACTGTTAAAAAATTGTAAGACGGAGGGAGAGCTAAACATTCAGGAGGCAGACATGCCTGGGAAACCAGAAGAGACTGCACTCTGCACACACATTACTGAATTCAGAGGAAAACACCAAACGCCATCTGGAACCCTGGTGTACTGAAGCTCCCGGAAACAGCAGCGTAGATCTTCCTGACTGCTGCCACCGCAGAGAGTTCGTGGGCAGCACCCCGCGAGCAAACTTGAGCCTCAGGACCACAGGTAAGCCCAACTTTTCTGCTGCAAGAGACCTGCCTGGTGAACTCGGACACACAGAGGCAGAATTCCTCTAGGACCGGGCACTTCCTGTGTCTTCCGAGAGTCCCACACCGGCGGATACCGGCCCCAAGCAGCTCTCTGCTCCCAGACCCCATGGGAGAGAGACCTCACTGCCTGGTCAGGTGGGCACTCCTGAGGCTGCAGACCAGAAGAGACTACCAACACTGCCCACCCCTGCCAACATCCCTGGCCCAAGAGGAAACTGTATAAGGGCTCTGGGTTCCCGTGGGGGAGGGCCCAGGTGCGGCAGGACCCCTGTGCCTGAGACACCGCCGGAACCTGAAGGAAACAGACCAGATAAACATTTCTCTGCACCCAAATCCCGTGGGAGGGAGAGCTAAACCTTCAGAGAGGCAGACACGCCTGGGAAACCAGAAAAGACTGCACTCTGCACACACATCTCGGACGCCAGAGGAAAACACCAAACACCATCTGGAACCCTGGTGCACTTAAGCTCCCGGAAACGGTGGCACAGATCTTCCTGGTTGCTACCGCCACAGAGAGCTCGTGGGCAGCGCCCCGCGAGCAAACTTGAGACTCGGGACCACAGGTAAGACCAACTTTTCTGCTGCAAGAGACCTGCCTGGTGAACTCAAGACACAGGCCCACAGGAACAGCTGAAGACCTGTAGAGAGGAAAAACTACACGCCCGAAAGCAGAACACTCTGTCCCCATAACTGGCTGAAAGAAAAGAGGAAAACAGGTCTACAGCACTCCTGACACACAGGCTTATAGGACAGTCTAGCCACTGTCAGAAATAGCAGAACAAAGTAACACTAGAGATAATCAGATGGCGAGAGGCAAACGCAGGAACCCAAGCAACAGAAACCAAGACTACATGGCACCATCGGAGCCCAATTCTCCCATCAAAACAAACATGGAATATCCAAACACACCAGAAAAGCAAGATCTAGTTTCAAAATCATATTTGATCATGATGCTGGAGGACTTCAAGAAAGACATGAAGAACTCCCTTAGAGAACAAGTAGAAGCCTACAGAGAGGAATCACAAAAATCCCTGAAAGAATTCCAGGAAAACACAATCAAACAGTTGAAGGAATTAAAAAGGGAAATAGAAGAAATCCAGAAAGAACACATGGAAACAACCCTGGATATAGAAAACCAAAAGAAGAGACAAGGAGCTGTAGATACAAGCTTCACCAACAGAATACAAGAGATGGAAGAGAGAATCTCAGGAGCAGAAGATTCCATAGAAATCATTGACTCAACTGTCAAAGATAATGTAAAGCAGAAAAAGCTACTGGTCCAAAACATACAGGAAATCCAGGACTCAGTGAGAAGATCAAACCTAAGGATAATAGGTATCGAAGAGAGTGAAGACTCCCAGCTCAAAGGACCAGTAAATATCTTCAACAAAATCATAGAAGAAAACTTCCCTAACCTAAAAAAAGAGATACCCATAGATATACAAGAAGCCTGCAGAACTCCAAATAGATTGGACCAGAAAAGAAACAACTCCCGTCACATAATTGTCAAAACACCAAACGCACAAAATAAAGAAAGAATATTAAAAGCAGTAAGGGACAAAGGTCAAGTAACATATAAAGGCAGACCTATCAGAATCACACCAGACTTCTCGCCAGAAACTATGAAGGCCAGAAGATCCTGGACTGATGTCATACAGACCCTAAGAGAACACAAATGCCAGCCCAGGTTACTGTATCCTGCAAAACTCTCAATTAACATAGATGGAGAAACCAAGATATTACATGACAAAACCAAATTTACACAGTATCTTTCTACAAATCCAGCACTACAAAGGATAATAAATGGTAAATCCCAACATAAGGAGGCAAGCTATACCCTAGAAGAATCAAGAAACTAATCGTTTGGCAACAAAACAAAGAGAAGAAAAACACACAAACATAACATCACATCCAAATATGAATATAACAGGAAGAAATAATCACTATTCCTTAATATCTCTCAACATCAATGGCCTCAATTCCCCAATAAAAAGACATAGATTAACAAACTGGATATGCAACGAGGACCCTGCATTCTGCTGCCTACAGGAAACACACCTCAGAGACAAAGACAGGCACTACCTCAGAGTGAAAGGCTGGAAAAAAACTTTCCAAGCAAATGGTCGGAAGAAGCAAGCTGGAGTAGCCATTCTAATATCAAATAAAATCAATTTTCAACTAAAAGTCATCAAAAAAGATAAGGAAGGACACTTCATATACATCAAAGGAAAAATCCACCAAGATGAACTCTCAATCCTAAATATCTATGCCCCAAATACAAGGGCACTTACATACGTAAAAGAAACCTTACTAAAGCTCAAAACACACATTGCACCTCACACAATAAAAGTAGGAGATTTCAACACCCCACTCTCATCAATGGACAGATCATGGAAACAGAAATTAAACAGAGACGTAGACAGACTAAGAGAAGTCATGAGCCAAATAGACTTAACGGATATTTATAGAACATTCTATCCTAAAGGAAAAGAATATACCTTTTTCTCAGCTCCTCATGGTACTTTCTATAAAATTGACCATATAATTGTTCAAAAAACGGGCCTCAACAGGTACAGAAAGATAGAAATAATCCCATGCGTGCTATCAGACCACCACGGCCTAAAACGGGTCTTCAATAACAATAAGGGGAGAATGCCCACATATACGTGGAAATTGAACAATGCTCTACTCAATGATAACCTGGTCAAGGAAGAAATAAAGAAAGAAAGTAAAATCTTTTTAGAATTTAATGAAAATGAAGGTACAACATACCCAAACTTATGGGACACAATGAAAGCTGTGCTAAGAGGAAAACTCATAGCGCTGAGTGCCTGCAGAAAGAAACAGGAAAGAGCATATGTCAGCAGCTTGACAGCACACCTAAGCGCTCTAGAACAAAAAGAAGCAAATACACCCAGGAGGAGTAGAAGGCAGGAAATAATCAAACTCAGAGCTGAAATCAACCAAGTAGAAATTAGAAGGACCATAGAAAGAATCAACAGAACCAAAAGTTGGTTCTTTGAGAAAATCAACAAGATAGACAAACCCTTGGCCAGACTAACGAGAGGACACAGAGTGTGTGTACAAATTAACAAAATCAGAAATGAAAAGGGAGATATAACTACAGATTCAGAGCAAATTCAAAAAATCATCAGATCTTAATATAAAAGCCTATATTCAACAAAACTTGAAAATCTGTAGGAAATGGACAATTTCCTAGACAGATACCAGGTACTGAAGTTAAATCAGGAACAGATAAACCAGTTAAACAACCCCATAACTCCTAAGGAAATAGAAGCAGTCATTAAAGGTCTCCCAACCAAAAAGAGCCAAGGTCCAGACAGGTTTAGTGCAGAATTCTATCAGATCTTCATAGAAGACCTCATACCAATATTATCCAAACTATTCCACAAAATTGAAACAGATGGAGCACTACCGAATTCCTTCTATGAAGCCACAATTACTCTTATACCTAAACCACACAAAGACCCAACAAAGAAAGAGAACTTCAGACCAATTTCCCTTATGAATATCGATGTTGATATGTTGATATATTTTAATATATGAAACTATGCCTATATTTACAGGATTAAGCATACTATATTGTGGTGAATGATGTTTCTGATATGTTCTTGGATTTGGGTTGCAAGAATTTTAAAGGATACGTTCATGTCTATGTTCATAAATGAAATTTGTCTGAGGTTTTCTTTCTTTATTTTTTTCTGTGGAGTAGCTATCAGGGTAATAGTGGCCACACAAAATGAATTAAATTGTTTTACCATCTGTGTCTGTGTCTTTTTTGACGACTATCGGTATGTCTTATTAAAAAGTCTTTTAGAATTTTACACTAAAAGCATAATGTGCAAGAATTTTTTTCTTGGTTAGGAGATTTTAATGACTATTTCTATTTCCTTTGTGGTTATGGGACTGTTGGGGTAGTTTTTCTGATCTTAATTCAAGTATAGCAAGTAGTACCTGTCTAGAAAATCATCCATATGTTTTGCAGTTCTGTGGGAAAAAATCTATTAGTTTCATTTTCTCTGAATAGTTTCAATTTTGATTACCTATCCATTGGTGAGAGTAGAGCTTTGATCTTCCCACTATTATTTTGTGAAGTTCACTGTGTGATTTGAGCTTTTAAATTTCCTCAGGTTTTAATATTTTGCTTTCTTTTTAACTTCTGATATTGTTAATTTAGATACCATCTCTGTGCCTCTTAGTTTGATTATGAGTTTTTCTATCCTATTGATTTTCTCAATAAAACAGTTCTTGGTATTGTTGATTCTTTGTATTGTTCTCCTTTGCTTTATATTGAATGACTTCAGCCCTCAGTTTTACCATTTCCAGCCATCTTCTCCTTTTGCTCGTATTGTGTCATTTATTCTAGAGCTTTCATGCATGCTGTTAAGTTGCTAACATGAGATCTCTATAATTTCTTGAGGAACTTAGTGCTATTAATTTCCTCCTATATAGTTTCAATTTTGATTACCTCTCCATTGGTGAGAGTGGGGCTATGAACTTCCCACTAGTATTGTGTAAGGTTCACTGTGTGATTGAGCTTTAGTGAAATTTCTTTGAAGAATGTGGATGCTCTTACATTTGTGTCCTAGATGTTCAGAGGATCTTTCCCTTTATTATGATGAAAGATCATTCTCCATCTCCTTTGATTAAGTTTGATTGATAGTCTGTTTTATTAAGTATTAGAATGGCTACTCCAGCACGTTTTTTGAGTCCCTTTGCAGGGAAAAAAATTTCCAGGTCTTTACACTGAGATACTATCTATTTTTGTCCCTGAGGTGGGATCCTGGTATGCAGCATAAGATAGATATTGTTGGGGTTGGGGATTTAGCTCAGTGGTAGAGCACTTGCCTAGCAAGTGCAAGGCCCTGGGTTCGGTCCCCAGCTCCGAAAAAAAGAAAAAAAAATAGATATTGTTTATGTAACCTGTCTGTTAGCCTGTGCCTTTTTATTGGTGAATTGAGTACACTGATATTAATATAAATAATGATATTAATGAATATTAGTTCCTGTTATTTTGATGTGGGAGGAGTTGTGTGTATGATTCTTCCTTTTTTTATTTTGCAGTGAGGTGATTAATTTCTTATGTTCTCTTGGGTATAGTTATCCTCCTTTTATTAGAGTTATCCTTTCAGTATCCTCAGTAGGATTTATTTAGCAGATAGATATTGTTTCGATTTGCTTTTGCTATATAATATCATGGTTTCTCTGTCTAATGTGATTGGAGTTTTGCTAGCTATAGCAGTCTGGCCTGTCAACTTTGGTCTCCTAGGGTCTGTAAAACATACTTTAGCATCTTCTCGCTTTTAGTGTCCCTGTTGAGAACTCAGATATAATTCTGATAACGCTACCTTTTTACTTTACTTGGCCATTTTACCCGCAGCTTTTAATATCCTTTCTTTTTTCTGTACATTTAGTGTTTTGATTATTATGGTGGAATGATTTTCTTTTCTGATTCTATTTTATATTCAATAAGGTTCTTGCACATTTATAGCCATCTCTATCGTTAATTTAATAATGATTTCTTCTATGATTTTGTTGAAGGCATTTTTTCACCCTTTGAACTGGGTATGTTTACCCTCTTTTATTATTTTTCAGTTTGGCCTTTCAATAGGGTTGCACATTTCCTGGATGCTTTGAGTTTGGAAGCTTTTACATTTGACATATTCTTTTATTCATATATCCATGCCATCTATGGTGTGCACTATTCCTGATATTCTTCTCTTTCTTCTATTGTGTTGGTGATAATTGCATCTGTGTTTCCTGTTATCTTTTTTGGGTTTTCCATCACCTGGGTTGCCAACATTTGTGATTTCATTATCTGTTTTCTTTCCTTTTTTAAATTATAGAATGTTTTATTCATTCCCATTATCTGTTTGATTATATTGTTGTTATTTCCTCAGTTAAAGTATTTATTTGTTTCCTTTTTAAGTGTTTCTACTTCTTTGATTGTACTTTAATACATTTACTTAAAAAATTCGTTTTATACGCATTAAAAGTATTTATCATCTTTACATGATAATATATAGGGTAAAAAACTTATTCTTTACATGTGTAAAGATATCCAGGTCTTGCTGTAGTAGGACCAATAGGTTTTTATGGTGCCATACTACATTGACCTCTGTTGATTATGTTCTTGTGCTTAAATTTTTCCATCTGGTTGTTTCTGGTATTGGCTGGTCTGAGTGTCTTGATTAGTGCAGGCCTCTAAGGAGACAGAGGGATGTGGGTCCAGGTTTTGAGCTGGAATCCTGACAGTCAGAGCTGTAAAGTGACACCCACATTGTGCTGATCTATGACTGCTGCAGGTGTAGGTACAGAACAGAAGGAAGATTTAACTTTTTTTTGAGAATAATTTTCCTAATAGTTCTTGGTGAGACGTGGGGCCTAGGAACACTATGTGTGTGTGTGTGTGTGTGTGTGTGTTTGTGTGTGTGTGTGTGTGTGCCTGCATGAATGTACACATGTGTGTTTTTGTGTTTTTGTACTGATGTCTCATATATAGCTGAGAACTCATCTTATTTTCAGTAATGGAACCAGTTGTGCATCTTTCTTTTGGCTGCTGCCCATTGTGTAAAGAAGCTTCTCTCATAAAGTCTGAGAAACTCTAAATGGAAGTGGGTATAATTATAAATATTAAGAGGGCAATTTATACTGTGACCACCTAGCAAAATAACAATAGTAGCTTATACACTGCGGCCTCTGACCTCCAATGGATGGGGGCAACCCATGCAATGAAAATGTTAGTTACTTAACTGTCAAGATGATGGTCAATTGTTGTGCTAATTTCTGTGTCTTCATCTCTTCCTTTAGAGTCACATGAATGTTGAGAGCTGGATTCTGCTGTCTCCCAAGCCAAGAGACTCCTAAAGATCTTTGAAATCTGTGATTGTTTTAGGGTTTGTACTGCTGTGATCAAACCCAATAACCAAAGGTAACTTGGATAGAGGAGTGTTTATTTCTAGTTACAGGTCACAGTCTACCCATAGAAGCCAGGACAGCAACTCAAAGCTGGAAGGGAAGAAGAGGACATAGAGTAGTATTAGTGTTTAGAGATTTGTTCTATATGTCTTATTCAGCTTGTTCTCTTACAGTAACTAGAACCAACATCTCAGGGATGTCTCCACCTATGTGAACTGGGCTTTTCTACATCACTTACCAATCATTAAACTTCAGCACTAATTGCACATGGGATAGTCTCATGGGAAACTCTCTCTCTCTCTCTCTCTCTCTCTCTCTCTCTCTCTCTCTCTCTCTCTCTCAATCCCTCCCTCCTACTCCCATTCTCTTATTCCTTCACTCTCCACCACTTTCTTTCTTTGTTCATTTTTGTTTTTTCTATAGCTGAGGATCTTGTGAAATTTACTCTGTAAATAAGGCTGGCTTTCAATTCAGAGATCAACCTGCTTCTGCCAACCAACCCCTGGGATTAAAGGGAAGCACCACCACTGCCTGTTGGTGGTGAGAATATTGTTAATTGAGATTCCCTCTACTCAATTGACTCTAGCTGGCATCAAATTAGCATAAAATAGTCAACTCAATAATCTTCTAGAAGATTCCATAGTGATCTGAAAATCCAAGTATCCTTATTATTAGGGAAAAAGTCTAGAAAAATAGTTTCACCTCTACAAACTGTTCTCTCTGTTTTCTCTTCACTCTCTTCCTGATAATCTAGCCAATCTGCCTGGAATAGAGGTATGGCCAAATTTATGAGTGTAATTTGATGGATAAACATACTTTGGCAGACAGGAGGAGTCACCTACTACAATCCTTTGGTGTGGGGCAAGTAAACAATGCTACCAGACAAAAGAACTGGTAAGGCTGAGAAGCTATGTTTTCTGGGTAATCACAGGATTGATAATGACAGTTGTGTGCCCAGCTGCTTGCTAACCTCTATCGTCTTGTACAAATAATTGCAACATCATATTAAAGGGTCATGGCAATCAGGTAGGGACCATTCACGAAGCCCCTTTTCAGGGAAATAGAGCATCCCTATCATCTCAGACTGAGCCAAAGGGAAACACTTACCTCTGGATTCCACTCTACTCTCATTTATTTTAATTTTTATTAGAAATATTTCTTTACTTACGTTTCAAACGTTATTCCCCTTCCTGGTTTCTTATCCATAAGCCCCAATCCCTCCCCACTTCATCCCCAATACCGGTATTTCCCCTATAGATCCCCCTTATTGTCTCACCCCATATTCTCTCGCAGCGGATTCCAACCTTGGCAGGACCAAGGGCTTCCCCTTCCACTGGTCCCCCAGAAAGAATATTCTCTGCTACATACGCAGTTGGAGCCCTGGGTCAGTGCATGTACAATCTTTCGGCAGTGGTTTAGTCCCAGGAAACTCCGGATGATTGGCATTGTTTTGATTTTTTTAAGGAGTTGCAAACTCCTTCAACTCTTTCAATACTTCCTCTAATTCAGCAAAGGGGGTCCTCTTCTCAGCTGGGTAGTTGGCTGGTAATATTGACCTATGTATTGGTCATGCTCTGGATGTTTCTCTCAGGAGAGATCTATATCTGATGCCTTTCAGAATGCATTTTCAGCTTCATCAATCTTATCTAGTTTTGGTGATTGTATATATGTATATATGGGACACAATTGGGCAGGCTCTAAATGACCATTCCATGAGTCACTGCTCTAAACTTTTCTTCCATATATACACCTATGGATTTTTTCCCCTTTTAAGAAGGAGTGGGACCATCCACATTTTTGTCATCCTTTTTTTTTTTTTTTTGAGCTTCCTGTGATCTGTGGATTGCATCTTGCAAAATTTGAGCTTCTTAGCTAATATCCATTTATCATTGAGTACATACCAAATGTGTTTTTCTGTGATTGAGTAACCTCACTAAGGATGATATTTTCTAGTTCATTCCATTTGCATATGAATTTCATGAAGTCATTGCTTTTGTAGAAGTACCACATTTTTTTTAATCCATTCCTCTGTTGAAGGACATCTGGGCTCTTTCCTGCTTCTGGATTTCATAAATAAAGGCTGCTATGAACATAGTGGAGCATATGTCTTTGTTGTATATTGGAGCATCTCGTGGGTATATTCCCAAGAGAGGTACAGCTGAGTCCTCAGCTAGTAGAATGTCCAATTTTCTGAGGAAACTCCAGACTGATTTCCAGAATGGTTGTACCAGTTTGCAATCCCACCAACAGTGAAGGAGTGTTCCTCTTTCTCCACATCCTCGCCAGCATCTGCTGTCACCTGAGTTTTTGATCTTAGCCAATCGCACTGGTGTGAGGTGAAATCTCAGGGTTGTTTTCATTTGCATTTCACTGATGATTAAGATTATTGAACATTTCTTAAGGTGCTTATTGGCCATTCAATAATCCTCAGCTGAGAATGTTTTGTCTAGCTCTGTAGCCCATTTTTAATAGGGTTATTTGGCTCTCTGAAGTCTGACTTCCTGAATTCTTTGTCTATTTGGGATATATACCCTCTATCAGATGTATGATTGTTAAAGATCCTTTCCCAATCTGTTGGTTGCAATTTTGTCCTAATGACAGTGTCTTTTGCTTTTCAAAACTTTGCAGTTTTATGAGGTCCCATTTGTTGATTCTTGATCTTGGAGCAATTGCCATTCGTGTTTGTTCAGGAAATTTTCCCCAGTGCCCATGTGTTTGAGACTCTTTCCTACTATTTCTTCTATTAGTTTGAGTGTATCTGGTTTGATGTGGAGTTACTCGATCCTCTTGGACATAATCTTTGTACAAGGTGATAAGAATGGGAAGATTTGCACTCTTCTACATGCCGACCTCTATTTGAAGCAGCACCATTTGTTGATAATACTATCTTTCTTCCACTGGGTGGTTTTAGCTCCTTTGAAAATGATCAAGTGACTATAGGTGGCGGGTTAATTTTTGGGTCTTAAGTTCTGTTCCACTGATTTATATGCCTGTCTCTGTACCACTATCACACTATTTTTATCACTATTGCTCTGTAATACTGCTTGAATTCAGGGAAGGTGATTTCCCCAGAAGTTCTTTTATTGTTGAGTATAGTTTTCACTATCTTGGGTTTTTTGTTATTTCAAATGAATTTGCCAATTGTTCTTTCTATCTCTATAAAGAATCGAATAAGAATTTTGATGGCGAATGCATTGAATCTGTAGATTGCTTGTGAAAAAAATGGTCATCTTTACTATATTAATCCTGCCAAACCATGAGCATGAAAGATCTTTCCATATTCTGAGATCTTCCTCAATTTCTTTCTTGAGACATTTGAAGTTCTTGTCACACAGGTCTTTCACTTGCTTGATTAAAGTCACACCAACATATTTTCTATTATTTGGGATTATTGTGAGGGGTGTCATTTCCTTATTTTCTTTCTCAGCCTGTTTATCCTTTGAGTAGAGGAAGGCTACTGATTTGTTTGAGTTAATTTTATACTCCAACACTTTACTGAAGTTGTTTATCAGCTTAAGTAGTTCTCAGGTGGAACTTTTGGGGTCACTTAAGTACACTATGATATCATCTGCAAATAGTGATATTTTGATTTCTTCCCTGCAAATTTGTATCCCTTTGACATCCTTTCACTGTCTGATTGCTGTGTCTAGGCCTTCAAGTACTATACTGAATAAGTAGGGAACAAGTGGGCAGCACTGTCTAGTTCCTGATTTTAGGAGAATTGCTTCAAGTTTCTCTGTATTTAGTTTGATGTTATCTGCTAGTTTGCTGTATATTGCTTTTACTAAGTTTAGATATGAGCCTTGAATTACTTATCTATCCAGGCCTTTTATCAGGAAGGGGTGTTGAATATTTTCAAATGCTTTCTTAGCATCTAATGAAATAACGATGTAAGTCTTACTTTGAGTGTGTTTATGTAGTGGATTACATTGATGGATTTTCATATATGCAACCATCCCAGCATCCCTGGGGTGAAGCCTACTTTATCATGTTTAATAAACGTTTTGATATGTTCTTGGATTCAGTTTGGAATAATTTTACTGAGTATTTTTGCGATGATATTGACAAGGAAAATTGGTCTGAAGTTCTCTTTCTTTATTGGGTCTTTGTGTGGTTTCAATATAAAAGTAATTGTAGAAGAGTCTGTTAGTGCTCTGTCTGCTTCAATTTTGTGGAATAGTTTGGACATTATTTGCATGAGGTCTTCTACGAAAGTCTGATATAATTCTGCACTAAACCCATATGGACCTGGGATCATTTTGGTTGGGAGACTTTTAATAACTCCTTCTATTTCTTTAGGAGTTATGTGTTTGTTTAGATAGTTTATTGATGTTTATTTAAATTTGGTCCCTTCTATCCGTCTAGAAAATTGTCCATTTCCTCCAGATTTTCCTGTTTTGTTGAATATAGGCTTTCATAGTAGATTCTGATTTTTTTTAATTTCTTCAGATTCTGTTGTTATGTCTCCCTATTCATTTCTGATTTTGTTAATTTGGACACACTCTCTGTGTCCTCTGGTAAGTTTGGCTAAGATTTTATCTGTTTTGTTGATTTTCTTGAAGAACCAACACCTGGTTTTGTTGATTCTGTGTATAGTTCTTTTTCTTTCTACTTGGGTGATTTCAGACCTGAGATTGATTATTCCCTGACATCCACTCCTCTTGGGTTTATTATTTCTTTTTGTCTAGAACTTTAAGGTGTGCTGTCAATCTGCTGATATATGCTCTCTCCTGTTTTTTTTTTTTTTTTTTTTTTTTTTTGCAGGCACTTAGAGCTACGAGTTTTCCTCTTAGTACTATTTTCATTGTATTCCATAAGTTTGAGAATGTTGTATCTTCATTTTCATTAAATTCTAAGAAGTCTTTAATTTATTTCTTTATTTTTTCCTTGACCAAGTTGCCATTGAGTAGTGCATTGTTCAATTTCCATGTATATGTGGGCTTTCTGCCATTTTTGTTGTTATTGAAGACCAGTTATCTGACAGGATGCATGGGATTATTTCTATCTTTCTATTTCTGTTGAGGCATATTTTGTGACCAACTACATAATCAATATTGGAAAAGGTTCCATGAAGTGCTGAGAAGAAGGTATATCTTTTTATTTTAATATGGAATGTTATATATATATATATATATACATATATATATATATGTATATATATATATATATATATATATATATATATGTCAAAACCATTTCGTTCATAACTCCTGTTAGTTTCTGTAGTTCTCCGTTTAATTTCTGTTTCCATGATCTGTCTAGTGATGAAAGCGGGGTGTTGAAATTTCCTACTATTATCGTGTGAGGTGCAATGTGTACTTTGAGCTTTAGTAAGGTTTCTTTTATGAATGCAGATGCCATTGCATTTGGAGCATAGATATGTAGCATAGAGAGTTCTTCTTGGTGGATTTTTCCTTTGATTAATATGAAGTGTCCTTCCTTACCCTTTTTAAAGAGTGTTGGTCGAAAGTCAATTTTATTAGATATTAGAATGGCAACTCCAGCTTGTTTCTTTGGACCATTCACTTAGAAAGTTGTTTTCCACCTATTTACACCAAGGTTGTGTCTGTCTTTGTCTTCAGGTGTGTTTCTTGCATGCAGCAAAATACTGGGTCCTCTTTATGTATCCATTATGTGAGTATGTCTTTTTCTTGGGGAATTGAGTCTGTTGATATTGAGAGATATTAAAGAATAGTGCTTATTGCTTCCCATTATTTTTATTGTAAGAGGTGGAATTATCTTTGTTTGTTTCTCTTTTAGTTTCATTGCAAGGAAATTATATTCTGGATTTCTGTACAGTGTAGTTTCTCTCCATATGGTGGAGTTTTTAACTATTACCTTGTGTAGGGCTGGGTTTATAGAAAGATATTGTGTAAATTTGGTTTTGTCTTGGAATATCTTGGTTTCTCCATTTATGTCAATTGAAAGTTTTGCTGGGTACAGTAACTTGGGCTGGCATTTATGTACTCTTAGGGTCTGTATGACATCTGTCCAGGATCTTCTGGATTTCACAGTCTCTGGTGAGAAGTCTGGTTTAATTCTGATAGGTCTGTCTTTGTATGTTACTTGACTTTTTCCCTTACTGCTTTTAATATTCTTTCTTTCTTTTGTGGATTTGCTGTTTTAACTATTATGGGACTGGAGGAATTTCTCTTCTGATCCATCCATTTGGAGTTCTGTAGGCTTCTTTTATGTTTACAGGTATCTCTTTTTTTAGGTTAGGGAAGTTTTCTTCTATACTTTTTTTGAATATATTTCTTGGCCCTTTAAGTTTGGAGTCTTCACTTTCTTCTATATTTATTATCCTTAGGTTTGATCTCATTGTGTCCTGGATATCCTGTATATTTTGGGCTAGAAGCTTTTTTCATTTTACATTATCTTTGACAGTTGTGTCGATGTTTTCTATGATATCTTGTGCCTCTGAGATTCTCTCTTCTATTTCTTGTATTCTGTTGGTGATGCTTGTATTGCTTGTATATATTGCTCCTTGTCTCTTCCTTTTGTTTTCTATAATCAGGCTTTCTCACTTTGTGCTCTCTTTATTGTTTCTACTTCCATTTTCAATTCCTTCACCTGTTCGTTTGTATTTTCCTGTAATTCTTTCAGGGATTTTTGTGCTTCATCTCTAAGGGCTTCTATTTGTTTACTTGTGTTTTCCTGCATTTTTCTATGGGTGTTCTTTTTGACTTTCTTAAAGTCCTCCATCATTATCAAAAATTTGATTTTGAAAACTAAATATTTCTTTTCTGGTGTGTTTGGATATCCAGTATTTTCTTTGTTGGGAGATCTGGGCACCGATGATGCCAAGTAGTCTTGGTTACTGATGCTTAGTTTCCTGCACTTTCCTCTTGCCATTGGGTTGTCGCTTGTGTTTGCTAGTCTTGCTGTTTCTGAGAGTGACTCAACCCTGGTATAGGCATCTATGCCAGTACTCCTGTAGAACTATTTCTCCTGTTTACTTTCAGCCTTTCCTGAGACAAGGTGTTCTGATTTCAGGTGTGTTCATGCTCCTGGACACAGTCTTCTAGCTCTAGGCATAGGCAGGAATTAAAGGTTCCTGCCCCAGATTGCTCTTGTAGGTCCTTGCACCCAGCAGACACAGTTGGCATTATGTGATTCTCTCTTGTGTCTGGTCTGTGGACAGGGGGTTGTCTCCACTGACTTCTCAGCAGTATCCACACTTCTGCAGATCCAGCTCTCTCCACCATGGGATTTAGGTGCAGGGAGCTGTCTGGCAAGTTCAGTTCAGTCCTGGGCACAGATCAGAACAGTTGGTACCACCACCTGTCTGTTCCTATATACTTGTGTCCAGGGGCACTGTGCAGTTTCCCCTTGGACGAGAGATATAGGCCGAGGTATGCAGAGGTAGCAGTCTGTCCTACAGCTTCAGAATGTCTCCACACCCTACTCTTAAAAGGTTTATAATGCTTCTATCCACAGGGAATATAGTGCATTTTTTATTTCACCAAAAATTATCATAGAGTGGCAATTTTATTGAGCTGTAATACTCAGAGGAAACATTCTCTCACCAAGCAATCATCACTAGAGGTTGGATTCAGCCTGCATGTGGTGTTCATGTCCCAGATGCCAATACTATTATCCTCGGCTGCCTGCATTTACTTGTGTGATTCATAGCCACTTCCTACTGCCTGTTTGCATAGTAGTTCCAGCTGTATTTCTCAGATGTTTGGCTGTTCGTGACAAACCAGAATCTGGAGGAACCTTTTTTTTTCTATTCGAGAGCAGAGATACAGAGAATATATCCTTTCTGCTGCAGCAGAATATAACACATGGATTCCCCTATGATGAACTACATTCTGCCTACTCTGAATAGTCATAACACCCCCAGTCACAAGGCAGATAGGCAGCTCAACAATTTGGGATACATGCATCACTTTCTTCATCAAGGTTCCTTACAAAACGGTAGGAAAAGTAAGCAGGCACTTGTCATAGCAGCGCATGAAATAATGATACACTGTATGAACTTTGTTTGAGATGGGAATTGAAGAGATTTGTGTGCAGCTCAGGTATTCTCTTCTTGGAAGAAGAAAGCATGCAGAGTGGAATTTGACCAGGAAGACTATCACATCTTTTCTACGGAAGAAGATGTGCTTGGTGGGTTCCTCCCTGCATAGCTTTCAGTGTTATTGCTTCATATGATGGTAAACAGCAGGGCTTCTCCATCAGGATTGGCAGGTTTTGAGGCTTTTTTCCTGTTTGGTATGAAATACATGGGGATGGACCTTGGCTGGGAGAGCATTAAGTAGGCAAGAACCTGTGGTCATTTTTTCCTTAATTTAAGAATGGAAAGGCTGATGCAGATGAGTGCATAGTGATGGAAAGCAATAGAAAGCATATTTAATAATTTGAACCCTGAGGCAGAGGGCTGTACAGTTCTCTCTATTCTGCACCATCTTTTGGGGCTCCTTTCTAAATTGTACTGAGTTGGGGTAGTTTATCAGAGTTGAAATGGTGTATGGAGCAGAAAAAATGTTCTGGGTTGCTTGGGTTCCCATGTGGTGTGATAAGGGCAACTATCGCATAAGCAAAGCATGTTCCTGCAGTCTACCTCCAGCACTGTAGTCTTCTTACTTATGAAATTAGATCTCTACTGGCCTGGAAGTTGCTGGGTTGGAGAGGCAGGCCAGTGATCCCCAGAACTACTTGTCTTTGATTCTTACTTTTGTGATTATGAATATGCTCCATCACTTGGCCTTATAGCCCTATGGTTTGTCTGGGATTGATCTCTGGTACTCATATCACTGAGTGGGCTATCTCAGTGTCCCAAAAGTGTATATTTAATGGCATGATTTCTGTGATGGAGAGACATTTGTATATGAAGGCACTTAGACACCACTTTCCCTGTGACTATCTATTTTATGTTGGTAGAGAATTGTCTGGAACATGCCTGTCACCAACAATCCATCATCCGATTGAGAAGGGACAGTTTGTAGAACACGGGCTGGAACAGAATGAAAAAGTTATAGGGTATCTTTCTATTCATTCTTTCTTTTATACCAAATTGGGTGTTTTATTAGAAATACATAGGATCTAATAATGAAATTACTTTTTTTAGCCAGGATCTAACAATGTAGACTTGGAGAAACAGAATTTGTTATATAGACTTAGTGTGACTTCAAATTCATAGAGAGCTACCTTTATCTGCCTCTGGAAAATTGGATTATGTTTAGACATGGCACAGACCTAATGGACCATAACAGCAAACAAAGAAAGAGAAATTGATACCAATTAAAATTGTGAATATAAATGTGAAAATATTTAATAAAATTCTCACAAACAGAATCAAAGAAACACGTCAAAATAATCTTCCATCATGATCATGTATGGTTCCTCCCGGGGGTGCAGGGATGGTTAAATATGCAGGAATCCATCTACACAATCCAGTATATAAAGAAACTGAAAAAAACAAAAAACAAAAACAAAAACAAAAAAAAAAACAAACAAACAAATGATCATTTCATTAGATGCCAAGAAAGCCTTTGACAAAATTCAAGAAGCTTTAATGATAAAAGTCGAGGAAAGATCAGAAATTCAAGACACATATATAAACATAGTAAAAGAAATATACAAGAAACCAGTAGTCAACATCAAACTAAATAGAGAGAAACTTGAAACAATCCACTAAAATCAGGGATAGACAAGAATGCCCGCTCTCTACCCTACCTATTCAATATAGTACTAGAAGACCTAGACAGAGCAATTAGAAAACAAAAAGGAGGTCGAAGGGATACAAATTGGAAAGGAAATGTCAAAATGTAACTATTTGAAAATGATACAATAGCATACTTAAGTGACACAAAAATTACACCAAAGAACACCTAAACCTAATACATAACTTCAGCAAAGTGACTGGGGAAAAATTAACTCAAACAAATCAGTAGCCTTCCACTACTCAAAGAATAAATAGACAGAGAAAGAAATTAGAGAAATCACACCCTTCACAATAGTCACAAATAATATAAAATACATTGTTGTGAATCGAACCAAGCAAGTGAAAAAAATCTATATGACCCGATCTTTAAGTCTCTGAAGAAAGAAATCTAAGAAGATCTTAGAAGGTAGTAAGATTTCCCACACTCATGGATTAACAGGATTAAGATAGTAAAATGGCCACTTTGCCAAAAGATCACTAAAGATTCAAAACAATCCCCATTAAAATTCTAACTCAAATCTTCTTAGTATTAGAAAGAACAATATACAAATTCGTTTGGAATAACAAGAAAAAAAAACAGTACACTGAAAAATTTTCTCAAAATAAAAGAATGTCTAGGGAATCACTATGTTTACATAAGCTATATTACAGAATTGCAGTGATAAAATTGTATGGTATTGGTACAGAGACAGGCAGGAAGGTCAGTGGAATAGAGTGAAGTCCCAGAAATGAAACTACACACCTGTCATCACATGATCTTTGACAAAGGTCCTAAAACCACACAGTGGGGGAAAAGATAGCATTTTCAAACAAAGGTGCTGGTTCAACTGGAGGTGAGCATGTAGAAGAATTCAAATTGATCCATTCTCATTACCTTGTACAAAGCTTAAATACAAGTGGATCAAGGACCTCCACCTAAAACCAGATATACTCAAACTGATAGAGGAAAAAGTACGGAAGAGCCACAAACACTTGGGCACTGGGGAAATTTTTCTAAAAAGAACAGCAGTGATTTATATTCTAAGATCAACAATAGACAAATGGTACCTCATAAAATTGAAAAACATCTGAAAGGCAAAGTATACTGTCAATAGGACAAAACACAACCAATGAATTTGGAAAAGATCTTTACCAATCCTACATCTGATATAGGGCTAATATAATAATATATACGGATAATTCAAGAAGTTAGAATCCAGAGAGTCAAATAGCCATATTAAAAATGAGGTTCAGAGCTAAATAAAGAATTCTCAACTGATGAATATTGAATTTCCAAGAGGCACCTAAAGAGATTTTCAACATCTTTAGTCTTCAGAAAAATGTAATTCAAAATGATTCAGAGATACAACAGCACACCAGTCAGAAAGGCTAAGTTAAAAAAAAATCAGGTGACAGAAAATGCTGTCAAGAATATGGAGAAAGTGGAACACTGTTCCATTGTTGTTGGGATTAGAAGCTGGTACAATCACTGTGGAAATCAGTATGGCAGTTCCTCAGAGAATTCAACAAAGTCATAATTGAGAACACAGCTATACTACCCCTGGGGATATGCCCAAAAGATGCAACAAAATATAACAAGGACACATGTTCCACTATCTTCACAGCAGACTTATCTATAATAGACAGGAGCTAGAAAGAACCCAGATGTCCTTCAACAGAGATACATACCGAAAATGTGGTGCATATACGCAAAGGAATACTACTTAGGTACTAAAAACAATGACTTCATGAAATCCTCAGGCAAATGGATGAAAGTCCCAGAAGAACACACTTTGTATACACTCACTGATAAGTGATTTTTAACCCCAAACCTTGGAATACCCAAGATATAATTCATAAACCACATGAAGAGAAAGGAAGATCAAAGTGTTGATGCTTTAGTCTTTCATAGAAGGGGAAACTAAATATTAACAGGAGAAAATGTGGAGAGAAAGTGTGGAACAGAAGCTGAAGCAAAGGCCCTCCCATATACTGTCAGCAAATCCAGACACTATTGAGGATGCCTTGAAGTGCAAGCTGAAAGGTTCTGGATATAGCTGTTTTCTGAGAGGCTCTGCAAGAGCCTGACCAATACACAGCCGGATGCTTCAAATTACCAATTGGATTGAGAATTGGGTCCCCGATGGAGTAGTTACAGAATTGACTGAAGGAGCTGAAGAGATTGGCAACCCCATAGGAAAGAAACACTAATATCAACCAACAAGTCCCACCAAAACTCCCAGGGACTAAACTACCAATCAAAGAGAATTCATGGATTAAACCATGGCTCCAGTTGTGTATGTAGCAAAAGATGACCTTGTTGAGCATCAATAGGAGGGGAGGCCCTTAGTTCTGTGAAGGCTTGATTCTCTAGTGTCAGGGAATTCCATGGTGGGGTGGTGGGAGGAAGTGATTGGGTCGTTGGGGGAGCACATTCATAGAAGCAGCAGGAAGTGGGGTAGGATAAATAGTTTCCAGAGGGGCTACCAGGAAAGGGGAAAAATTTGAAATGTACATAAAAAAAATCTAATAAGAGAAAAAATGGTTTATGTACACCTGATGACAAGATGCATTCAACATATCCCTCATCCAGTAACTCCAATGAATTCTTTCTCATCTACTTTAGGGAATTTTTTCTCTTAGGAAAACCACTTTAGAGAGTCCTTAGTTAAATTTTTTTGCACATGGTCCCAAAAACCCTTGGACAAGCCTGTTGTCTACTTTTGTGTTCTCATAGAGCTCTGGGCAGAAGCAGTCCAAGTACCTGTCTACAGTGTACATACAACAGGACTTGACATAAGAGCAGATAGTGTCTTTCCAACACTGAAGCCTCATCTGACACTTTAATTCTCTCAAGAGGAAGATGATCCAGAAGATATCACATGACTTGGCAGTTTGTTACCCATCAGAATAGCATTACCCTGAGTGTGGCCTTAATTCGGTTAAGGAAAACAACTCCATGACAATGCTTCATATCCATGATTTACTTTGAAAAGGTATCTCAGTGACAACTTGAACAAATCCTTTCACTTCCAAAACATTAAAAATTCACCCCTTCCAATAAGAATTCAACTTGTAATCTTTAGATAATGCAAGTATTTAGATATTATTTTTCCTTGAAATAGAAAAGAAACAAATGACATTCACAACCATGTTATTGAAACATTAATATGAATACTAAATTATTCATGAGCATAACAATAACATGAAGGTGATATTGTATCAATCACAGGCAATAATGCTTCATTTTGTGTTGATGAAGCATCTGTGGAAGCCTTAATATATCAGATTACTAGGTAAAATAAGGAAACTTGTGTATCCATGCAAGTGTTTCTTCTTGGGGGAAAGGAATACAGCCTGTGGGCTCCAAAGTCCCAGAGGCTTTTGTACATTTGTAGCTGCCCAGAGGGAGTCTGCTTTTGTCTCTTTGGATAAGCACTTCTCTCCTTAGCTTTTCTTAACTACTGGTCACCAAATGACATTATGGAAAGATGTTGCACATCTCCTCTTTAAAAAATTTTGTTCCTTTCCTACTCCACTTGCTGGCAATCTCCCACCATTACTTCTTTTATACTCCATGTTGGTTGGCTCTCAATCACTTTCAAATCCAGCTCCAGGGGATAAGAAGCCTTCTTCTGGCCACCATGGACATCAACACACACACACACACACACACACACACACACACACACACACACAGAGAGAGAGAGAGAGAGAGAGAGAGAGAGAGAGAGAGAGAGAGAGAGAGATGTGGATTTCATTTCCTTCGCAGCAATATATGGGTGGCTCACAGTAATCTGTAAAGGGATCCAGTGTCATTTTCTGATTTGTCTAGTATAATTATATACATAAAATAAATAAAATAATTCTTGCAAGAGAACTATAAAAAAGATAATAAGGCCACATTCAAAGAGAAACAAACAAAAAAACAAACCATCAAACAGAAAAACAGCTTACTCTAGTGGAGTTCTAAGCGGAAGAGAAACTGGTTTCTGTTCCAAACATAACAAGAACAAGCAGGGAAGGATTTATTGTAGGGCACGGGATAGATGCTTGTGTGTAGAGTTCCAATAAGAGGAAATAACAGGGCAACAGTAGTTATGGCTAAGCAACTGCAGGACTTCTTGCTGAAGACAGTTAGAGTTGTCCAATAACCAAGTAAATAGCAAAGTGTTCTCAGACAAGTGCTGTGGATTTTTTTTCCTTACAAAATCCTGATGCGACATGTCAATATTATGTCTAGATGAGACAGAAGTCTAACTAATAATTAGGCACGGTAAGTATCTAAGCATATATACAGATATATGTAATAACTCTATGCTGTACAAAAGCCACAACGCATGAGCACATGAACACACACACAATATACACACAAACATTTTATATAACAATTCAATGCAGTATATATCTGTATCTATATCTATATCTAAATCTATATCTATATCTATATCTATATCTATATCTATATCTATATCTATATATGTACAGCATATGCACAGGTTTGTATAACAATTTTATACTGTACATACACACCCACATATGCAAATCATTATTATAACTCTATGTTCCACACATATACCTATATATATACATATATATATATATATATATAATATATACAATTTGATATGCTAGCTATGTGTTGCACACATACATCCACAGCATACATACAGGCTTATATAATAGCATTTTTATATACATACATCCACAGCATATATACAGGTTTTTATAATGACTCTATGCTTTATACATATATTCACATGTACACCCATACCTGTTATATAGGTTACTTTTCTCATTGCTATGATCAAATACCTGATAACAATGTAGGAAAGGAAGGGATTATTTTTGCTAAAAGTTCAAAAATGTAGTCCATCACAGTGTATAAATAATAGGGGCAGAAAGTCAAAGAAGCTGGTAACGTTGCACTTACAGTCAGTAAAGGGGCGCCCTGCAGATTTCAAATGAATCACAAAGGGAGATAAAAATCAAAATCTAGTATAGATTTCCTTTGTCACCTTGTATCAAACATCCAGGAGTCTAATAAGAGGCAGTTTATTTCTATTATATTTAACTCAGTACAATTTGGGGAAAAATTGGTGTAATAAACTTCTAGATGCAAAAAGAAGCATAAATACATTGAAACTCAACATGGTCATCAGAGCAAGACTCAGGGAACTTGTGGACCATGCTCTAACAATTGTGTTTCTGGGACTAGAAACAGCACAGTCTTACTGAAGAACCCTGGATTGAAAACATATGACAACTCCACCCACTGTGATTATGAAGTGCATCTGCAGAGACAAAGTGGAACCAGGCAGCATGCTGGCTCTGGCCTCTGAAGCTAAAGTCAGCCAAAACTTTTGACCAAGGAAAAGGACTTTCTTGTGTCCCTTTTCTTGGTATTGTTATGTTCTTGGGTAGCTTTTACTGTTTCCTTTCTACTTTTTTTTTTGGCTTCTGTTTAACACCATGTTACACAGAGTATTAGGCCCTTCAAAAAGCTTTGGAACAAGCTAGGAGGCTAAGCAGAGTCTGAATTTGAGGTTTCCTGGAAAGCCACAAGAGTTTTAGTTTTAATTGGAATCCTTCAAGTGAGGAGCCTTTTTGTGACAATTTTGGAAAATTCCTGGTATGGGAGTTAAGGCACTTGCCTTTAAAGACTGAAATCTTAACCTGAAGTCTATGGGAAAAGCTTAAGGTAGAAAGGAAAGGAAGGATAGAGAGAAACATGAGGAGAACCATAGAAACATAAGAATAATAATACAATGAACATATCAACAAACAGACAAGGTGGAACGGATTAGAGGACTGATGAGCAAACCCACATAGTTCTATCCATATAATTTCTAGTCCTAAAAGTTTGGATATCCATGTGTGGAAAACAAAATTTGATTCATGCCATGTATCCTGTGCAAAAGCCAATTCAGGTCTCAAGAGATGGTTCAACAATTAAAAGACATTGCGGAACAATCATGAGGACGAGAGGTTGGATCTCAGCACCAAAATAACATGTAGGGCACTCTGTGCTTGCCTGAAACCTCAGCTTTGAGAGGAAATGGAGGCAGGAGAATTAACAAAGTTTGGTGAAAAAACACAACCCAGTGCTCAGAGAAAGGATCTGACTCAAAAATTATACGCCCACATACACACTCCCATTCATGTGTGTGTGTGTGGGAGGGGTGGGTGTGTTGGTGTGTGTGGGTGTGAGGGGGTGTGGGTGGGTGTGGGAGGGTATGTAGGGAATGATAAGGAAGACACCTGATACCTTCTTCTGGCTTCCACACAGGTGTACAGGCAGGAGCCCCTGCATCCACACATATACATACACATATACACATAAACATAAACAAAACAAAACACTTAATTTTACACTTAATTCCAGCGGGTTAGGAGCAGTTTGGGTGATTTAAGTGAGAATAGGCCTTGTAGGCTAATGAGATTAAATACTTGGTCCCCAGTTTGTATAACACTTTGTGAAGGATTAAGAGGCCTCGTTAAATAATATATGGTCTTCTTAGAGGAGGTTTGACCTTATTGGAGGATTGTGACCTTGTTGGAGAAGGTGTGGTGCATTTGAAGGTAGTATGGCCTTTTTAAAGAGGTGGGATCTTGTTGGAGAAGGTCTTTTGGGAAGGGTTGCTACAATGCTGGAAAAGCTCTGGCCTGGCTAGGGGAGGAATGGGTATGTAGAACATGTGGCATTGGTAAAGGATGTATGGACTTAGAAGTATGGTCTTGCTGGAGAAGGCGTGGTCTTGTTGGAGTAAATGTGGCCTGTTAAAGTAGGTGTGGGCTTGTTGGAGAAAGTGAGGACTTAGCGGAGGAGATGTAGTAGTTGTAGTAGTGTTAGAGGAATTGGAAGAGAAGGAGAATAGGAAGCTATGCTGTAAATTGTACCTTATTAGCATACCATGTTTGTTGAACACACAAATTCATATCATTTGTGTTTCACTGTACAATGCCTGCACAAATTCAAGTCAACGAAATGTCCTTTTAAGTATGTGAGACACTCTTCATGCCTCACCTCTAACTGAACAATGATTTGCAGTTGGCAAATAAAAATTATTCTTCATTGAATGTTTGGCCACTGGTGGGTTCCATATCCCTCAGTGGATGGATACATGTACAGACATATATATGCAGGATTAATGGGATTTAGTAGATTATGAATAAATGAAGAAATTATGAATTTAGGAATGAATTTTGGACAGAAATAGGGGAATTGGACTGGGCAAATAGGGATGGCCTGTGATTATATTTTATTGTAAATATTTATCAAATTCTCAAGGAAATATGAATACTGTGATTTATTATGATGAGAATGGATAATTTATGATGAATTAGTTCAAGCATAACCTAATAATAAATAAATGAACCAAACCAAAGGATATCCATTATATGATATAAGAAGATTAAACTCGGGTGAGTCAAATGCTGACTAAATATAAAACTCAATAGATTGGCAGCATAATTTGAAGACGTGTCATACAGTATAGCAAAAGTACAAATGTATCCAGATTCCTTTTATAAATAAAATAAGGTAACAAAGTTTATTTTAGAGAAAGACTGAGCAAAATGTAATATATAATTTCACACAGTTCTTTCTGCTCTGCCCAGATACTGATATAGAAGTATAAAACTTTCATTTCATGGGCTGGAGATGTAGCTCAGAAATTAAGAGAAACAGCTGTTCTTTAAGAAGACATACATTTCCTTCTCAGTTTCCAAATACTAGGAGAGAGTGAAAGAGTGAAACAAAGGAAGTATTAATGAATTGCTGTGTGAATTGAGACAAGGTTTCTCTGTTAATGATTATCTTTATATCATTCTTGCTAGACTTCTTGCTAAATCCTCTAAGTCAAGGACAACACTTTCTGATCGATCTCTTTGTCTCAAGCCCTGTTCTATAGAGATAAGCATTGACAAATGATGACCAAGAAGAAGTTCTTGTTTTGTGTCTGTTTCATTTGGCCAAAGGAGACTCAGGAACAAAAATAATTGAGAATGTCTTTGTTGTATGAGTAATGACTCATAAACCTAAAGACAAGGACATACTCAATAGTGGCAGGTGTCTTTGGGCAAGAGATGTTAATGCCATGTATACTTAAGACAAGTGGTTAACGTCTAGAATATGTAAAGAAGTAGAAAAAACTATACACATACACACACACACACACACACACACACACACACACACACACACACTTCCTACACCAAACTGCCAAACATCTGGCTGTTGAAAGTAGAAAGTAAATCAGTATAAAGTGCCCCACATCTTTAGGTATCTGAAAAGTGCAATTAAAACTGATCTGAGATTTTAATGCTTCCCCTGTCAGAATAGCTATTATCAAGAAAGAAAAGGATTTGGCTGAAAAGGTGACTCAGAAGTTAAAAGGGATTGTTGCTCTACCTAATTTCAGTCTCAGGACACATGACAGTTGCCTGGTTTTCCAGCTCCTGGAAGTCTGTACCATCTTGTGTTCTACACCTATACCTGTACTTTTGTTCACAAACTCACTTCCACATAGTCATAATTTTAAAAAGAAAGTAAATAACAAATAGTGGTAGGGAGGTAAAGATGGGGGCAAAGTGTGACCTACATGATGATAGTGAGAGTAAAATTATGCTAAAAAAAAAAAAAAAACAGTGGAAACCAGTAGGGAGGAATCTCAAAAGAATACAATTAATAAAAACATGACTCAGCTACTCCTTGGCACTTGCTTGAAGGATGGCATAGCTAACCACAGAGATACTTACACATCATTGTTCATTTCTCAGATCATTTGTAATAGTAAGGTAATCGAGTCAGACTAGATGTCCATCAACATAAGAATGGATAGTAAAAATTAGACATGTATATAGTGGAACTTTAATTTGTAGTAAAGAAAAAATAAAGATTTATGAAATTTTCAGAAAAACTGATGAAATGGCTGATGCAGAAGACAATAGAGACTAGAAGTGGGGATGCTGGAGACCAAAGAGTACCCTGAGGAAAGAAGGGGCAGGGAAAGTAGGGATAGAGTATTCAGGGGCAGGCAAAAGGGATAGAGAAAAGGGGGGAGAGTAGGCAAGGGGTGAGAAATCAGCCAAAATGAAACATGCATAAGTAATTTACTTTCCTATTGTGTTGAAATACTCTGACAAAAACAACACAAGAAGGGAGGAGTTTCTTTCAGCTCATGCCGCTAGGAACTGCCTATCAGTGAAGTATCTGCACCCATCATGTCCATCAACAGGAAGTAGATACATAGGTTAGTTCTCAACTCACATATATCTCTGGGAACACCCCTAGCTAATGAGCAGTTCTTCCCATCTTAATTAACTTAATTAAGAAACTCTATCACAGGTATGCTTAAAGTTCCATCTCTCAGGTGACTCTGGATCTTAACAAGTTGACAATTGAGATTAATCACTTCATTTCTCTGGTGGCATTTTGTTTTGGTTCAGAGACTCCAGGAAAAGCAAGTGTGTCCGGTTTTCTCTGTCATTTGTTCCCCTTTCAGGCTAGCTAGACAATACTAACATGCTTGTGTGGCTTCTTCATCCCCAATACTTGAAATATTAACAGTCTGGGATTTAGAAAGACCTGCAGACACTCCCTAGAAGGTACTCCCTGCCACTAGGTGGTGAATGATTGGTGAATGCAAAATAAAATATTGATGTGCTGAATCACACATCAGGCCTGTTTCCCTCCAAAGGAGCTTGTGACTTGTGTTACTAAGACATCACAGCATGTGTTGTTTTTGTCTGTTTGGAACATTACAACCTCAGATTAGTTTTGACTTACAGATACCCTGGAACATTTAGGCTAATACTCCTATGGACCTTGGCAGGTGGCTGCTGGGAATCAGTAATAGGAAATTTTTACCTTCCTTGGATCATGAAAACTTATGAGAGCTGACTCAAAAAATTCATTTTTTTCTGCATGCCCTCTGTTCTCTTCATCAATAAGCACTTTCACCCTCTTTACACAATTCTGTCAATGAAAGCTTTATGCATGCTTTTAGTAATACTCCTCATTTTAAAAATATTTGTTTTGAACAGTTTGCTTTTCTAAAATGGACTAAATTTCTAAACTTGAGAAGTGACTTTTACAGGGAGTGAGAGCTGCACTTGTCTGTATGTATAAACAAAATTATTAAGAATACAGTTATGAATTATGTATGGACAATGTATTGTGGGAAGTGCAACACCAGGACACATTTGTAACACAATTCCTACATCTAAGGCTTTGGGAATACTGAAGACAAAAAAATAAAAAAGAGTGTAAGAGCCAGGAAAGAAGGAAATCTTATATTAGATTCCCCTAGAAAGACAAGGAACTACATTTGTGATGTTCTCAACAGTATGGCTGACAAGCAAGGTTTAAACAAATACAATACCAATAGACATGCTAATGTGGAAGGGGAAGTTTCACAGGGTCCCATCTCTAGACAAAGACTGCTGAAAGTGGGAAAAGTAGTTTTTCCTAAGAATAGCCTCATAATTGAGTATACAACACCTAATGGTCAGCCCTGAATTCACATATATACAAGCAACAATTATCGGAGTCAAAAAGTTGTATTTGTATATTTATATATATGTACAACACAGAGGTGTATAAAAAAATAATGCTACATTGTGGTTATAGGCAACTTGCTTTGTCATATACAAACAATCCACTCTCTTTAGTCACTTCTTTTAATGAAGCCATACAAATTTTCTTTAAAAGGTCGTTTTGAAAAGATTTATCATGACCAGTTGTGATTTTCATTAAGATGAGATCATAAATTTTAGAGGGTTTAACACAGAAGGAATGGGAGGAACAGGAGGAAGGAAAGGAAAGGCAGAAATGATGTAATGATATTTTGTTGAGAACTAAAGCAAATGTAGCTTTTAAAGCTACAAGGAGAGAAAAAGGATTGAGATTATTCTAAAGTTTGTGAATATGTGTGTATAAGTCAGGATATGTGTATGTGAATGTATGTGGATGATGACAGAAGGATGTGGGCTAACAGATGTGAGAGTTCAGAATAAGATACTGTAGAAGAGCTGCAAGTGCTCCGAGTCATTTCCGAATCCCCACAATTATTTTCTCGTCAACAATTTCTGAAGTAGCAATTTCCTTGCCTTTTTAGAAGACCAAGTAAGAGCTTTACACTTTTAAGCCACTCAAACATGTACTCCTTCCATTTTTTCCAATAGCAGATCTTGGTAACATTCATTATTCATTGTTTACACTAAGTATATATCCAGCTGAGCAAGCAGTGAACGTAGATTATTTTTTATTCCCTGTAATATTTTTATTTTCTTTTGTTGTTAGGTAAATCTTTTTTATTAGTTATTCTCTGCTCCTGTGATAAAATATCACAATCAAAAGCAAGTTAAGGAAAAAAGTTTCGGTTTGGCTCATGATTCCTGACAGTTGGATTCGATCAGGGTGTGGAAGTCATGTCAGCAATGGGATGTAGGGAAGGAGGGAGGAAAGGAAGTAGGGAGGAAGGAGGAAGGGAAGAAGGGAGGGAGGGAGAGAGACAGAAGAAAAAAACACAGAAAGTGAATTGAGGCTCTCAAATCTCACCCCAGTGTTATATTTTCTCAAACTGGCAAGGCTGTGTGATTATCTGAGGACCAAGGATTCAGAAAAAAAAGCCTGTGTTGGACATTTCTCATTCAAACCAGTTATTTTAATTTGGTTATCACTATTAAGTCTTTTTGTGGACTTCACTCTTTTTCACTGTATGAGTGTTTCTTTCCAGGCACCCTTTCTATGAAAGCCCACATAAATCAGTGTTTAAGGTTAGACCAATAGGCTCACCAAAATATTTATTTTTTCTTTTGAGCACTTGTACATAGGCTGCATCCAGAATCTAAAGGATGATCCTGGGCTGGCCTGTTTCTCACCAAAAGAATAACATGAAGAAGATAAGGCAGAACCCGTCTGGGCCTGTTAGTTGTATTGATGGGGATCTAGGAATTTGGATTCCTCTTAAATTGTTCCAGAAAAACTTATATTATTCCGGGACCAGAAAGGGACTGATATGGGTAAACATATAGGGGCAGTATAGGAGCTCAACTGCAGTTCTGAGGTCATTCAAGTCTGTTTCTTTAAGAGGCTTGTCTGGGTTGGCTCTTGTGATAGGGTACTGGCTGAATTCCACAGCAGCCTTGGTGTGAGTTTATCATATCTTTGCTTTGGCACCAGCAATTTACCTGATAAGGTACTTCCCTTTGGCTTTACACTTCTTCATCAATTCTTTGTACAGTGTCAGCCGGGTCTTTCAATAACCCTTTCAAGCAGGTGTGTCAGTATTTTTGGAGTCCCCTCAATCCTTTATTTTGGCTCACAATGAGTACCATGTATCTCCTGTTTCTGTCAACCCTGTACTAGGATTACAAGTTTGTGGCACTGTGCCTGGCATTTACCTGGACCATGGGTAAGGGATCAAAATCAGGTCCTCATGTTTTCAAGACAAGTCATCAGGGTGATAACTGTATTCCAAGTCTTTGCTAGATGCTTCACCCTTCTGGAGAAAATATTTCTTCTCTGCCCTCAGAAGCAGTTTTCAAATTCTGATTAAAATACATCCCGTGCTCCTCTCAATCTGTCAGTGGCTCAGTGAGCATTCCTGTTATTCCATTAACTTCTGCAGTTGCATTTGAACTTTTTGTTTTGCTGTTTCCCGATCTACCATTTTCTGATAGTTCCTAGAGTAGTCAAGTTTCCTCTTAACATGTGTCTAAAGTTCTGTTTGTTTTCAGGTAGAATCTGATATAATCCACTTTGTTTCAAACTTGCCATTCTTCTGGGTGCTGAGATTACAGGTATATGTTATGTTGCTTGTCCTTGGTTAAATTTTGTCTTTTGGGACAGACTTCTGGATTGGGGACCACCTGTTTTACTCTTCCTTAGCTTCTTAGGAACATATGTTAAATCAGAAAAATGTGTTACACTTATTCCAAACAAATGTACCTACTCCTAGTTTGGGTGGAGTTTGATGTAATACTATTCTTTTCACTCCCACTTTTCATTGATTTTGTTGAGAACCTCTTTTCTTTTTAAAGATTATTTATTTAAATAATTGATTTATATGTGTGTGTCTTTCTGTGTGTGTTTGTGTGTGTGTGTGTGTGTGTGTGTGTGTGTGTGTGTGTGCCTGTGTAGTCAGGGGCAGAATAGGGTATTAGTGTGTGAATATATTACTCTTTCTGTTTAGTAGGGTCTCTTCCTGATCCTGGGCCTCATGTACTCCCTCTTAGTCTAGAAGCCATTAAGCTTCCATGTTTCCCTTATTGCCACCTCCTCAGATCTGGCATTACAGCTGTAGACAGGATACCTTGCTTGTTTTTCAGGTGCTGAGATCTTAACTCTTGTCCTCATTATTGTACAGCAAGTGTTCTTAACTATTAGTCCATTATTCCAGGGCCTTGAACTTATTTTCAAAGCACTTTTTAAAATTTTGTTGCAGCAAAATTTTGTGAGAATGTAATGATTATAAACATATAGACCAAGATATAAGCCACATAAAAACCTTGGACTATAAAGTTCAGCAGTAAAAGGTGACACACAGAATCTGTGAGTAAGCCTGTGGAGGAAAGCATAGTACTATTTATCTGCCAGGTGTCTGGAGTGTACTGGAAGACTATGGTTGAGGTTAATAAGCATATTTGCATTTTCCCGATGCCCTGGCTTGAATGGTTCAGCATTTCTGTTTTGTTTAAGCAGGATTCCTTAGTCTAAATGCTACATTCAAACAAGCACCTTGGAGAGATGCATACCAGTTTCAAGAGTCAACTCTGTAGTTTAACATGCTGTACTGAATGTAACCAAGAATTTATTGCTCATCCCCAGTTGCCATGTGTTTGGGGGCCTGGGAACAATTCAATCAGAAAAATAGTTGCTTTGCAAGTGTGAATACTTGAATTTGATCCCTAGACCATATATGAAGTTGATTTTTTTGTATGTGCCTGTAATCCTAATCATTAGGAGGCAGAAGCAGGTAGATCCCATAGCTGAAAAGGCAGTTTGTCTAACCTAATTGGTGATCTCCAGGTCAGGGATGCAAACTGTGTCAGAAAATTAGATGGATGCTTGGTGTGAGTGGCCCAGGACTTTGAGTCTGTCACTTAGAAGGCAAAAGAAGACTGATTTCTGTGAGTTCAAGACCATCTTGGCTATACAGTGGGACCCTGCCTCAAAGACAAACAAAAGAACTCCTGTCACAAAAATAAAATAAAACATCAACCACAACAACTGAAAAAAGCACACACAGGCACACACACACACACACACACACACACACACACACACACCCACATACACACACACACACAAAACTAGATGAATGGCACGTGAGGGAGAGTTATTGTCCTGACTCCAAACATTCACTTGCATAAACATGAGTTCACACACATACATAATATATACATGCAGTGAAACTTGCATGTGTTTGTTGTATATGTTCTAGTGTTCAAGTATTTACTTGAGGATTATTTCTTCTTTGATGAATATACCACGCTTGCTTTTTTCCTGTCGGCATGATGAAAAAGCCAGTTTTTAAGAAGGTGCAGACATGCTGATGAAATTTGTTTAGGTAGACTTTAATAGAGTGGTAGAATGAAGACTCCATTAATTTTTGTTAGACACTTGCATTGCTCAGTTCGACAGGTTAGACGTTGTTTTTCTCAAATAAATGAAACTTTGAAGTTAAATGTTACTGCAGCAGAGCATGGCACAACCTCACTAATTCAGGACTGGTTGTTTATAGAGACAGAGGAGAAATATTATTCAATCTTTGAACAGTTTCTTTTCTTCAATATAACACTAACTCAAGCAGGGTCCCTGACAGAGCATTTGGCCAAAAATAATAATACTAGTGTTATAATCAGGACCATTTTGTATTGTTTTATTAACAGAGTTAGAGGATGCAATTTGTGGGGCTGAGGGTGAAGGGCAGACTAATCACAAGGGAAGGAGTTAGTTTTCTGAGGTACTCTCTGATGTGGAGGTATACCTAACTCATTACTTATACCTCCAGTGAATTTGTACAGTTTAACCACACAAAATCTCTTTCTGCAGCTGCAAAATATATAAAATTTTATCTGACTTTCTAGGAAGACTAAGAGTTTGTAGTAGATATAGAAAATAGTTGTGGCGAAATTTAACATTTAGGTTCACTTCATACTTGAATAATAGACTAGATCATCACAAGCTACAGGCTTACAAGTACCTTACATGCTCAGTCATATTGCCATCTTAGTTTTTGAGATGTGTCTCATTTCTCTCACTAGCCTGGACCTCACCAAGTAGTCTGAGCTTACTGACTGGTGTTAATACCATAAACCTGCCTCTGAATTCTCAACATGAGGATTAGACATGGCAAAAGTCCTGGTATATATTTATTTTTTTAATGTGGGTTCTGGTATTGGAAGTCAGAGCTTCATGCTTACTTGACAAGCACTTTGCCATTGAGCTTTCTCTCAAAGTCCACTTTGCAGTTATTACAGCATAAGTTAAAGATTTTAGGTTTGACTATACTCATGAAAATTGATAGAAACCATGAATTGCTATTATTTAAGTCATTGGGGAATTTGAGGGAACACAGTAGGAAGCCAGAGTATGTGAGCTTTGTCAGCTCAGTTGTGAGATGACAGATGATGGATGATATGGAGATAACAGAAAGAACCCAGGAAGCCAAGTTAGGCTAGGGAAAGGAAGGTAGGTAATTGGCAGGGAGAGGACAGAAAGGAGATGGATAGCAAATACAAACTATATAATATACTTGAGTGAAAATGCATGTATTAAACTTGCCACTGTCAGGGTAGAGAGATGCTTCAGCAATTAGCAGTGCATACTGCTTTTACACAGAGTCCAAGATCAAGTAGTTAAAAAGCTTCTTATAATTCCATCTCCAAGATACCTGATGCTATAATCTAGTCTCGGTGGGCATCTGCATAATCATGTTCATACACCTACATGCATATGCATACATTCACACAATTAAAAATAATAGAGTAGGTCTTATAAACCTCCTTACTATGTATCTGTGATGGTTAGGTTTGTCATTTTTATGCACTCTTGATTTGCTTGGGAATAAAGTCTGAATGAAGGATTTTCTACATTGGGTTAGCAAGTGGGCAAGTCTTCTGTAGATGATTTTGACACTTCATTGGTGTAAGAGGATCGAGCTAACAGAGCATAGCACTGTTAACTCTGCAGGGGAGCCAGAACTGTATAGAGGTAAAGAAATGAAGCTAATCAAAAGACAAACCGCAAGCACACATGCACTCATGTCTCTCTGCTTTTGACTGGATAGGATGTTGCGTGTCAAGATCATGCCACTTGAAATGGAATAACCTGGAACAGTAATCCTAAATAAACACTGTTCTTTCTTCTTTTTTAAAATTAATTATTTTATTTATTTACATTCCAGACATTGCCCCCTCCCTGTTCCTCTGACCCACAGTTCTTCCTAATCCCCCTCCCCTGTGCCTCTGACAGAATGCTTCCCCTGTCCAACCCCCAAGAAATCCCCCTTCCCTCAAGACTCAAGTGCTTGCAGAATTAGGTATAACCTCTCCCACTTAGGCCAGCCAGACTAGGCAGTCGTCTGCTGTACATGTGGCATGGCGCTTGGACCAGGCCTTGTATACTCTATGATTGGTGGCTTAGTCTCTCAAAGATCCTAAGGGTCTGGGTTGGTGAGACTATTGGTCTTCCTATGGGGTTGCAATCCCCTTCAGCTCCTTCAATCCTTCCCCTAACTCTTCCATAGGTGTGCCTGGCCTCCTTCTAATGGTTGACTATAAACATCTGCAACTATCTCAATCAGTTGTGGTTATAGAATCTCACTCATGTTAGGCTATGCTAGGCCCCTGCCTGCAAGCACATAATAGCATCAGTAATAGTGTAAGGTTTTGGTGCCCACCCATTAGATGGGTCCCAAGTTGGGCCTGTCACTTAACAGATTTTCCTTTAGTCTCTGTTCCTTTTCTCTTCTGGTATTTCTTTTAGACAGAAACAATTCTGAGTTAGAAATTTTGACAGTGGGTTTATAACCTGGTCCCTCTTCTGGTGGCCCTGTCTATATACTGGAAGTGGTCTCTTCAGGTTCGCTCTCTGCACTGTTGAACATTTTGGTAAGGTCATCAATATTGAGTCCTGAAAGTCTCTCACATCCTAGGTCTCTAGGACTTTTTATAGGGTCACCCGATCTCCCACCACCAAAAGTTGGGTATTTCAATTTATTCTTCTGGCACTCAGGGCTTCTCAGCCGTTTTTCCCCCTATATCATTTTTTTCCCTTTCTGCCCCACCCCTGCCCTGTATATCATTCAGTTCCATACCTCCCTCTTTCTTCCATGAGTATTTTGTACACCCTTCTAATTGGGAATGAATCATCTTCACTTGGGCCTTGCTTCTTGTTAAACTTCTTACATTCTGTGAGTTGTATCATAGGTATTCTGTACTTTATGGCTATTATCGACTTATCAGTGAGTACATACCATGCATGAGTTTTGGGCCTGGGTTAACCCACTCAAGATGATATTTTTCAGTTCCATCCATTTACCTACAACCTTCATGATGTCTTCATTTTTAATAGCTGAATAGAATATCCCATTGTATAAATGACCCACATTTTCTGAATCCAATCTTCAGATGAGGGACTTCTATGTTGCTTCCACCTTCTGGCTATTGTGAATAAGGCAGATACAAACATAATGGAGCATTTATCATTGTAGTATGGTATATAATCTTTTAGGTATATGCTCAGGAGAATATAGCTGGGTCTTCAGGCAGAGCTTCTGCCAAATTTCTGAGAAAGCACCTTATTGATATGCAGAGTGGTTCTACAAGTTTAAAATTCCATCATAAGTACCACATCCTTGCCAGTATGTGCTGTCGTTTGAGTTTTTGATCTTAGCACAAGATGAAATCTCAAGGTTGTTTGGAGTTGCATTTCCCTGATGAACTTAAGCTACTCAACATTTCTGTATTTCTCAGCTATTGTGAGATGCCTCTGTTGGAAATCTTTGCTTAATTCTGTACCACATGTTTTTCCTGCCTTTTTTTAATTTAGGATGAAATTTATTTAAGAAATATAATTTTGCATTTTCTTTTTTTTTCTAAGTTCAACTGTGAGCATTTATTTTACATGTAATAATCATAAGTTCTGACAAGAAAGAAATACATTTTTCATTTCACAGTAAATGGCATTACAGCTTTGAGCACTAAATCATTTTGACATTTATGAATGAGCAAATGGAAAGTAGGGAATGAGTGTTAAAAATAAAGCTATCTTTAACTGTTCTATTAAAAAGACAAAGATTTATTGTCCATCTCTGAATGTGAATGTGCCTATTTGTGTTCTTGTTCACACAGTGGAATTTCTGTGGAGCCACAGTACAGAGAGCATGTGCGTGGGCTATATGTCAGCCCAGGATGGCAAAGCCAAGGTAAGTGGGAAAAACCGGGTCATAACCTGAATGCCTTATAGCCAGTGTGTAAGCTTCCAGCCAGTCTGTTGAAACACATGACTTTCCCACGTCTCACGTAGTAACCAGTGAACTACATTCAAAGCACAGTCAACAGTTCCAAAGAAAATCAGATTTTTAAACTGTTCTTCTTGACACCATGAAGTGAATTAGGAAATTCTGCTTTCATTTTGTTCCCTTTGCCCATATGAATACCTGAAAAGAGGAAACTCAGGATTTGTAAAAGAAAATGGGATTAAGGTTGACAAGCTAACCAAGATGGGTGAACCATAAGGAAGGTTGAAAAAGATAAAGGAAACTGAATCAATATAAAAGTATACCCTGGCTGTGTCTCTGCATCCTTCCTAACAGTAATGGCTGACATGCTTGTAGTCATATTCTCTTGTCATCTGCTGTATCCTGTCATCTGTCTACATGGGCTTTGCCTCTGTGTGCCACATGACTTGCTGTGAGCCACAGATCAATTCTTGAGTTGCCAGGTATCCTTGAACTTACAATGCTTGATCTTGAGAGTAAAAGTCAAGATTTGTGAATTTAGTTTTATATTTGTCTCATGTTTCTGTTCAAAAAACTTTTAGGAACAGCTGTGAAATATGACATCTACTTGGCATTAAAGTACATTAGCTGCAAAGTTATGATCTTGGGAAGCCCCCCCCTTTCATTTTTTTTCAGTTACTACTGTACTTTATTGTGTTCAAACAAATCACTATGTTACAAAATTAGCAAGCTGCCATAATAAAAAATAAGGCTCCTCTATCCAGCACCAGATAGCATCATTTTACTTTCAAGCCTAGAAATTGCACACTTGTATATTAACCAAACGAAGATGAGGATTGAGAGTTCATCTTGGTGGATTTTTCCTTTGATGAATATGAAGTGTCCTTCCTTATCTTTTTTTATGACTTTTAATTGAAAATTGATTTTATTTGATATTCGAATGGCTACTCCAGCTTGCTTCTTCTGACCATTTGCTTGGAAAGTTGTTTTGCAGCCTTTCATTCTGAGGTAGTGTCTGTCTTTGTCTCTGAGGTGTGTTTCCTGTAGGCAGCAGAATACAGGGTCCTCATTGCATATACAGTTTGTTAATCTATGTCTTTTTATTGGGGAGTTGAGGCCATTGATGTTGAGAGATATTAAGGAATAGTGATTATTGCTTCCTGTTATATTCATATTTGGATGTGAGGTTATGTTTGTGTGCTTTTCTTCTCTTTGTTTTGTTGCCAAGATGATTAGTTGCTTCTTCTAGGGTATAGCTGGCCTCCTTATGTTGGGCTTTACCCTTTATTATCCTTTGTAGTGCTGGATTTGTAGAAAGATATTGTGTAAATTTGGTTTTGTCATGGAATATCTTGGTTTCTCCATCTATGTTAATTGAGAGTTTTGCAGGATACAGTAACCTGGGCTGGCATTTGTGTTCTCTTAGGGTCTGTATGACATCTGTCCAGGATCTTCTGGCCTTCATAGTTTCTGGCGAAAAGTCTGGTGTGATTCTGATAGGTCTGCCTTTATATGTTACTTGACCTTTTTCCCTTACTGCTTTTAATATTCTTTCTTTATTTTGTGCGTTTGGTGTTTTGACAATTATGTGACGGGAGGTGTTTCTTTTCTGGTCCAGTCTATTTGGAGTTCTGTAGGCTTCTTGTATGTCTATGGGTATCTCTTTTTTTAGGTTAGGGACGTTTTCTTCTATGATTTTGTTGAAGATATTTACTGGTCCTTTGAGCTGGGAGTCTTCACTCTCTTCTATACCTATTATCCTTAGGTTTGATCTTCTCATTGAGTCCTGGATTTCCTGTAAATTTGGACCAGTAGCTTTTTCTGCTTTACATTATCTTTGACAGTTGAGTCAATGATTTCTATGGAATCTTCTGCTCCTGAGATTCTCTCTTCCATCTCTTGTATTCTGTTGGTGAAGCTTGTATCTACAGCTCCTTGTCTCTTCTTTTGATTTTCTATGTCCAGCGTTGTTTCCATGTGTTCTTTCTTGATTGCTTCTATTTCCATTTTTTATTCCTTCAACTGTTTGATTGTGTTTTCCTGGAATTCTTTCAGGGATTTTTGCGATTCCTCTCTGTAGGCTTCTACTTGTTCTCTAAGGGAGTTCTTTATGTCTTTCTTGAAGTCCTCCAGTATCATGATCAAATATGATTTTGAAACTAGATCTTGCTTTTCTGGTGTGTTTGGATATTCCGTGTTTGCTTTGGTGGGAGAATTGGGCTCCGATGATGCCATGTAGTCTTGGTTTCTGTTGCTTGGGTTCCTGCGCTTGCCTCTCGCCATCAGATTATCTCTAGTGTTACTTTGTTCTGCTATTTCTGACCGTGGCTAGACTGTCCTATAAGCCTGTGTGTCAGGAGTGCTGTAGACCTATTTTCCTGTTTTCTTTCAGCCAGTTATGGGGACAGAGTGTTCTGCTTTCAGGCGTGTAGTTTTTCCTCTCTACAGGTCTTCAGCTGTTCCTGTGGGCCTGTGTCTTGAGTTCACCAGGCAGGTTTCTTGCAGGGGAAAAGTTGGTCCTACCTGTGGTTCCAAGGCTCAAGTTTGCTCGTGGGGTACTGCCTAAGTCCTCTCCGCGGCGGCAGCAACCGGGAAGATCTGCGCAGCTCTTTCCGGGAGCTTCAGTGCACCAGGGTTCCAGATGACGTTTGGTGTTTTCCTCTGGCATCTGGATGTGCACAGAGTGCAGTCTCTTCTGGTTTCCCAGGCGTGTCTGCCTCTCTGAAGGTTTAGCTCTCCCTCCCACGGGATTTGGGTGCAGAGAACTGTTTATCTGGTCTGTTTCCTTCAGGTTCCGGCGGTGTCTCAGGCGCAGGGGTCCTGCCGCTCCTGGGCCCTCCCCTACAGGAACCCAGAGGCCTTATACAGTTGCCTCTTGGGCCAGGGATGTGGGCAGGGGTGGGCAGTGTTGGTGGTCTCCTCCGCTCTGCAGCCTCAGGAGTCCCCACCTGATCAGGCGGTGAGGTCTCTCTCCCACGGGGTTTCGGAGCAGAGAGCTGCTAATTTTGCATTTTCTAAGTTACTTTTTCTTGCTTATTTTTTTTACATTTTTCTTTAATTGGATATTTTATGTTTACATTTCAAATGTTACCCCCTTTCTTGTTTCCCCTCCAGAAAAACACTCTCTCTCCTGCTTCTGTGACGGTGCTCCCCCACCACTCCCCTCCCATCCCCTGTGCTGACATTTCCCTACACTTAGGAATCAAGCCTTGATAGGATCAAGAGTCTCTTCTCCCACTGATGCCTGACAAGGCCATCATCTGCTACATAGATAGTTGGAGCCATAGGTCCATCCCTGTGTACTTTTGTGATGGTGGTTTAGTCCCTGGGAGCTCTGAGGTTTTGGTTGGTTGATATTGCTGTTCTTCTTATGGGGATCCAAACTCCTTCAGCTCCTTCAGTATGTTCTCTAACTCCTCCATTGGGGGCACAATTCTCAGTTCAAAGGTTGGCTGCAGGCATTCACTTCTGTATTTGTCAAGGTCTGGCAGAGCCTTTCAGGAGACAGCTATATCAAGCTCCTGTCAGGATGCACTTCTTTGCATCTACAATATTGTTTGGCTGTGTATGGGATGGATAGTCAAATGGGGCAATCTCTGGATTGCCTTTTATTCAGTATCTGCTCCACAGTTTGTCTCCATATATCCTCCTGTGAGTATTTTTTTCTTCTTCTAAGAAGAACTGAAGTATACAAAACAGACACGCTTTAGTCTTTCTTCTTCTTCAGTTTCATGGGGTCTGTGAATTATATCAGATCTCCTAAGCTTTTTGGCTAATATCCACTTGTGAGTGAGGTATACCATGGGCATTCTTTAGTGACTGGATTACCACACTCAAGATATTTTCTAGTATCATCCATTTGCCTAAGAATTTAATGAAGTCATTGTTTTTAATAGCTAGGTAGTATTCCATTGTGTAAATGTACCATATTTTCTGAATCCATTACCCTGTTGAAGGACATCAGGGTTCTTTCCAGCTCTGGGTATTATAAATAAGGCTGCTATGAACGTAGTGAAGCATTTTTTTTGTGCCTATGCCCAAAGTGGTATAGCTGGGTCCTCAGGTCCTACTATGTCCAATTTTTTAAGAAACCACCAAACTAATTTCCACAATGATTGTACCAGCTTGCTATGCCAACAACAATGGAGGAGTGTCCTACTTTCTCTACATCCTTGCCAGCATCTGCTGTCACCTGGGTTTTTGATCTTACCCATTCTGACTGGTGTGATGTGAAATCTCAGGGATGTTTAGATTTGCATTTTACTGAGGACTAACGATGTCGAACATTTCTTTAAGTATTTATTGGCCAATTGATATTCCACAGTTCAGAATTCTACTTTTAGCTATGTACTCCATTTTTTAAATAGAGCTTTTTGTTCTTTGGATTCTACCTTCTTGTGTTCTTTGTTTATATTGGATATTAGCATCTTTCAGAAGTGGATTGGTAAATTTTTTTTTCCAATTGGTTGGTTGGTGTTTTGTTCTAATGACAGTATCCTTTGCTTTACAGAAACTATGTAAATTTATGAGGTTCCATTTGTCAATTCTTAGTCTTAGAGAATAAGCCTCTGGTGTTCTGTTCAGAATTTTTCCTGTCTGCCCATGTGCTCCAGGCATGTTCCCACTTTTTTTCTATTAGTTTATGTGTATCTGGTTTTATGTGGTAGTTCTTGAGGAACTGAACTTCATACAAGGTGATAAGAATGGATCAGTTTACATTCCTCTACTTGATGATCTCCAGTTGAACCATTTATTGAAAATGCTGACTTTTTTGCCACTGGTTGGTTTTAGGTACTTTGTCAAACATGAAGTTACCATAAGTGTTTGAGTGCATTTCAGGGTCTTCAGTTCTATTCCACTGATCTATCTGCCTGTATCAGTACCAAAACCATACAGTTTTTATCACCATTGCTATGTAATACAGCTGGAGTTTAGGGATGGTAATTCCTCCAGGAGTTCTTTTATTGTTGAGAATAGTTTTCAGTATACTGGGCTTCTTATTCCAAATTAATTTTCAAATTGCTCTTCCTAACTCTATGAAAAGCTGAGTTGGAATTTTGATGGTGATTCCATGAATCCATAGATTCCCATCAGCAAATGACCATTTTTACAATATTAATCCTGACAGTCCATAAGCAAGGGAGATCTGTGATCTTCTGATAGCTTCAACTTTTCTTCAGAGTCTGGAAGTTCTTGTCATACAGATCTTTCACTTGCTTGGTTAGAGTCACCCAAGGTATTTTATATTATTTGTGATTATCCTGAAGGGTGTCATTTCTCTAATTTCTTTCTCAACCTGTTTATCCTTTGAGTAGTGGAAGGCTACTGAATTGTTTGAGTTAATTTTATAACCAGCCATTTTTTTTTAAATTGTTTATGAGGTTTATGAGTTCTCTTTTGGAATTTTTTGGTCTCTTAAGTATAATATCATATTGAAATAGTGATATTTTCACTTCTTTTCCAAATTTTATACTTTGTTGTAGGGAGCCGTATTGGATTTGTGCCTGGCCACTTTGTGACTATATGACTCAAAGTGGCTATGTGACTCTTGCCTGCATGGCCACAGATGTTCAACCTTGAAATGACTACCACAAAGCCTTGATATTGTTGGACAAAAGCAGCTCCCATGAATTTAAGGCACAGAAAGATAACTTTCACAGGATGTTTCAGTCTGAGCAAACACCAGACACTCCAGTGTCTCCATCGCATGACCTCTTCACCTTCTGCTATCGCTGCTGATATGCCCTCCTCCCTCCATCCTTTGTGTTTCACAAAGACACTCTCCCTACCTGAAAGCCTTAAAAGCTGTAATGTTCACCCCAATAAATGAGACCTTGACAACAGAACATTTGCTTACTCTCCTTCTTCTCTTCGCCCCCATTGATACACAGGTGGAAGGCCTCTTCGGGACCCTGAATAACTGAACCCACTGGACGGGTCACTTTCTTCTCATTTTGTTGTCAAATTGCTCTGGCTAGAACTTCAAGTACGATATTATATAGGTAGGGAGAGAGTGGGTAGCCTTTCCTTTTCCTGATTTTAGTGGGATTGCTTCAAGTTTCTCTCCATTTAGTTTGATGTTGGCTACTGATTTTCTGTATACTGTTTTTACAATGTTTAGGTATGACCCTTCAATTCCTGATTTTCCAAGATTTTTACCATGAAAGGGTGTTGAGTTTTGACAAATGCTTTCTCAGCATCTATGAGATAATCTTGTTTTCTTTTTCTTTCAGTTTGTTTATATTGTGGATTATGTTGATGAATTTCTGTATATTGAAGCATCCCTGCATGCCTGAGATAAAGCCTACTTGATGATGATGGATGATCGTTTTGATGTGTTTAGGATTTTGTTTGCTAGAACTTTATTGAATGTTTTGGTAATGATATTCATAAGTGAAATGGGACTAAGGCCTTCTTTCTTTTTCGGGTCCTTGTGTGGTTTAGGTATAAGTGTGAATGTGTGGCTTAATACAATGAACTGTATAATCTTCCTTTTTTTTTATTTTGTGGAATACTTTGAAGAGTACTGGTATTGTCTTTTTTTTTAAGGTCTGGTAGAACTCTGAACTAATATCATCTGGTCCTGGGTTTTTGTTTTTGTTTTGTTTTGTTTTGGTAGAGGTTTTTAATGGCTGCTTCTATTTCCTTAGTGTTTATAGGATTGTACAGATAGTTTATCTGATCTTGGTTTAACTTTTGGGACTTGTTTTCTCTCTAAGAAATCATTATTAGTTCTAGATTTTCCAGCTTTCTTGAATTATTTTTTTAGTGCAAATATATTTTTTAACATTTTCTCAGTTTCTTTTGTTATGTCTCCCTATTTTTCCTGATTTTGTTAGATGGAATACTGTCTCTTAAGTTAATTTGTAAAGAGTTTATCTATTTTCTTAATTTTTCTCCAAGAAACACTTTGGATTTTTTTTTGATTCTTTGAAATTTTCACTCTGTACCTAATTGGTTGATTTCATCCCAGAGTATGACTGTTTATTTCATACCATCCAGTTTTCTTAGGTGTTTTACATCCTTTCTGTCCTAGAGCTTTCATGCATGCTGCTTTGTTGCTAGTATAGGATCTTTCCAATTTCTTTTTGGAAAAACTTAATTTTATAAATTTTTCCTTTAACATTGCTTTCATTCTGTACCTTAAGTTTGAATATGGTGTGCCTTAATTTTTATTGAATTTTAGTGTTCTTTCTTTCTTCTTTCTTTCTTTCTTTCTTTCTTTCTTTCTTTCTTTCTTTCTTTCTTTCTTCCTTCCTTCCTTCCTCCCTCCCTCCCTTCCTTCCTTTCTTCCTTCCTTCTTTCCATTTGTTCTTTCTTTCTTCCTTGACATTATTATTGATTAGATAGTTACTAGATTTTCATCAGTATGTAGAATTTCTTTTGTTTTTATTTTTCTTGATGTCCAGCCATAGTTTTTTGTGATCTGAAAGAATATAAGGATTATTTCAATGTTCTTGTATCTTTTGAGGCTTGCTATATGTCACATTATAAGGTAAATTTTGGATATGGTTTCATTAGATGCTGAAAAGAAGGTATACTCTCCTGTTTTAGGGTGAAATATTTTATAGATATCTGTAAAAACGTTTGGTTCATAACATTTTTTTTTTAGTTTCACTGTGTTGCAGTTTATTTTATGTTTCAATGACTTGTCAATTGGTGAGAATTGCATGTTAAAGTCTCCCACTAATAATGTGTGAGGCTCAATGTTTGTTTTGAGTTTTAGTACGATTTTGTTTATGAGTATTGTTGTCCTTATATATTAAAACTCTCTGTCTAGAAAATCTTATTTCTTCTTGATTTTCCAGGTTTTTTTTTGAGGATTTAGTGCATAGATATTAATTGAGACTTCATCTGTATGAATATTTCCTTTGATAAATATGAAGTGTCTTTCCCCAAGTCTTTTGATAACTTTTGGTTGAAAGTCTATTTTCATGGATATTATAATTGCTACTCTAGCTGGTTTCTTGGGACCATTTTCTGGAAAAACTTTTTCCTACACTGTGTTAGCATCTGTCTTTGTCACTGAGATTGTTTCTTATATGCTGGATCCTATTTATGTATCCGTTCTGTCACCCTGTGGAATTTATAGAATTGAGTTTGTTGATGTTTCAAGATATTAAAAAGCAATGAGAATTAGTTTCTATTATTTTTGTGGTTAGAGGTGGTATTAATTGCATGTAATTCTCTTTTGGTTTTATTTTGAGATGATTAGTGTCTTGTTTTCTCTTGGGTATAGTTATACTCATTGTGTTGTAATTTTCCTTCTAATATCATCTGTAGGACTTGAATTGCAAAGAGATATTGTTTAAATTTTAATTTATAATGGAATGTCTTCTTTTTCTCCATCTACGGTGATTGAGACTATTGCTTGATATAGCAACCTGGGCTGGTATTTCTGTTCTTAGTTTCAGCATGACATCTGTCCATGATCTACTTTCTTTTACTGTCCCAGGTGAGAAGCCTGGTGTTATTCTAATATGTCTGTCTTTTTATGTTTTTTAGTCTTTTTCCCTTACAGCTTTAAATATTCTGTGTATTTAGTGCTTTGATTATTAAGCGATGGAAAGACATTCTTTTCTGGACCAAACTTTGGTGCTCTTTATGCTTCTTGTACATGTAAGGCCATCTCTTTCCTTAGGTTAGGGAAATTTTCTTCTTTAATTTTGTTGAAGGTGTTTTCAGGCACTTTGAACTGAGAATCTCCATCCACCCTCTATTTCTATTATTTTTAGGTTTGGTCTTTTACTTTGCCCTGAATTTCTTGGAAATTTGGGGTTAAGAACTATTTGTACTTTGTATTTTATTTGACCTATGTGTTCATGTTTTCTATAGGATCTTCTATGTCTAGACTGTCTTTTTTCTCTTATCTTGTGTGCATAAAGGTTGTAGCTGTAGCTCCTGATCACTTTCCTAGGTTTTCCATACCCATACTTCCATCCATTTGTCATTTCTCTGTTGTTTCAAAGTCCACTTTTAGGTCTTGGACTGTTTCATTCAATTCCTTCACCTGCTTGATTATGTTTTCATACTTAAAAGAGAAAACCTTCTCTAACCTCAATATTTGTCATATGCCATAACATTAACAGTCTGTCATCTCTCAATTAATAAATGTAAAATATTATCTGTTGTGGCAAGAAGCATACTTGATCTAATCAGGGGTCCTGATAAAGGGTGTTTGGAAGCCCCAAAAGAACAACTTGAAGTCAATCATGGCTACAATCTGACATCCATTTATAATGCACATGCAAGAGGGCTCCATAGGCATCTCGGCATATATCTCTTGGATCTGCTGTGTGCTCAAGATAGCTTTCTGCTCGGGACAGCTCTCTGATCAACACAGCAGACTGCTCAAGTCAGCTGTCTGTAGAGACAACTTACTGTTAGAGACAGCTCTCATGTGCTAGCAAAAAAGCTAAAAACTCTCTATTAGCATATGGGTTTTCTGACCAAGGTCAGAAAAGCTGCTAAGAAAGAAAAATATTGAATTTTCTAGAATATATTCTACAGAGCTGTGTTCTCTTCAAGCAGTTCTTTCTGGATAATTCTCTCCTGCCGACCAAAACATAGTATTTTATTTACAGATCAATCCAGTTATTTATTCCTGGTTCCCTTATGATTATCTTACTAATTAGCATTTTATGTCTATAGCCTATAGATTTACAGAAAAATCAGTAAGTACATTTGTTTTTTTATCATGGCATATGAATTCAGAGATCTCTCTAAGCTATGAAAGAACAGAAAACAAGATAGCTGTGTGGGTTCAACACCATGGTTTGCCCAAATTAGCTCTGTCCCAGGATGACCTTGAACTCAGCAATGTGTCTGCTTGGTAAGCACAGACAATAAGCTAGCTGGGTGTGATTTTGCCCTCTGGTTACCACTTCTCAAATGTCTTTATCTTTTTCTCTTTGTGCCTGTCTGATTATCTGGCTCATAGTGCAGCTGGTTTTTTTAGGTCTGTGAAGCCCCTCATATAATTTGAACTCAAGTTTTCAGAATTCTTTCCTACAGCCTTAATGGCTATCCCAAAGTCATAGCTTTTATCTTTCTGGTAAGGATATAAGACAAACCTTTCACCACCTGCCATGGACTTATGCTACTTCTAATTATCATGGAGACATAAACCTTGGCATTGAGGACATTTTCCAAAAGAAGAACAAAAAGTAAATTATGTACATTATTACACAACAAAACTTACACTTAGCAAAGGTCGATAATTCTGGAAGCCCATGTCCTACTGGCTCTCCACCAGGAGCAAGATCTCTGTCATGCTCTTTCTTCCAAGGAGGTCATGTGGTATTATAACTGTGACTTTAAGTACAATACTGATTTCCCAAGGCTCTGTTTTTAGCTATGAATATGGCCACTCCTTCTTGTTGGGATTCAAAAGCTCTTTAAACCAATCCATCCTTTCATGACAGATTCTGAAGTTTGCCCTTCTGCTCTGCAAAATTTCCTATTTTATTTGCTTCTGGAAAATGTTGAATATTTTCACCCATCCCTTTTCAGAAGCTGTTATGCAATGTTCAGGTAATCCTCGGATGCCCTAGCGAATCATGTGTGAAACCCACACCCTCTACACTAATGTTTTTCTTGTTCTTTTCTTTTCACTGCCATCAACAACTTAGCAGTTGGATTTTTAAGTAATCATCCTTTTTCTCAGCATTGTTATTATAAGAATAAATGTGACGAAGCAACTTAATGGAGAAAGTGTTTACTTTGGCTCACAGTTAAAGGATACACTGTCTATCATGGTGGGCAAAGCATGGTGGCAGGAGCAGGAGCCAGCTATCACATTGAACTGGCAGTCAGGAAGCACAGAGAGAAGAATGCTTGTGGTCAGCTTCTTTGTCCTTCAATTCACTATTTTAAATATTGTTTGTAATTTCAAACATGTACATGTATGCAAGAAACTTTGTTCTTATCCACTTCCTACTCCCCTTCCCACCCTATCACTCTAAACTCTCTCTTTCTCTCTCTCTCTCTCTCTCTCTCTCTCTCTCTCTCTCTCTCTCTCTCTCTCTTTATTGTGTTTGGGGCACCAGTCCATAGGACATTGCTGCCTACATTCAGGGTAGGTATTCCATTTCCATTCATTTAATCTAGATAACTCTGCCAGACATGTGGTCAGGGTACTGTTTCCGTGGCTCCGTGGTACTTCTTAATCTCTTCTACCTGAAGGCCCAGATTAGGCATCCTACTTTTACCTAATCATCGTGCGTAAGAAGTTTGGCACATGTAATAAAGAAGGTTGTATAGTATACCATTCACCAGAGAAGATTCTACTCTGCTCACAAGCTTAGCAATTATTCCTTCAGATATCCTTGGCAATGGACTATTCCAGGTTTTGCCCTAGGAATGTGATAATCTGCTCCCATATAAGGAGCTTGTTGACCACAGAATGAGAGGGTGCAGATCAAAGAGTATTACACTGTTTGTGCTAACTTGCTCTCAAACTGTTCAAACATAATATATTCTACATTTTTCTTTATTTCACTTTAGTTTATTAAAATTTAGTAATTTTTTCATTTGATAGTTTTCTACAAGTGTGCAGTGCATTTTGATGACTGTCTTATGCAACACTTATCTCCAGTCCACCCCTTCTATTTTATCCACCTCCACCTCCACAAGCCCTTTTCCCAGGTTTGTATCTGTTTTGTTTGTAAGTCACTGTTTCTTTCCTAGAATCCATCAGTAGCTCATAGTTCATAAAGGATGGAACAGGGTCACTTGGCTCCTTCATTATCTATGATTGACTATTGTTAGTCAAATTTTGTACAGGTCCATTGACTGTAGTCCATGCCACAGTGAAACCCTGCCATAGGACATTTCTTCATCTCTCCCTCTCCTCTATTATGCATTGTTCTCCTGGAGAAGGTAGCATAAATGTGTTTTTGAGGATTGAGTGATTGATTAACCATCACTCTCAGTAATTTGTGCAGTCATGCATTTTTGCATTTTGCATTTTCTTCTTTTCATTACATATGGAAGTTCCATTCAACTAAGCCCCTGCAAGCAGATGGCAATGAAAATGCCTCTATGCCCTGTAGGTTGATGTACAAGGTCTTGGTGGTTGCATGGTGACTGTTCATCAAGTTCTAGTTGAATGACTTTCATACTCTGCTTCTATTGTGAAAATGTATCCCCAAAGAAGCATCAAAATGGAGAAATCATTTTTTCTTTTAAGGGAATTATCATATCATATTTTTAATTATGAAAGAAAGTATGAAATGCATGAATGCCTGTGTTTAGATAACCTTCTCCCTTCTTATTTAGTTCAGGATTTCTGCCTATGGAACTGTGCTAGTCACAGTGATAAATTCTTCCAACTTAAGCAAAATAATCATAGTCCCCTACAGATATTGTCACAGGTCAATAATATCTTGAAAATCACTCAACGAGTCTCTCTCCAACATGGTCTCAACAGATAAAACTAACATTAAAAATGACCCAGTGGCTGAAGAACAGGAAAAGCTTCTTTATTATGAAGAGTCACTCCTTGTCAAGAGCAGCACACCAAGAAGAATCTTGTTAGCTATAATGTTATAAATACACACAGTAGGTAATGCTGAAGAGAGACTTAATAATTTCAGAAAGCAATGGATGTACTAAGTTGTTCCTCCATCAGCAACTAAAGCAGGGGTATTTTCAGAGGGGAACTCATTCATTGTCATATATGGCAGATACATTATCATATCTAGAGGTGAGAATGCATCATATTGTTTGCCCAAAATCTCCTACACTGAAAGGGTCAAAGGACTTGCCTCCTGCTCCAAAATATCAATTGAAGATAAGATGATGGAAAGTAGAGAAAGAAGAGTTAGGCCAACATGATGGTTGATGACTTCAAATTCAGCACTGGGAGGCAGAAGTAATAAAAGTATGGTGTGTTCAAAGCCAGCTTCATCTACACAGCAAACTTCATATCAACTAGGGTTACCCAGTGAAACATAGCTTAGGGCAATGGCTGAATTCTCATCTTCAGGCTTTCAGTTTTGAAAGGTGATGTTATGATTCATGTAGGAAGATATCCATTACTGACTGCTATGCTTTTCCGAGTCATGCTGGTTCAAGTATCTGGCTCTACATAAAGGACATAGACACACAATGCAGGCAGCGATTCCAGTCTTCCACCTACTGTCAGCTTTCTGTGTACTCATCTTGGGTAGTCAGTCATTCCCAGGTAGTGCAACTTCTAAGCAGGTTAAACAGGCACAATCTTTATCATATACTTCTTGATTTATGCTTCTATGTCCATTGAATTTTGGAAAAGGTGATTAACCACTGTTTTAGGAAATCTCCTTTAGGTGTTCTGAAATGAGTGGTTTGGGATAACTCTGAAGTTTTAGGAAGCTTCTGTTAGTTTCTTCACTTGCTCTCATAGCCATTTTGTCAATAATAATGGTATTCTGAATAGAAATCTCTGACCCTCCTTTGAGCTATATGGAATATCCCCAGGAATCTTATTTCAAAAGAAGAATAAAAAAATGGCCTTCTTGTTTCAGCTAGAGGTGAAGCTTATCTCCAGGCACATATTTCACTCAGTTATGGCAGTAAGCAGACCACCTAAGACGAGACTGTAGGCAGACAAAAATGATGGGCAGGCCCACACATTAACCAAGACTTCTTAGCTATTTAGATATCTTAACCTCTATCTAAACTTGAAACTCATGTATTTGAGGATAAATGGGTCTTTGTTCCTATTTCTAGTGTGGTCACAGTGACTAGATCCCTTTCTGTCCTTTTCATTAACACTTCTTCAATTTACTTTTGAACAAGCCTGTCTGAATCTGTTTTGTTAGTCCTTCTGGGAATAGACTGACCCACAGCTGTGATATTATCTGAAGTAAATAGCAAAATTAGATACGAACTAACAGTCATTTATTCACAGTCATTTAAAAAGAGCACAAAAATTTTTTTTGAACAGTAGAGATGCTTTTCTCTAAAAGTACTTGCATCATGACTAATTGATCCGGCATTATCTCCAAGAGGGTCATGCTAAAGTTGAAATTGTCATGGAAACAACTTGAGACAACATCAGTGTTCCTCCTCAAAGCCTATACAGAAAATGCTTGTTAGGTTCCCGACAGAGGGGCCCCATCTCAACGTAGTAGAGGGAAGAGGCCAGAGCTCCCACTCACTCTGAGTGTCAAAGCTGAGAGCTCAGCTGGTAAGAGGAGGGTAGGTATTATAGAGTTCTGAAAACTGAGACCAAATATGTTCTCTAGGTTTGGAACTAATTAGTCTCAAAACAGCATTTTCAACCTGCACTTCATCTATTTGTTTCTTTGTATATTTCTTGGTGTGTATGTGTGTGCAAGTGTTTATGTGTGTGTGTATGTTTATGTGGAAATAGCGGGTCAATCTCAGTGGTTTTATGCATTACTACTACCCATTTTGATCTATAAAATCAGGCTCTCTTGTTGGTTTGGGGCTCGCAAATTAGGCTAGGCACAAGGCTTCAGGGAGCGTCCTGTCTCCCTTTCCTCAAAACTGGAATTGCAAGAATGTAACACAATGCTCAGGGGGTCAAAAGAAGGTTTGTATGCTACTGTAGTAAGCACTTTACCAAATGAGCCATCTATTAAGCCTCTCTTTGACCCTTTCCTTTTCTTCACCTATCCTTCCTGTAGTTACCTGCTTGGTTGATCTAATGCACACATGCATGGTATATGGCATCACCACTACTTGAGCAGAATTGAAGAGGCAGCCCGTTTACAAAGGAGAAAATTTGTGCTCAAAAACAAAGCCACTTTCTAGAGGTTAAATAGATGTAATAGATGCTCACCTTTTCCCATACCTATTCCTTCACTGTCAAGGTTCAGAATCTCTTGAGATCAGACACTGACTTGAGCACTCTGAGGTGAAAAGAACACTGAAGTAGGAGATGACATTGCTACCTGCCAGTGATAATGAAGTGTCACATTTACGGCCTATGTTCAGTGACTCCATGAATAAATGACATTATTTTTTCAATTATATGCCCCTAGGACATTTCCTTTCTGAAAGAAAAGCTTGTTTGTGGAATAGGAAGTGTTCTTACATCAGTGATTAAGAAATTCTCTTCAGGAAAGAAAGAGAATAATTACAACTCTGGGCTCAATAGAAATCCTGTCTATTCAGAACACTGGGTGACAGGCATTTTACCACTTCTTCAGACACAGAAATAACAAAAACCATCATTTGACAGAGATCTCTTGTATGAGTCAGGATCACTAGAGGAGTAGATATGATAGAATGAATGCATAATAAGAGTTATTAGGTTTGCTCACACTATACAATTTGGGAAGTCTGACACTATCAAAGATAAGGATCCAGCAGCTGCTCAGCTCATGAATTTGCCCCCTTCTGGTTCATAAGGTATGGAGGATTCATATGAAGTCGTAGTTAGTACCCGTGGGTAGGGTAAAGAATCTGAGTTCTCGTGTCATAATATGGTTTCCTCCTTGTTAATTATTCCTTCATGGAAATGCCCTCAAAGACTATCCCAGAGGCATGAATTGTATTAATTCCCTATCATGTTAGGTTGATGATCAAGACTGACTCTGACAGTTTTCTTTTGGACTTTGTTTCATACACGCACACACGCACACACACACACACACACACACACACACACACACATACACACACACACACCATTTATACATACACATACAGAGACATAAACTCATAAATACACACATATATACATATACACATGCATACATACATACATACATACATACATACATACATACATACATGCTTACATACATACACATATACATATATAAAAACAAATGCAGGATGGTAGGTCATGGGTGAAAGGCTGGTAATGTTTAGTTAAAGCTAGAAGCCCCAGCAACACTGACAGGATGGAGGAGCTCTGCTTGCTCATGCACCAGGCCCCTGGCATGTAGTGGCAACCCAGTGCTGTGACCCTTCCCCCAGAGAGATTTGTGACCATCAGCCACAAAGGGCAACACTCTAAGCCCTTCCATATGTAGATGAGACATCACTAACCTTTCTGATGAATCCTGTAGGAAGCAGCTACTGTCAGACCCCAAAACACCTCAAAATTGTAGATAAAGATCCTATCCAGAAGTACTAAAGGTGTTTGATAATTACTCCTTCATTTGACAGCTTCTGCCATAAGAACTGCAGCACTGCGGTCAGGAAAGAGAACTGTTCTTCTGAAATGCTACCAGAACCTCCCCTGCCACACAAAACCCCCAGCCCAGAGATTTCAGTGGAAAGCCTCTGGTAACAGGCTCACACATATACATATTCATATCTGCTACATATCCATCCAAACAAACACAAAATTCATACATGCACGCATATACATATACATACACAAATTTAATCATCCCTCCATGCAAATACACTGTATATTCAATACATACATGGGCATGTGCATAAACACATTCATGTGCACAAATACAGACACACACACACAGACACACACAGACACACACACACACACACACACACAGATGCATGCACACACGTGTGCTTATATGTGACCTTATCTTAACTATATTCTTCAAAGTATAATTAAACTTTTCTGCTTTTGCCTATGAGGAAATACACTTTGTATTTTCATGGTTTAAATAGTAGTACTACCCCCTCCGACATAGGCTCATGGGTTTGAATGTTTGATCCCTATGGAATGGCACTATTTTGATGTGTGGCCTTGTTAAAGTATGTTTGGCATTGTTGTCCACTAAGCATCCCAGGGGTGCCTGAAATATGAGACGTCTCTTCTCTCCAGTGGCTCCATGTATTCCAAGGCCTATGGGGAGCACTAGGCATGGGGCATTGAAGGACAAGGGAGGAGATCCTAATTGATGGCTAACCTTCATTGCAAGCCTGGTTGGATATGGAATCCACTCAGAGATGTGTGACTTGGCACACACTTCCAGGAAGGATTAGCTAGAATAGGGGCGCATTTTCAGAGTAGGGGGATCATCTGGAGGCCCAGTGGGAAGGAGGACTGAGGAGAAAGCAGGATTCTCTCTTACACTGCTTTGACTTCCTGTTGTCAGAGTACATAGCTATTATTTCTGATCTGTCCGTTATTTTTATATTTGTACCTAACCTCTTGTAGTTATACTGATTGTTCATTTATCAATACTAGAACCCAGCTTCTTCAATGTTCCAATGAAAACTGATGACTCCAGTTCTTCAGGAGATCCCCCAGGCCTTTATTATCAGACTGAGACTTCTGAGTCATCCAGTCTTAAGTACAGAACAGCTGGTGAGGTCTTAGTCTGCCCTCTATGGGAGCTGACAACTTGACTACCCAGGGTGTATCACATAAGTCAGACTAATAGATCCCCATTTTATAATACATATTCATCCTATTGGTAGAATTAATATAGAGAAATTTGAATATTACAATTATTTCTCTTTGTCTACCATTTATTTCTGCTCACCTTGTACTGTTGTTCTCCAAAATTCTGAGGAAAAAACTTACAGGCATTAACTTCTGTGTGCTCTGATCTTTGTTTTAAATATATTCTTCCCTGAAAATTTCAAATGAACAGTCTTAGACTGTCTGTTGCTGTGAAGAAACAGTATAACCAAGACAACTCTTATAAAGGACAATATTGAATTAGAGTTGGTATGCAAATTCAGCTCCACAGTTCATTATCATCAAGGCAGGAACATGGCACTGTCCAGATAGGAGTGATGCTAGAGAAGCTGAATTCTACATTTCATCAAAGGGAATCCAGGATCCAACTATTTTCAGACAGCTAGGAGGAGGGTCTCAAATCTCATTCCTAGTTTCTCCAGCAAGGTCCCACCTACTAATGTTGTCACTTTCTGTGCCAGGTATATTCAGACGACCACACTTATATACAACATTTTTGGATACTTAATTTATTCCACATATCTACTTGCTCCTGATCCCTTTCTGGCCATGTTGGCTTTTTTCTGGCTTGTGATGGTTAGCTTTAATTATGAACTTGACAGAACCTAGGATCAGCTAGAAAGAGAGTTTCAGATAGGTTTTGCCAATATTAGGTTGGCCTCTGGGCATGTTTGTGGGGAACTCTTTTAATTATGTAAATTGATGCAACCCATTTCTCTACTGGAAGGTTTTATATGGTGAGGAGAGATGTCTTGTTGGTGTTCTGTCTTCCCAGCTATTTGATAATTCCATTTACCTTCAGAAATATTGCAAGTTTCTATAATAGCAAGTTTCCATGACACCTCAAATGGCCTTTAGTCTTCCTTGTCTTTCCCAGTGTTTCTGTCTTTGTTCTTCTCTTACCTCCTGTTTGATATTTGCCTTATAGTCCATCCATAAATATCTATTTTACTTTTGCTTGCTAGGGAGACCCGTATCACTTTCTCCCCTCCAGTAACTTACTCTGTACCTAACTTCTGGCCATTATATGGAGTATACCTTTATCAAAGATTTAAAAGCTAACATTCTTATACATGTAAATACATACTACATTTGTCTTTTGGGATCTGGGTTACCTCACCCATATAAATTACTTTCTAGCATCATCCATTTACCTGGGAATTTAATAATCTCATTTTTTAAAAATGATCCAGTAATACTCTAATACTTAAATGTATCACATTTTTTTATGAGTGGAGCAGTTATGAAAATGATTGAGCATATGTGTTTGCAGAAAGTAAAAAATTCTTTGCATATATGTACAAGAATATTATAGCTGGATCTTGAGGTAAATTTCCAGCTTCCTGAGGAACCATCACACTGATTTCCATAGTGACTGTATAAGTTTCAGGCTTAACCAGAATGAAAGCGCATTCTCTTAGTTCACATCCTTTCATTGATCTTGGCGATTCTGACTGATGTAAGATGAAATCTCCAAGTAGCTTTCATTTTCATTTTCCTGATGATTAAGGATATTGATCATTTGCGTGTTTCTTAGCCATTTGCATTTCATCTTTGATAACTCTTTGTTTAATTTGTACCCTATTTTTAATTGAGTTGTTTGGTTTCTTGATGTCGGGGAATTTTTTTTTTTTAGATTTTTAGATATTTCAAATATTCCCAATATATCAGATATGTAGTTGGTAAATTTTATTCCTTTCTGTAAGATGCCATGCTGTCCTAATGACAGTGTTTTTTGCCACTCAGAAGTTTTATTTTGTTCTGCAAGGTGCCATTTATTCTTCATATTACTTCCAATGCTAAGGCTACTTTTTCCTATGCCAACACTATTTCCTATGAGTAAGACTATTTCCCCTATCTATTGTATTCGAGCATGTTCTAATAAGAGTGATTTGCTATTAGTTAATGAAATACTGAGCTCAGACAGCCAAGGTGAAAGGCAATCTGATTTTGTGACTCACCTGAAACTTCTGTGCAAAGAAGAGAAAATGACCCTAGCAAGTGCTGGAATTTCAGGCATGAGCCACCATCCCCTGATTGATGTTTTTTTTAACACCATTTTGGTTTTGGAGGTAGAGAATAGGCAGTAGAGACAAAGGAAATATACCATCTGCCAGAATACATATCATCACTATATACACATCAAACCACATCTGTAAGTATTAAAAAAAAAGTGCTCATGTGTGCAAGCTTTGGGATAAGGCCACTCTAGATTTTTACCATTGCTATAAAGGTAAACAGTGAGAACTAGTTTTATAGGAGTCTTCTGCGAGTTTTAGGTAAATTGGTTATTCAATGAATTAGCATTTACCAATTTGTGTTTTGTAGAATTCTTCTGGGATCGGTATTCGGCTAATTTACTACAGTCCACAGCTTCTATTTGAAGTGCTTTATTAAGGATCTTCTTGTAAACAAGTGTAGTTTGATCACTGCAAAGAATTCCTGCTGATGTAATTTGTAGCTTCCCCTTTAAATAGCCATCTCTGCTGCTTTATTTTTTCATTCATTTAATTTTGTCATGTTTCAGCTTAGCCTCAACTTTAGACTTCCCGATGGGAAAACCCACCCCTGACCTCTAGCACAGAAACCCTTCCCTGTGAAATCTGTGAGACATTAGTCTTCCCTGTTTCAGGGAACACTCAGAATACGTGTGTGTGTGTGTGTGTGTGTGTGTGTGTGTGTGTGTGTGTGTGTGCGCGCGCGCGCGCATGTGTGTATGTATGTGTATATATATGTATGTATATATATATATATATATATATATATATATATATATATATATATATATATAAAATTGAAGAAGTATGAGTATGCACACATTTGTGTGTGTATGTATTAGGGCCAGAGTTTATGCCAAGTTTATGGTACTCTACACCTTGTTTTCTGAGACAGATCTCTTACTCAATCTGGATCTCACTTCCTTGTGTAGCCAGTAAGCCCCAGGGATACTCCTTTGTCTACATTTCCAGAGCTTGGAATACAGATGCTTGTCACCATGCCCTTCTTTTTATGTGGGTGCTGGGGTTTAAATATAATTTCAAATGATTGAATGTAAAGCATTCTTTTGTCTATCCTATCTCCTCAGCTCCCATAATTACAATGTTAAAGTGAGAGTTTCACTCTTTTGTGCTTCTTCAACTTCAGCTGTGGTATCACTCATCTTTTTACTCTTCTCACTCTGTGTGGTATCTGGCTTTGATTGGCATGCAAATTCTCCCCTGTAGGAATCTCTCAATCTAGGTTGTAATTTCTTCCCAATGTTTTCCACCACTTCTCCTCCATATCCTACTTCATCTTGTAATGATTTCTGAACTTCTTTCCTTGCACCTGTGATAAAATATCCTGACAAAACCAACTTAAAGCACACAGGGTTTATTTTTGCTCATATTTGAAAGTATAGCCAACCATGGTGCAGGAATTCAAAGCAGTGGGAGACTTTAGCTGCTCATCCTAAAGTATCCACGACAAGGAACAGAGATTGTACTGCTGCACAGGCCTTTTTGCACTCACATTCTCAGGGAGTCAGTCAGGGACTGCAGCTACAGGAATGCAACCAAAATACTGCCCAGGTCTCAGGCATGATTTGAGTAGGTACATCTTCCAAACAAGTCTATTTTCTGCTAAAAGAACAACCAATACCACCGAGCTATGAATTTGTGTTTATACCTAGCAGAGATCGCTCTGCTCTTATCCATGTGGCCTTTATAGGCAGTCACAGATCAATCTGGTGCTTCCACTTGTCTAAGACCATCCCCTCCTTGTTGGTATGAGGCAGGTTTGAGGATTGTGGGATGAAGCATTTGTGGGTGCCAGGGGAACCTGTGCAGAGGCAGCTGTTATCCACTGTCTCTCCATATAGCCAGTACCTTTGGAATACAGTTTCTTTATGTTCACTCTGTAGGACCTGCTACCCTAAAATGCCAGAGCTCCTTTTTTCACTGTGTTGAAGTGCAGATGCACTGAGTTCATAAATGTTTAGAATGACTTTCAAAAGATATTTCTCCGAATTTTCTCTGCTTCATTCAATACTTATTGACGGTCTCCAAGCTGTGAAAGACACAAAAGAGCTAGTTGATGCAACCTGAAAAAGTTAGCAGGGGCATGGCATTAGTGCAGCAGCACTGGGGCAAACCAAACAGGAGTTGATTCAGAGACACAAACTGATGGAGAAGAGCATTGAAGTTTCTGAGAAAATTCAGCAGGGAGGTATATAGGAACCACAGTGATCTGACTGCAAGAGGTATGTTAGGTTCAAGCTAGGTCTTGAGATTGAAAGAGAGGGAGGACCTTGTCAAGCCCCAGTGCACTGGTATCCCGAATAAACCTCTTGCTTTTGCATCGAGACATGAGTCCCGTGTATGCGTGGGGTGATGTGTGTCCTCAGAATTGGAGTGAGAGTCTCCTCATTCTGAGGGTCTTTCAGGAAGATGGACAACAGAACTTCCTATAATGCCTTATGGTCACAGATAGTTAAGAAAAACCAAGGACACTACTGCTTGGCAAAGAAGCAAAAGCAGATGCCCTCTAGGCAGCTACAAATATAGAGAAGCCTCTGGGGCTTTGGAGCGCACAAACTGTATCTTTCTCCTAAGAAGAAACACTAGCATGGCTATAAAAAATTCCTTTTCTTACCTAGTAAGCTGGCACATTAAGGCTTCCACAAATGTTTTATCAATGCAAACGAAGGCATTATTGCCTGTGATTAAAGCATTATCACCTTCATGTTTTTTTATGCTCATGAATAATTTATTTTTCATAGTAATGTTTCAGTAACATAGTTGTCGAATTCATTTGTTTCATTTTTTATTTCAAGAAAAAGGATATCAAAATGATATCCAAATACTTGCATTTTCTAAAGATTACAAGTTGAATTCTGATGGGTGGGTGAGATTTTTATATTTTTATTTTTCTCTCTTCCATATTTACCTTTTAAAGTAGAATGTGATTGGGCACAAACTTATTTTGATTCACAAGCCTTGCTGAGTTAGAAGACCTAGGGAAACTTACAGTTTTGTTTTTGGTACTTTAGGAAACAAGCCACTTGTGGGAATTCTTCTGTCAAGCTGTTTTAATTTGTGTTTACTTCGTAGACTAATACATGCAGAATTAACTACATGAAATGAATAAAAAACTTAAGATGAAACTTTAGCCATCTTAATTTGGTCTACTAAGGAGTCCAGCCCAACAGCTAAACACTTTAGACCACGAGGTTAACATTAACAGTAGGTTACATTATGTCTTACAACAAATGTTCTATCAACCTCTTAAGTCACACCTACAGTATCACATGTAGAAGTTTTATCTTCCCTTTAATTTTCATGCCACATAGATGTTTTAAATGTTAACAAAAACATGAAAAATATATTATCAGTAGGATTGAAAGTACACATCAAACACATAGTTCTGGTGAAGCCTAGTCTACTTCTTCCATCTGTGTTATGTTGTCATCTCCCTCCAGGGGTGGCAGTTATTCACTTATAGCAGCACTGGTATCACCCACAGTAGGATCATCCTCTTCAATACCGAGATCATGCTTGATCGTCCTGTTGTTCCTGTTAGCTTGGGTCTGGATATCTTCTGGACTTAAGCCAAAAGACAGAAGTGAAGTTTCATACAGCAGAATGACCAGATCCTTCACAGAGTTGTCATTCTTGTCAGCCTCTGCCTTTTACCTTAAGGTTTCAGTATGGAGTGATCAGGGTTTATCTCTAGGTGTTCCTTTACTGCCATGTAACCCATTGTTGAGTTGTCTCTGAGGGCTTGAGCTTTCATGATTCTCTCCATGTTTGTTGTCCACCCATTTGTACTTGTGACAATGCAGCATGGTGATCTCACCAATCAGTTTGACACAACTACATTTTTAATGATTTCCTCCAAAATATATTTTTTAATTTTGCAGAGGTTCTCAAATTTTGTCTTTTTCTCTTCCTCTTTCTTCCTTTCCTCTTCATCTTCTGGAAGATGTAGTCTTTCATTGGTAACTGACATAAAGGTCTTGGCCTACAATTGCTTCAGCTGTTGTGCACAGTACTCATCAATGGGCTCATTTATATAGATTACTTCCAAGTCATGCTTTCAGAGACATTTCACTTAGGCTGAGTTAGCAACCTGGTTCTTGGTCTTACCTGTGATAAAATAGATATGTTTCTGGTTTTCCTTCATTCTGGTGCAGTAGAGGAGATGGTTTCTTTGAAGGGGTAGTGTGCAGTCACAGAACACTCAGCCCTAAGATGGCTGCTGCAAGATTATGAGATCGTTGGATAAAAGACTTTCCCATGAACTGGTGGCACAGGAAGATTCCGGGAACAGTCACAGGATGTTTCAGCCTGAGCAAACAACACATGTCTTCAAGCAAATACCAGATGTCTCCACCAGATGACCTTTTTGCTTCCTGCTATCGGTGCCAAGAATACCCTCACCCCTCCCTCCTTTGTGTTTCATAAAGGTCACTCCCCCTATCTGAAAGCCTTAAAACCTGTAACGCTTGCCCCATTAAATGAGACCTTAACAACAGAAACTTGCTTGGTCTCCTTCTTTTCTCCTCCCCTTGACCCTCAGGTAGCGCCTATTTGGGACGCTGAATAACTGAAACTGCTGGACCGGTCAGGTTAGGGGTGTGAGTTTTCAAGTTATTGGAGGTGAAGGGATTTGTTCAATTTGTCACTGAGATACCTTCTGGAAAATTATGAAAGATGTTTTGGAGAAAAAAGGTTGAAATGGATATAAAGCATTGTCATGAATTGGTTTTCCTTAACAGACTTAGCGGCATTACTCAGGCTGGTAATGCTGTTCTGATGGAAAGCAAGGTGCCAAGTCACAAGACAACTAACTTCTGAATCATCTACCTCTTGACAAGATGGAAAATGTGAGCTGAGAATGCAGTATTGGAAACTCATTATCTGCTTTTAGGTTAGGTCTTGCTGTCTGCACACAGCAGACAGGTGCTTGGACTCATTCTGCCCACAGCTCTATGTGAAAACACAGGTTGAGAGCTGGCTTATCAAGGTGCCTTGAGGACCATGGGCAAAAAATGTAACTAGGAACTCCTCAAAGTGGTTTTCTTAATAGGGAAAACTGCCTAAAGGCAAAGGAGAAAAAATTCTTGGAGTTGCTAACTGAGGGGTCTGTTAAATGCACCATGCCTTCAGGTGTGCCTAACCTTTTGACATTAAAATTCTAGCATTGTAATTTTACTGTGCTTTGTTCAGGTGCACTCTAGTCTGCATGCTGTTTATTGAACAAGCCTGTCAGTGTAGGAAAACAACAACAATATCAACAGCAACTACAACAATAACAGTAACAACAAAACAAAACAAAAAACAAACAAACAACAACAACAAAACAGTAAGTGACTTTCAAGAGCCAGTGGTCTTGAAAGGCAAAACAAACTCAACTGAGGATGTAATTAGAAAACCAGAGGAGGGTGAAAATTCCCTCAAGTAAAACAAAGCTAATTGAAATGTCATCACTGTCAACATCTATTCACAAAATTAAAAAACATAAAAACAAACAAACAAACAAAACAAAAAAAAAAAACAAAAACAAAAACCAGTATCCTACCTATTCCTATCTATGTACTAGGAGCCTGGCTTTTTCTTCATTGGGTAAAACATTTATTTCGAAAATGACTCCCCAAGCCTGGATTAAATAACAGCAAATTTAATTAACCTAGGTGGCTTGATGTAGATAATGCCTCTGAGGGGGAATTGAAGAGGTAGGATTTGTCTTCACATAATTGGCTTCATTTAGTCAAAAATCAAACACTGTCAAGCCCTTCATCTGCAGAGCCTGAGGGGATTCAGGCTCCAAGTTTACAGAATCCTCAAAGTCAACTGCTTCCCAAACGTTCCTGGAGCTGAGGGGAGAGAGGTAGCCCAAAGAAGAGAAGATATGCACAATGGAGTACAGTGAGATGAAGAGAAAGGGAAGAGAAAAATAGAGAAATGAGCGACTAGGGGAAAAAACATAAGTGTAGAGGAGAGAAGAATAATAAGAAAGACAGAAAATGAGAGGAGAATGGTTGAGAGGAGGGGATAGAAGAGAATGGGGGAGGGGAGAGAGGAATATATAAGGGACAAGTGGAGAGAGTGGCAAATGGGAGAAGGAGAAGATAGAAGAGTATGGGAGGAGAAGGGAGAGAAAGAATGTAGAGGAGCTACCACCTACTGTCATCATCATATTCCACAGACTACACCCCTCACAACAACCATGCTGGGGGTGTCTCTACAGATGCATTTAGGATAGTAACAGACAAACACCATTTGCAGTGTTTGGGGGCTCTATATACTCATCTGTCCATAACAACATGAAATCATAGAAAGAAGCATAAATCTTCACTCCGTTAATAATTTTTCTACTAAGAAATAAGAGCATACCCTATGAAAGAAAGCGAATCATTCTTTATTCATCAAGCAGTAAACTTTTAAATATAATATCAAACTTGGATGAGGAGGAACAGAGGCATCAGCAGGATCCTCCCCTTCAGGTTCACAGCTTGGTCCTACTTCTTGTGCTGTTTCTGCTTCTAAATCTGCCAAGAAGAACTAATCTTTTTTGTTCCACTCCCAGGTTTCTGTTGGACCCTCCAGGGATCCCTCAGTCTTTGCCCCCTTTTGAGTCTTGCTGATTCATGTGAAAACTTTTCTTCCTAACAAAGGAACATCTTGGCCTTTCAGTTTGGTTGCTGAGCAGTAACAGCTGAGCAGTAACACTGTTAAGTCGTGTTTTGTTCCTGTTTTTCTCCTGATGGTGTAACCTTGTTTTTCCACTGTGTTTCCTGGAATTCTCTAACTGATGAACTTTGGGTATATATTCTGTGAAGCTCAGTAAAGTTTTGGCATTATCATACACAAATAAGCTGAGGGTGTGTCTTTTCTTAAATCCCCCAGGCCTATGCCCTGTTCTCAGTACTGTGACAGTGCAGGCACTATCAGCTTCTTTGCTGTCTTAGTTTTGGTTATTACTATGATAGAATATCTGGACCAAAAACATCTGAGGGGAGGAAGTACTCATTTACATTATATCCCCCAGTTAAGTTCATTACTGAAGGGAAGTCAAATCAGGAAGTCAATGCTCCTCCCTACTTTTAGTTAGGTCTCCTACCTACATTGGGATCCCATCTCAGTTAACCCCATCTAGAAATTTTTTCCTGACATTGCCAGAGCTTTATCTACTAGGTTATTCTATGTTCTGTCATGTTGACAAATAAAATTCACTTTCACTGACAGGATTCATACTTTACTCAGGTCTAATGGCACCTGACCTGAAGCAGGAAGAGTGCCCTCCAAATAGACACAAGAAATAAAATGCAAAATACAGTCTGCCCCTGAGCTTGTGCCAGATATGGTAAATTGCTAACTGTCAAGGGCACTGAAAACAAACTTGTCAGACTGATGCTTGTCAAACAACGTTTAACGGAGTATGGATGCCCTGAGTACTGAGTGTGGAACCTAGTCCAGCAAGCCCCTTTGACCTGCAAACCCACCGACCCAATTAAGCATGTAGGATTTGGCATAAATGGAGGTTTTTCTCAGGGGAAAGTGGGTGGAAATGTCTCCACTGAATCTTCTGAAATAGCTTTTTAGTAACCAGCACTTTACAACATGAGAACTATTGAATTAGACATCCATTAGCTTTCATTCCCTAGGGAGAAAGGAATCCTACTTTCCTGAATACTTGCTGACTGAGAGAGACAAGAGGAATTAAAAAACCCATACCAATGGAAGATCAGCTCACTGAGGGGTGGCAACAAGTTGAGTCACTTCCCTAGCAAAGCAGAACTTAAGAGACACAAAGAAAGAGAGCCACTCCGAAGAGTATAGATCCCACTCTGAATACCTTGTTTGTTTAAAATGGTCCCCAGCACTGAGATCCATTCATGAACCTTTGGCTCCCTATGTGCTTAACAAAGAAAATCTTATCCTCACACTTCTGTTCTCTAGTTTTCGAATTCCTGTGTGTTGCACCAAGTGCATAAAATGTGAAGCAAGCATTTCTATTCCTGGACATGACATCCATTTTAGGGTCAACTTGGTGAGTGTAATCCAAAGCATCTGGGGCTAATTAGCTCTTAATTATTATGGAATGGAGCTTTCTCTCCATAATGAGTAGAGAACACCATTGCCTTATTGTTGGAGTGGCAGAGATAGAAGGACTTTTGGAGATCCCTGGTTAGCCTGTCTAGTCCATTTTGGTGTGTTTATGTTTCTAAGAGACTGTCTCAGGAAGAAGGTGGATGACTCCTTTGGAATGATAGCTTAAGTGGACCTCTAATCTCCACATTCATGTAAGCATATGTGCACATGCACCTAGACACTTTATAACACACACACACACACACACACACACACACACAAACACAGAGAGAGAGAGAGTTAGAGAGAGAGAAACAGAGAGAGAAACAGAGAGAGAAACAGAGACAGACAGAAACAGAGACAGACAGGGAGAGAGGGAGACAGATACCAAGAGACAGAGAGACAGAGAGAGGGATGGAGACAGAGAGACAGAAACACACACACACACACAGAGAGAGAGAGACAGAGACAGAGACAGAGACTGAGACAGAGACTGGGCTTCTGGATACAAGATCAATCTCAATAAACAGGGAGCTGGTCAGTGTCTTTGAGGGCAGTTAATCTGGGAAGGGTCTCTGAAAGCACTTGTATCAACTGTACTGTACTGTATGTACTGTGTACATATTTAAGACGACTATGGGTTGGAGATTTAGCTCAGATGTAGGGCGCTTGCCTAGCAAGCCCAAAGCCCTGGGTTCAGTCCCCAGCTCCAGAGGGGGTGGGAGAACACTATTATAGGCAGAGGGAGCTTAGACTTAAACCTTAATTTTGACAATTGTAAAAAATATAAAGCAAGTTTTCCATCACAATAAATTAGAAAATAATGAGTTTCCTAATGAATAGAGTCCAAGCATGTTAAGAGGGTAAATATTTTGATTTGCGTGAGAGTATCACCCTGTATTGGTGAGGCAGAGCAAATTGGTGAAGATGGATTTGTGGGTGAGTGGGCTCAGAAGTGCTTTCTTAGATCATTACTAGTATTCTCTGTTTTTTGCTCCCTGTGCAACCCCATATGCCCCTGCCTCTTACATACGTTAAGATGGTAAGCCCATGGCTTTCATCAGTACATGAAGTTCCTCCCTCATGAAGACCCACAAATAGGAGGGATGAGTCTAAATTGGAACATCCATGGTGTGTATATGGTATCTATATTCGATACTTTTGTGGCTGTGAACAAATACCTTTGGCTAAATGTGCTCATGTACTGATATCATCTTTAAAGCTAATCTTAAAATGAGCTGGGTTTGTCTTCCAGTTTTACTTGCTCTCTGGCATCCCCCTAACCTCTCATGAAAACAGACACACCTACTTCCTTAGACATCTATTCATAGCTATCATCTAGCTTCCCTAACCACAACCCGTGTCCAAAAGGATCAAGAGTAAAGGACATTTTGGAGACCATCTCGTACAGTTTGAGTTTTTTCAAAATTTGGGCCTGGTTTCGCTCAGATCTCTTGTTTCTTACCGTAGCGGGATTTTATATCTCTATCACACTCCTCTCCAAATATTTAAAGCACTTGACTACCAAACGCTGATTCTTTGCATATTTATTTACAGCTCAAATTCCAGAATATAAGGTCATATATGGGGAGAAAAATGAATGGAAGTCTTTATGAGAGGGTTCTGCTCATAATAGTCTTTAAATGACCCGTCACTCAAGAGTCACTTGATAAAATTCCAGAATATTTGCAGTATTTTCCATTGGGTTGAATAATTTATTAACATTTAATATTTCACAACAGTAATACAGAGCATCAGATAAAAATTTTATAAGCACATTTTTAAGCAAAATGGAATGTGAGTCATTGGGCAGTGCTGGGTACCAGAGATTTCCCTTTACGTCTAGGATCAGACTGCAAAATTGAGCTCCTCGGCCTGTCAGCTCCCAAAAGGTGCCTTAAGCTCATGCCTTAGGATGCTGTGAGTTTAGCTGAACAGCACTATCTCCTTATGGAGTGATCTACCTATGCAGCTGTATGCTTTAAATGTCTGTAACTAGAACATTTTTTGTACTCAACATGAGAATATTTAGCTCCGAGATAACAATTGCAAATTTGATTTAAGGTTCATCTTCTCTGTCTACCTTTCTATTTCTTTCTCTTCACACAGATTGTATGTGCAGGCCGATAGGTGTTTGTGCATGCAGAAGCCAGCATCTGAAACTGTGTCTCTTTTCTCAGGTGTCACCAACATTATCCCCTACTTTTGGTGACAGTCAGTGTCTTTTACTGGCCTGGAAACAGGTATATAAATTAATCTGACTGGCCAGAGAGCTTTGTGGTCTGTTTATCTCTACTTCCAACAAATGGATTATAAGTACACACCGATATGACCAACTTTTGTTTTTTGTGTGGGTTCTGAGAGAATTATCTCTGGTCCTCATCCTTGCAAGGCAAGAACTTGACCAAACCAACTTTCTCCTTTATTTTATTTTACACATGTAGCGTATATAATCCATGAATTACAAAAATCAATAGGAAATACTTTTTAAATTTTATTTATTTACAACTGTTATTGTGTGTGTGTGTCTGTGTGTATGTTGTGTATGTGTGTGTATAAATGTATATGGTGTGTGTGTGTAAATGTATATGGTGTGTGTATGTAAATATATATGGTGTGTGTGTGTGTGTGTGTGTGTGTGTGTGTGTGTGTGTGTGTTTAGGTGCACATGTCATGCTACATAGGTATAGCTTGATGTAGTCAGTTCTCATTCCATCTTTACAGGGTTAGAGGTTCAACACAGGTCTCCAGACTTGCTCACCAAGCACATTACCACTAAGTAACTTTCTATCTTTTTTTATTTCTTTTTTTTTAAAGATTTATTTATTATATGCAAGGACACTGCAGCTGTCTTCAGACACACAGGAAGAGGGCATCAGATCTCATTACAGGTGGTTGTGAGCCACCATGTGGTTGCTGGGATTTGAACTCAGGACGTCTGGAAGAGCAGTCAATGCTCTTAACCGCTGAGCCATCTCTCCAACCCCCCTCTTTTTATTTCTAATTATGAATGGCAAACTAACACAGATCAGATATAACCTGCTGAGTGTCATTTAGAATATGAAGTGCCTTTGATTTGGAGCAGTGCTGCTCTAAATTGTCAACCAGATAGTGGCCAGCACACTGTGTTCTTTCCCTCTAAACTTACAAACAGTTTATTTCAAAGAAACATTGCTTTGGTGAGTCAGCCAACGCATTACAAACAAGTTTATTTCTACAAGAACATGGATTGTAGTTATTCAATTCAATATAACACATGTGCTTCATTGACAGCATAATACAGATAGTCAACTCAACATGCTCTTGAAATACCCTGGGGACAAATCTGAAGGTGTTTCTATGGGGGCTTTTCCAGATTAGGCTAACTATAGGAAGAATTACTCAAAATGTTAGTGTTACTATGGGTTAGAATCCCAGACACAGGAAAAACAGAAAGTAAGCTGAGTACCACATTCAGTTCTCTTGGGTTTCTTGCTGCAAACACCATGCAGGCAGTGGTCTCATTCTTTTGGCATCACAATTGCTATTCAGTGAGCATTAACTCTTTTTTTTATGAAATTACAATTTTATTACGCAGAGATAACCCATGGATCCTTCCTAGATATCACTGCTCTTTGACATTTGAGCATTCTATAGTTTTCCAATTGTTTGGACATTTTTCCTACCATTTTCCAACCTACATAGAATTACATATCATCTATTATAAAAAAAGATATCATAGAGTTGATACTGTGCATTATTATGAGCAAGAAAGGATTTTTAACTATATCCGGTCATATTTATTCTACCTAATAGTTCTCCTTTATCTTTGGTAGAGTCCCATCACTTCTTACACGACATGCATTTTGCAGTCCAAATTTTTTTTTTATTAACTTGAGTATTTCTTATATACATTTCGAGTGTTATTCCCTTTCCCGGTTTCCGGGCAAACATCCCCCTCCCCCCTCCCCTTCCTTATGGGTGTTCCCCTCCCAACCCTCCCCCCATTGCCGCCCTCCCCCCCACAGTCTAGTTCACTGTGGGTTGAGTCTTAGCAGGACCCAGGGCTTCCCCTTCCACTGGTGCTCTTACTAGTATATTCATTGCTACCTATGAGGTCACAGTCCAGGGTCAGTCCATGTATAGTCTTTAGGTAGTGGCTTAGTCCCTGGAAGCTCTGGTTGCTTGGCATTGTTGTACATATGGATGGGGTCTCGAGCCCCTTCAAGCTCTTCCAGTTCTTTCTCTGATTCCTTCTACGTGGGTCCTATTCACAGTTCAGTGGTTTGCTGCTGGCATTCGCCTCTGTATTTGCTGTATTCTGGCTGTGTCTCTCAGTAGCGAACTACATCCGGCTCCTGTCGGTCTGCATTTCTTTGCTTCATCCATCTTGTCTAATTGGGTGGCTGTATATGTATGGGCCACATGTGGGGCAGGCTCTGAATGGGTGTTCCTTCAGTCTCTGTTTTAATCTTTGCCTCTCCCTTCCCTGCCAAGGGTATTCTATTTCCTCATTTAAAGAAGGAGTGAAGCATTCACATTTTGATCATCCATCCTGAGTTTCGTTTGTTCTAGGGATCTAGGGTAATTCAAGCTTTTGGGCTAATAGCCACTTATCAATGAGTGCATACCATGTATGTCTTTCTGTGATTGGGTTAGCTCACTCAGGATGATATTTCCCAGTTCGAACCATTTGCCTACGAATTTCATAAACTCGTTGCTTTTGATAGCTGAGTAATATTCCATTGTGTACATGTACCACATTTTCTATATCCATTCCTCTGTGGAAGGGCATCTGGGTTCTTTCCAGTTTCAGGCTATTATAAATAAGGCTGCGATGAACATGGTGGAGCACGTGTCTCTTTTATATGTTGACGCATCTTTTGGGTATATGCCCAAGAGAGGTATAGCTGGATCCTCAGGCAGTTCAATGTCCAATTTTCTGAGGAACCTCCAGACTGATTTCCAGAATGGTTGTACCAGTCTGCAATCCCACCAACAATGGAGGAGTCTTCCTCTTTCTCCACATCCTCGCCAGCATCTGCTGTCACCTGAGTTTTTGATCTTAGCCATTCTCACTGGTGTGAGGTGAAATCTCAGGGTTGTTTTGATTTGCATTTCCCTTATGACTAAAGATGTTGAACATTTCTTTAGGTGTTTCTCAGCCATTCGGCATTCCTCAGCTGTGAATTATTTGTTTAGCTCTGAACCCCATTTTTTAATAGGGTTATTTGTTTCCCTGCGGTCTAACTTCTTGAGTTCTTTGTATATTTTGGATATAAGGCCTCTATCTGTTGTAGGATTGGTAAAGATCTTTTCCCAATCTGTTGGTTGCCGTTTTGTCCTAACCACAGTGTTCTATGCCTTACAGAAGCTTTGCAGTTTTATGAGATCCCATTTGTCGATTCTTGATCTTAGAGCATAAGCCATTGGTGTTTTGTTCAGGAAATTTTTTCCAGTGCCCATGTGTTCCAGATGCTTCCCTAGATTTTCTCCTATTAGTTTGAGTGTATCTGGTTTGATGTGGAGGTCCTTGATCCACTTGGACTTAAGCTTTGTACAGGGTGATAAGCATGGATCGATCTGCATTCTTCTACATGTTGACCTCCAGTTGAACCAGCACCATTTGCTGAAAATGCTATCTTTTTTCCATTGGAAGGTTTTGGCTCCTTTGTCAAAAATCAAGTGCCCATAGATGTGTGGGTTCATTTCTGGATCTTCAATTCTATTCCATTGGTCTATCTGTCTGTCTCTGTACCAATACCATGCAGTTTTTACCACTGTTGCTCTGTAATACTGGTTGAGTTTAGGGATAGTGATTCCCCCTGAAGTCCTTTTATTGTTGAGGATAGCTTTAGCTATCCTGGGTTTTTTGTTATACCAGATGAATTTGCAAATTGTTCTGTCTAACTCTTTGAAGAATTGGATTGGTATTTTGATGGGGATTGCATTGAATCTGTAGATTGCTTTTGGTAAAATGGCCATTTTTACTATATTAATCCTGCCAGTCATGAACATGGGAGATCTTTCCATCTTCAGAGGTCTTCTTCAATTTCATTCCTCAGTGTCTTGAGGTTCTTATTTTACAGATCTTTTACTTGCTTGGTTAAAGTCACACCGAGGTACTTTATATTATTTGGGTCTAGTATGAAGGGTGTCGTTTCCCTAATTTCTTTCTCGGCTTGTTTCTCTTTTGTGTAGAGGAAGGCAACTGATTTATTTGAGTTAATTTTATACCCAGCCACTTTGCTGAAGTTGTTTATCAGCTTTAGTAGTTCTCTGGTGGAACTTTTGGGATCACTTAAATATACTATCATATCATTGCAAATAGTGATATTTTGACTTTTTCTTTTCCGATCTGTATCCCCTTGACCTCCTTTGTTGTCTGATTGCTCTGGCTAGAACTTCAAGAACTATATTGAATAAGTAGGGAGAGAGTGGGCAGCCTTGTCTAGTCCCTGATTTTAGTGGGATTGCTTCAAGTTTCTCTCCATTTAGTTTAATGTTAGCAACTGGTTTGCTGTATATGGCTTTTACTATATTTAGGTATGGGCCTTGAATTCCTATTCTTTCCAGGACTTTTATCATGAAGGGGTGTTGAATTTTGTCAAATGCTTTCTCAGCATCTAATGAAATGATCATGTGGTTTTGTTCTTTCAGTTTGTTTATATAATGGATCATGTTGATGGGTTTCCATATATTAAACCATCGCTGCATGCCTGGGATGAAGCCTACTTGATCATGGTGGATGATTGTTTTGATGTGCTCTTGAATTCGGTTTGCCAGAATTTTATTGAGTATTTTTGCGTCGATATTCATAAGGGAAATTGGTCTGAAGTTCTCTTTCTTTGTTGTGTCTTTGTGTGGTTTAGGTATAAGAGTAATTGTGGCTTCGTAGAAGGTACTCGGTAGTGCTCCATCTCTTTCAATTTTGTGGAATAGTTTGGATAATATTGGTATGATATCTTCTATGAAGTTCTGATAGAATTCTGCACTAAACCCGTCTGGACCTGGGCTCTTTTTGGTTGGGAGACCTTTAATGACTGCTTCTATTTCCTTAGGAGTTATGGGGTTGTTTAACTGGTTTATCTGTTCCTTATTTAACTTCAGTACCTGGTATCTGTCTAGGAAATTTTCCGTTTCCTGTAGATTTTCAAGTTTTGTTGAATATAGGTTTTTATAGTAAGATCTGATGATTTTTTGAATTTCTTCTGAATCTGTAGTTATGTCTCCCATTTCATTTCTGATTTTGTTAATTTGAACGCACTCTCTGTGTCCTCTCATTAGTCTGGCTAAGGGTTTATCTATCTTGTTGATTTTCTCAAAGAACCAACTTTTGGTTCTGTTGATTCTTTCTATGATCCTCTTTGTTTCTACTTGGTTGATTTCAGCTCTGAATTTGATTATTTCCTGCCTTCTACTCCTCCTGGGTTGTATTTGCTTCTTTTTGTTCCAGGGCTTTTAGGTGTGCTGTCAAGCTGCTGACATATGCTCTTTCCTGTTTCTTTCTGCAGGCACTCAGCGCTATGAGTTTTCCTCTTAGCACAGCTTTCATTGTGTCCCATAAGTTTGGGTATGTTGTACCTTCATTTTCATTAAATTCTAAAAAGTTTTTAATTTCTTTCTTTATTTCTTCCTTGACCAGGTTATCATTGAGTAGAGAATTGTTCAATTTCCACGTATATGTGGGCATTCTTCCCTTATTTTTATTGAAGACCAGTTTTAGGCCGTGGTGGTCCGATAGCACGCATGGTATTATTTCTATCTTTCTGTACCTGTTGAGGCCCGGTTTTTGACCAATTATATGGTCAATTTTGGAGAAAGTACCATGAGGAGCTGAGAAGAAGGTATATCCTTTTGCTTTAGGATAGAATGTTCTATAAATATCCGTTAAGTCCATTTGGCTCATGACTTCTCTTAGTCTGTCTACATCTCTGTTTAATTTCTGTTTCCATGATCTGTCCATTGATGAGAGTGGGGTGTTGAAATCTCCCACTATTATTGTGTGAATTGCAATGTCTGTCTTGATCTTTAGTAAGGTTTCTTCTACGTATGTAGGTGCCCTTTTATTTGGGGCATAGATATTTAGGATTGAGAGTTCATCTTGTTGGATTTTTCCTTTGATTAATATGAAGTGTCCTTCCTTATCTTTTTTTTTGACTTTTAGTTGAAAATTGATTTTATTTGATATTAGAATGGCTACTCCAGCTTGCTTCTTCTGACCATTTGCTTGGAAAGTTGTTTTCCAGCCTTTCACTCTGAGGTAGTGTCTGTCTTTGTCTCTGATGTGTGTTTCCTGTAGGCAGGAGAATGCAGGGACCTCGTTGTGTATCCAGTTTGTTAATCTATGTCTTTTTATTGGGGAGTTGTGGCCATTGATGTTGAGAGATATTAAGGAATAGTGATTATTGCTTTCCAATATATTTATATTTGGATGTGAGGTTATGTTTGTGTGCTTTCATTCTCTTTGTTTTGTTGCCAAGACGATTAGTTTCTTGCTTCTTCTAGGGTATAGCTTGCCTCCTTATGTTGGGATTTACCATTTATTATCCTTTGTAGTGCTGGATTTGTAGAAAGGTATTGTGTAAATTTTGTTTTGTCATGGAATATCTTGGTTTCTCCATCTATGTTAATTGAGAGTTTTGCTGGATACAGTAACCTGGGCTGGCATTTGTGTTCTCTTAGGGTCTGTATGACATCAGTCCAGTATCTTCTGGCCTTCATAATTTCTGGCGAGAAGTCTGGTGTGATTCTGATAGGTCTTCCTTTATATGTTACTTGACTTTTTCCCTTACTGCTTTTAATATTCTTTCTTTATTTTGTGCGTTTGGTGTCTGACAATTATGTGATGGGAGGTGAATTTTATGGTCCAATCTATTTGGAGTTCTGTAGGCTTCTTGTATGTCTATGGGTATCTCTTTTTTTAGGTTAGGGAAGTTTTCTTCTATGATTTTGTTGAAGATATTTACTGGTCCTTTGAGCTGGGAGTCTTCACTCTCTTCTATACCTATTATCCTTAGGTTTGATCTTCTCATTGAGTCCTGGATTTCCTGTATGTTTTGGACCAGTAGCTTTTTCCGCTTTACATTATCTTTGACAGTTGAGTCAATGATTTCTATGGAATCTTCTGCTCCTGAGATTCTCTCTTCCATCTCTTGTATTCTGTTGGTGAAGCTTGTATCTACAGCTCCTTGTCTCTTCTTTTGGTTTTCTATATCCAGGGTTGTTTCCATGTGTTCTTTCTTGATTGCTTCTATCTCCATTTTTAATTCTTTCAACTGTTTGATTGTGTTTTCCTGGAATTCTTTCAGGGATTTTTGTGTCTCCTCTCTATGGGCTTCTACTTGTTTATTTATGGTTTCCTGGAATTCTTTCAGGGATTTTTGTGACGCCTCTCTATGGGCTTCTACTTGTTTAATTATATTTTCCTGGAATTCTTTCAGGCATTTTTGTGATTCCTCTCTGTAGGCTTCTACTTGTTCTCTAAGGGAGTTCTTCACGTCTTTCTTGAAGTCCTCCAGCATCATTATCAAATATGATTTTGAAACTAGATCTTGCTTTTCTGGTGTGTTTGGATATTCCATGTTTGTTTTGGTGGGAGAATTGGGCTCCGATGATGACATGTAGTCTTGGTTTCTGTTGCTTGGGTTCCTGCGCTTGCCTCTTGCCATCAGATTATCTCTAGTGTTACTTTGTTCTGCTATTTCTGACAGTGGCTAGACTGTCCTATAAGCCTGTGTGTCAGGAGTGCTGTAGACCTGTTTTCCTCTCTTTCAGTCAGTTATGGGGACAGAGTGTTCTGCTTTCGGGCGTGTAGTTTTTCCTCTCTACAGGTCTTCAGCTGTTCCTGTGGGCCTGTGTCTTGAGTACACCAGGCAGGTCACTTGCAGCAGAAAAGTTGGTCTTACCTGTGGTCCTGAGACTCAAGTTCGCTCAAGGGGTGCTGCCCTCGGGCTCTCTGTGGCGGCAGCAACCAGGAAGATCTGCGCTGCCCTTTCAGTGCATCAGGGTTCCAGATGGCCTTTGGTGTTTTCCTCTGGCGTCCGAGATATATGTGCAGAGAGCAGTCTTTTCTGGTTTCCCAGGCTTGTCTGCCTCTCTGAAGGTTTAGCTCTACCTCCCACGGGATTTGGGTGCAGAAAACTGTTTATCCGGTCTGTTTCCTTCAGGTTCCAGCGGTGTCTCAGGCAGGTGTCCTGCCGCTCCTGGGCCCTCCCCCATGGGAGCCCAGAGGCCTTATACAATTTCCTCTTGGACCAGGGATGTGGGCAGGGGTGGGCAGTGTTGGTGGTCTCTTCTGCTCTGCAGCCTCACGAGTGCCCACCTGACCAGGCAGTTGGGTCTCTCTCTCACGGGGTCTGGGAGCAGAGAGCTGCTGCAGGCCGTGATCCGCGGGTGTGGGACTTCCAGTAAACACAGGACGTGCCCGGTCCTAGAGGAATTCTGCCTCCGTGTGTCCTGAGCTCACCAGTCAGCTTTCTTGCAGCAGAAAAGTTGGTCTTACCTGTGGTCCCGAGGCTCAAGTTCGCTCGTGGGGTGCTGCCCACGGGCTCTCTGCAGCGGCCATGAGCATTAACTCTTAAGCCAAACTATGAAGAAGGAGAACTTTTCTTGAGCTAATATACTAGCAGATACCTGCTCCGTGCCAATTACAGAGAACATCGGTGAGAGAATCCTGATTATGTGAAAGGTAATATTCCCAATATATGGAAGATTGATAACTGAACAAGAGTGGGTATACTTTTTAAATATATGTCATTTAATCTACCAAACAACACCTGTCTAAAGTCCTGAGAAACTGGAAAATACCACACGACATGGGCCAGTACACCAAGCATGAGATTCTAATCTCAATGATCCTCCCACATCACTTTTCTTTTGTTCTTATTATTTGTCTTTTTGCTATACAAAATACCTAGCAAGAACGACATAAAGAAGAAAAGGTTTGTTCTGTTTAATACCATATCAGTAGATACAGACTATCAAGGCACAGAAGGAATGGCTCCAGGAGTATTAAGCAGTTGGTGCCACTGTGTCTTGGTTATCTAGCAGACAATGATGATCCCATGTTCAGGTCAGTTTATTTTTATTCATTCTAGTGTTCAGTCCTATGGGATGTTGTCACCGACATTTATGATAGGTCTTTCCAATTTTAATAATCTTGAAACTCCTCCCCACTGACACACTCAGTGATTTGTCTTTAAGACAATTCTAGATCTTGTCAAGTAGCTAGCACATAGTAACCATCACACTTTCTGATTCAAGTCAATGTTAGAGAGATTACAAACATCTAAATGACTGTATTGCTATTAATGTGACTTTAAGAAAACTTTTTAGTGGAATTGTATGTCCAAGTATGCTGTATAACTATTTCTAGATTTACCCTCCCATTCCATCCCATTTGAGGACATTCTCTTCCAAGATTCACAATAAACTTTGTTTTCCTTTTCCTTTTTTTAATTTTTAGACATCATTTAGTTTCTTTTTCTAATAGGATATTTATAATTTGCATTTTGACTGTTATTCCATTACGCTGTTTTCTGGTCATAAGCCCCCTACCTCATCCCCCTCCCCTTCTTCTTGAGCTAATATACTAGCAGACACCTGCTTCCTGCCCAAACCCCCTGAAATTCCCTTACAATAGGGGGCCAACCTTGGCAGGACCAAGGGCTTCTCCTTCCGTTGGTGTTCAGCAAGGCCATCCACTTCTAAATATGTAACTGGAGCCATGGGTCTGTCCATGTGTAGTCTTTGGGCAGTGGTTTCGTCATTGGGAACTCTGCTTGGTTGGTATTGTTATTCTTATGGGGGTCCAAAACCCTTCAGCTCCTTTAATCCTTTCTCTAACTCCTCCACTTGGGGTCACCTTCTCAGTTCAATGGTTTGGTGCTAACATTTGCCTCTGTATTTGTCAGGTTCTGCCTGAGCTTCTCAGGAGACAACTGTAGGCTATTGTCCACATGCACTTCTAGGCTTCATCAATATTGTCTAGATTTGGTGGTGGATATATATATATATATATATATATGCTAGATTCCACAGGTGGGGCAAGCTCTGAATGGCCATTCTTTCTCTCTCTGCTCCAGACTTTGTCTCCATGTTTCCTCCTATGAATATTTCTGTTCCCTCTTTTAAGAAGGACTAAACAATCCTCACTTTACTTACCCTTCTTTTTGAGTTTCATGTGGTCTGTGGACTGTTTCTTGGGTAATTCAAGTGTTTAGGCTAATATCTACTTCTCAATGAATGCATACAATGTGTGTTTTTTCATGATTGGGTTACCTCACTCAGGATGATTTTTTCTGATTCCATCCATTTCATCAACGAATTTCATCAAGTCATTGTTTTTGATAGCTGAGTAGTACTTCATGGTGTAGATGTACTACATTTTCTGTATCTATTCCTCTGTTGGATCCCAGGGCATCTGGGTTTTTTTCCAGCTTTTGGATATTATAAATAAGTCTGCTATAAACATAGTGGATCATTTCTATTTGTTGTATGTTGGAGCATCATTTGTCTAGGCTTACAACCAAAAGAAAGTTTCATTATGTGGCTTTGATATTTTGTTATACAAAGCAGGTTGTGATTGAATGTGCCAGGACATGCACCTAGTAACTTTCTCTGTGAGAATGGAAGGAGCACATATCAGCATTACCGACAATATGCTGGAAAATGCAGAGGTTTACACACATGCAAGTATGGTTGTCAAATGTCAGCCACAACTTGACATTGTAGGTGAGAGTAGGTAGCCTAATCATCTGTCCAATCTATTTAATGCCATATCTCTTCTTCAACATCAAACTTTAATTTATGCCAAAGACCAGCCTCGGATGGGAGATGAGTTCTTTAGAGGAGGGACGTTTAAGAGAGGTGGAAATAAAACAAACAAACTTGAAGGCAAATTTTAAGTTAAAAGCTGATGGCCTATGTTTGCTCTCAACACGTTTCCAGACTTCTCCCTCTAGAGAAAATTTTCTCCTACAATTACATAAAATTCATGTCTTGTAGATCAAATAGCTAATCTTCTGTTGAAATATCAATTCAGTTAATATCTGAGATTCTCTTTTGATTATCTCATTAATCAGTGTCCCATGTTTCCCATGACACCAGCAGATTCATTCTTAGAACAAAACATTTTTTTAAACAGTGCAAATAATTCCATAGACCTGCCTTTTTTTGTAAGCACGGATAATGAGCTCACTGTGTGGGATACCATCCTGATATTATGATTTTTTTACTGTGCCTGGATTAACCTAACTATTTCTCAGGCTGATCATGGTCTCAGGAATCTGCCTGTCTTTGTATCTGTATGACAAGCTGGCTTATAGTCCAGCTTCCTCTGATTTTCTCAGTCTACACAGCTCCTTTTACAAGTCATATTGAATGCTTATATCTTGCAAAGTTAAGGAATTACATATTCTTGAACTCATATTTTCAGAGATCTTTCCCAAGGCCTCCCAGAGTCACGTTCTCTCCATGATTACTATGGAGTCATTAACCTTAGCATGAGGAAAATCCTTACATTATTATGTAAACAAGCCTTATACCTACAGCAATGATCATCACTACCAGAAGCTGCTAACATGCTGGCTCAGTTCCTGGGGTGTAAACCAAGTCAAACAGTCTTTTATATGGCCAAGCCAGACTGGGAAAATTTAAATTTTTTATTTCTCTGTGTTTATTAGGTATGAGCATGTGAGTGTGCATGTGTGTGTGTGTGTGTGTGTGTGTGTGTGTGTGTTTCTGTGTACGCCATTCATATGTGTGAGAGTGGGAATGTACATAACAAATTTACCAACTTGTAGACATCAGAGGACAAATTCAGATGTCATTTCCTTTACATTTTTTGAGACAGTGTATTTTCTATATACAGCAATGTAACTGTCCCAAGACCTTCTGTGATTCTCCTGTCCTTTCTCTCATTATATGATAGCAACACTGGGATTAGAGATATATATTGTCAAACCTGATTTTCATTAGTTTTGGGAGTTTAAACTTAGGCTCTCACACTTGCAAGCAAATATTTGGATAATTTTACTTCCTCACACCATTCTCCTAACACACTTTTTATTTTCTCTAAGACTTTTATGATTAGAGAAGCTTTTTGACTTGCCAATCATGCCTGATATAATTTCTTTTTATTATCCTTTCACCACATGTAAATTTTGAAAAGAAGAACCAGAAAATAGACTGCCTCAGGACTACACAGACAACTATTCTTGATAGCAGAGGAAGCAATTAAGAGGAGTGAGTTTAAGAGGACTGGATACAGAAAATGTGGTACATCTACACAATGCAATATTACTCAGCTATCAAAACCAATGCCTTTATGAAATTCATAGGCAAATGGTTGGACTGGAAAACATTATCATGAGTGAGGTAACCCAATCACAGAAAAACACACATGTTATGCACTCATTGATAAGTGGCTCTTAGCCCAAAGGCTTGAATTACCCTAGATGCCTAGAATACATGAAACTCAAGATGGATGATCAAAATGTTAATGCTTCACTCCTTCTTCTAAAGGGGAACAAGAATACGCTTGGCAGGGAATAGAGAGGCAAAGATTAAAACAGAGACAGAAGGAACACCCATTCAGAGCCTGCCCCACATGTGGCCTATACATATTCAGCCACCCAATTAGACAAGATGGATGAAGCAAAGAAGAGAGACACAGCAGGAATACAGCAAATACAGAGGCGAATGCCAGCAGCAAAGAACAGGACCCCTGTTTAAGGAATCAGAGAAAGAACTAGAAGGGCTTGAAAGGGCTGGAGACCCCATATGAACAACAATGCCAAGCAACCAGAGCTTCCAGGGACTAAGCCACTACCTAAAGACTATACATGGACTGACCCTGGACTCTGACCTCATAGGTAACAATGAATATACTAGTAAGATCACAAGTGTCAGGGGGAGCCCTGGGTCCTGCTAAGACTGAACCCTCAGTGAACATGATTGTTGGGGGGAGGGCGGCAATAGGGGGAGAATGGGGAGGGGAACACCCATAAAGAAGGGGAGCGGGAGGGGTTGGGGGATGTTGGCCCAGAAACCAGGAAAGGTAATAACACTCTAAATGTAAATAAGAAATACTCAAGTTAATAAAATAATAATAATAATATTTATTATTATTATAACTATAATAATAATAATAAGAAGAAGAGTGAGTTTGCTGCTCTTTTAGATAATCTCCCATAAACTACCATTTACCTACTCTCTGTTAGGAACACTTACCTTCAAGTCTCCAGTGATGACTATATCAGAGGAGATGGAATATAAAATGTTTGTTCTTTTTTGATCTCATTGGTTCTGTAGTTTCTGGAGGAGGACTGGCTTTTGCTTGCAACCAAGTGTTAACAAGGAGGTTGCCCAGCTGCACATTCCAAAAAGAGAGCATAATCTGTAACTCATACATTTTCCAATGCTGGTAGATTCCCCAACACAGACCATGGACCAGATATGCATTTCCTGAGAAGCAGTAAAAATGAAAATAAGCTTTCTCATTTTACTCCATGTCTTTCTGTGCTGGAAAGAGGCTTCCAGTAAATTTTCAAATGATTCTTTTCTTTTTCTTTCAGTTTCTTCCTTCCATTTTTGATTTTAGCAAATTACAGCCACTTGAAAGGAATACAATTTTAGCCCTTTTCACTGTGCCCTCTGCAGAGTATGGGCTTGAATTTTGAGCCATCCTGGGTCAGTTTCTATTCAAAACCATAAGCTATAGTCAGCTATACTTAGGAACAAGCTAAACCTGTTCACTGTGTGTAGAATGGAGACATTCTAAGTAACATAAGGGATTGCTGGCAATGAAATGAACATTGCAGTTGTTCTTGATACAGGGGTGATGTTGTCAACCTCAGTGCAAGTCATGTCACTGAAAAGGCAGGATGAAGTTAGAAAATTTTGAAATTAAGTTTCTATAGAAGACAGTTAAATTTAAAGTTCTACCATTCTCTATGGATATCTCTTTGGAAATTTCTATCATCGAATTGAGTTATTTATACATTGGTCTTGAAGAGAGCTCAGCAAATGCTGTTCGTGTTCAGCAACAGGAAAAACACAAGGAGTCTGGGAGAAGGACTCAACAGGAGTTGCTTGTGGACAGCAGCAGGAAAATTCATGAGGATCTTGTCACTCCTATCTCTTTGCTGAATTCTCCTTTTTTTCCTATAACATCTCATTACTCTGGGGCTAGAGAGGTAGGGGAGTGTTGTTGAAAAAAAGGAGGGCTGGATCTAAATCCCCAGAACCTATAAAAAGCTGGTCTTGATGGTGTGTACCTGCAATCCCCAAAGCTTGAGAGAGATGAGTCACACAAAGAAGTGTGTTACAATACAAAATCAAGACACTCAACATGAACTTCGGGCACACACACAGAAATAGGCACCTGTCCTGTGCTATCGTCTCACCAGCAAGAATGCACGCATACACCAGGATCCTTTTGCAGCAAAGTGTTTACTGTACTGCTTTCTTGAACAGGGACAGGGGGACCTCAAGCACTCGCCTTATACAGACAGCAGGCTGAGGCTATGCTAATTGTCCTTCAGGGATTGGCAGAGCATGAGTTATCTTATTAGAATGGTGCTGCTCCCTCATTAGCATATTACCGGCCAACTGATGTCAGGTGCAAAGCCTGCGCATGCGCAGGACTGTTGTTCACCACAGGAGGGCACCCTACATTCTCCCCCTTTTTTGTTTAATAAAATGACTGGTCTAGATCTGGGTGTCATGTCAATCTTGTCATTGCTCCTGTCTTAGGTCGTTCTCATCCAAACCCGGCCTTACCCATCATAGAGTTAACCTATCGCCACTGGGCCCTATGTCTTAGGTTGGTCCAAGCTCGAGGAAAGTTGCCCGTCTCTGGATACAATGACTCCAAATGAAAGTGGCAAAAATGATCTAGGGCGAACTCTTAATCTTTCAAAGAGGCCAGTCATATGTTGTGAGAAGCACCATTTTTAATGGTGGTCATAGCCTGGTAAACAACCACCTTGTGTCTGGCATGTTCTCTTTTGTAAATGGCCGATAAGCCAGAGACCTACTCTGCATCCGAGGAGGACAATAGCTTCCCAGGCAAACATGCCTGCCCACTCCTTAAAAAGGGGAGAAAGCATTGGTGATCCATGAAGATAGTCCCTCTGTGAAAGAAGCATCAACTCTTGTGGAATTCACGGTTACAATGGCCACACGCAGCTGCTCCATCAAATTGTCAAATTCACTAGTCCAATTTCTTTGGCTGTCGAGACAGCGTAGGCCCGCCCTGTCTGGCCGGCCACCAGCCAGAAATCCAGGTGGCATTCAGCTTTTACAGGGCCCAGATGAATCCCGTGGCAAATTAAACCACGCTGCAGTCTGATTCTTATCTAATGGCAAAAGGGGCAAACAACTTTGGAAAGCAAAACTCAACCTCCAACAAACAATCTAGTCTCCAAAATCCAGTCTCCAAGACACCGAGTTTATACAAGGTTCGACTGTCAATTCTTACATATGAACGCATGATGGTGCGGTCTCCAATACCTCAACAAAGAGACATTGCCCTAAATTCTTTTAGAAGCCTGGTTTATAGAATAAGAGTTCCATAAAAATATTATCTCAATTTAGACCTGTTTCCCTACATTGACTCATGCCACATGTTGTCTAGAATAACTATCCAAATTAACAGTTTTATGTCAACTTTGTTACCAATGTTACACTTTTTTTCTCAACTTTCTGTTACCAATGTTACATTTTTTAGCCATATCCAATAACATAAAAGCCAATAGTCCATAACCAAGGCATGTAGAGAATAATTATACATTTAGAACCAATCAGAAACAAAATTGAAGTGGCTACACATATCTTCAATATTTAGACCAAACACCATTATAACTTTTCTAGCTGTGATTTTAAGAGAAGCACCTTGTCACCTGCTAAGTCTAATAATCAGCTCAGGCAGACGCTCATTCCCGGGTAGCTTCTCCAGCTGACCCAGGCTCCTACTACAGGTGCAAGGCTCCAAGGGCTGATTGAACAGCTTTTTATTCATTTGTTCCTTTTTTGAAACGAGTTAAAATCAAATCAAGGTGTGAACGACCAGCAGATAAAGTTTTTTTTCCATTTTCTCTTTTGAACATGAAACATAAAACATTTAAGCAACAAGAAACAAAAAACACAGACATAAACTGACATACATGGACAGCTTGGTGCACCAAGGACAGATAATAGACAGAGGGAAAAAACTAGATGGTGTCCCACCAAAGGGACCCAGATTCCAATAGGAGTCAGCAGAGAGGTAGGATTTCCCCTTTCCCACCACTTCCACGGTGACCATCCACTCAAGTGGAGTTGATATGGACGATGGATTGTCTCAATTCCTGGACTAGTCCATCAACGTGTTGAAACCAAATTCCTGTAAGATACTGAGATATAATACGGGATATCTGAGCAGCACGACTGACATTCACAAATGGTATGGAAGTGAAACACAGTCCTGAATATTTCCACTCACAACCCAATTACATTAACTCCATCAAGCTGTGCAATGGCGTTGAGATGTCCTTGGGGGTAGGGGGTAGGAAAAATGAAACTAATGCTGTAGCTGATGTGTCCTGACTGGTCCCAGCTGAAAGTCCTTGAGACCAGGAATCCAAGTAGGGACACTCTGTAAAATACAACTTTGAAGACAAAAGTTTAGAATTGAGATATCTTTTTGTTTGATTCTCCTGAATAAATTTTTCAGGCAGTCTACCTCTATCAAGTCTGAGCAGTATGACTCTGTGAAGTTTCCAGAGCCTAATCACACCTTTTACAAGCACAAAGACAAAATTTTTCTCCCAAAATACTGTATTCCTTTTATCTCCTTTTCTTTTCTTTTTTTCTTTCAAGACCTTTTCTGCCTCCGACATACTTTCTTGTTGCTCTGCAAGGACACTCTGACCTGTCCTAACGACTGTAACAGCTTCCCACACAAAGAAAAAAATAAACAAAATTACCAGCCTTGCCCACAAAGGATCCATAACGTTCGGTTTCTTCACAGTGGCTCTCCACCTAGGCCCATATCTTTCTTCTTCATAGCGAGCTGCCTCATCTTCTAAATCCTCTTCCTCAGAGGGGCTAAGCTCATCTGTTTCTGAACTATCAAGCCCCAAAACCTCTAACTCCTCTACCGGATAAAGGCTTTTTTTCAGGGTTTTCTTCTCCTTCCCCTGTTTCTCTCCCAGGGCTTCCTTTCCCCTATCTCTCGCTTCCTCGGATCCAAGGTCCTTGGAAGGGCCTCTTTTCTTAGGTGCACCTTTCCTTCTTAAAGCTTCTAATCTTTCACCTTACTCTGTTTCTGACATGCTGTCCTGTAACTCCTCTAACGTCTTGTCATGCTATTACTGTTGGGCGGCATTTCTCATCTTCCAGGCACGATTTCTGACTGTGCCTGGCAGCAGCCGCAAAATGGAAAAACAAAAGAAAAAGAATGAGCGCTGACAAAACAATAACAAAAGCTTCCACCGCATCTTCTAATGGGGGAGAAAGATGAGAGAGATCAAGACTAAACATGCCTCTCAGAGCTTACCTTCGTCCTGCAATTCTGAATCCTCTCCGGGAACGGGGGGTCTCCTCGGCGCCTGCGATGGTGAGGCGATTTTTTCCAGGTTTTGGCACCAAATGTCCCGAGCTATCGTCTCGCCAGCAAGAACGCACGCGGACACCAGGATCCTTTTGCAGCAAAGCGTTTACTGTACAGCTTTCTTGAACAGGGACAGTAGGACCTCAAGCGCTTGCCTTATATACACAGCAGGCTGAGGCTATGCAAATTGTCCTTCAGGGATTGGCGGAGCACCAGTTATCTTATTAGCATTGTGCTGCTCCCTCATTAGCATATTACCTGCCAACTGATGCCAGGTGCAAAATCTGTGCATGTGCAGTACCGTTGTTCACCACAGAAGGGCGCCCTATATTTCTTATTTTACTTTTAGTGGATATTTTATTTACTTACATTTCAAATGTTATTCTTGCTCCTGGTTTCAACTTCTACAACCTTGTATCCCCTCCTCCCATGCCTTGCTTCTAAGAGGTTGTTTATCCACTCAAGGACTCCCTCCTTCCCTCCCCCATTCCCAGGCATTCCCCTACAGTGGAGCATTGAGTCTTCACAGAACCAAGGGCCTCTTTTCCTGTTGATTCCAGATAAGGCCATCCACTGATGCATATGCAGCTGCAGATATAGATCGCTCCATGTGTACTCTTTGGTTGCTGTTTAAGTCCTGAGATCTCTGATGAGTCTGGTTAGTTGATATTGCTTTTCTTCCTATAGGTTTGAAAATTCCTTCAGCTTCTTCAGTCCTTTCTCTAACTACTCCATTTGGGTCCCTGTGCTCAGTCCAATAGTTTGCTGTGAAATGCCTTTGTATTTCTTGTGTTCTGGCAGAGCCTCTCAGGAGAGAGTTATATCAGGCCCCTCTGAGCATGCACTTCTTGGCATCATCAAAGTTGTCTGGGTTTGGTGTTTGGATGTGGGATGGATCTGCAGGTGGGGCAGTCTCTGGATGGCCTTTTCTTCAGTCTCTGCTCTATATTTTGTGTATTTCTCTTGTGAGTGTTTTGTTCCCACTTCTAAGAAGGACTGAAATATCCATGCTTTGGTCTTCCTTCTTCTTGAGCTTCATGTAGTTTGTGAATTACAATTCACAAAAGGTATACCTTGGGTATTCTGAGCTTTTGGTCTAATTTCCAGTTATCAGTGAGCGCATATCATGTATGTTCTTTTGTGATTGGATTATTTGACTCAGGTTGAGATTTTCTAGTTCCATCTATTTCCCTAAGAGTTTCATGAAGTCATTGGCTTTAATAGCTGGGTAGTACTCCATTGTGTAAATGTACCACATTTTCCGTATCCATTCCTTTCTATTTTTCTTCCTGTGACTTCCAACAATCAGATTAAAAGTTAGAGCAATGCAGTTCCTGGTGAGATAGATCAAAGGCCACATTATTTAATTCCTTGCTGCCAGGCTACAGATGCCAATCTCCTAAATCATCAGCTTTTTGCACAGAGAAAGAACAAGAAACTTTTAAGACTTTTTCAAAGTTATTGTCAGCCTTTCAGTATAATTAGAGAACTAGAATATCTGAAACCCTCAGACTTCAAAGCCACACTAGAGTCTTATTCTGTGCCCTGTCTCTAACTTCTCCATGCCAGGAGGCTCCTGGCATCTAAATTGGCACCTTAAAAGAGGCAGGGACTTTGAAGAAGGTAAGTCTACACAGATTGTACTCTCAATTGGACCTTTCAGACCTGTTTATAGAGGGTGAGAAATAGGAGTTGATATTGCCAACTGCCGTCAGCAAAGGTTGAAACTAGGTACCATGAGGTTTGTGCCAGAAGCCATCATCTCTGGCTGTAAATTGACTGCTGCCATCTGCAGTGGCAGGATAGTAGGTGCCATCACAGCCAGGTTGGGTTGGTTGAGTACCATCAATGCCAAGGGTACATCAGGAATCATCAGCTCTGGTTTTCATTGCCTGCTACACCAGGCAGTTCTCAAAGCATTTCTTTTGGGAGCTATCAGCACTAATATTAGGTCTGGAACCATCAGTTTCAGGTTATGTGCATTTCTTTTATCTCTCAGGATGGAACAATGTGAACCTATTGACATAGAGTTCTTTACAGATGTTATTAAGCATACTATTAAAGAAAAAAGGGATTAGGGTTAGCTCTAGCCAGCTGATTGACTTTCTTCAGTTTATATAAATGGTCAGTCCTCAGTTTCCAGGAAGGAGAAATTTAGATATGGGTACATGGGAGAAAACATGGTTAGAGACTGAAAACTGGTTTAAAGTGAACAGAGGATTAGGTGTGTCCCCTATAGCATTTGCTATTTGGAATGTGCTTAGGAAGGCATTGGCTGATAAGCAAAAAAAAAAAAAAAAAAAGCCACGTATGTTCAGGAGACAATAGATTCACCTCCGTGCAAGGAAACTCCATTCCTACTGTGTCACTTAGGATCTAAGTTCAATGTTTATTCTTCAACAGAAAAATCTAAGAAAAGTAGCTCAGAAGAAGGTAGTGATAAATCAAAAAAGAAAACATCAACCTCTGAGAAGCAAGCTAACTCAAAAAAGAAATTAACAAAATATCATAAACATATCTGGTCTACCCTGCAGCATTTAAAAATAAGTCATTCTATAAGACTCCCTGATAAGGGGTTGGGGATTTGGCTCAGTGGTAGAGCGCTTTTCTAGCAAGCGCAAGGTCCTGGGTTTGATCCCCAGTTCCGGAAAAAAAAAGGAAAAAAAAAGACTCCCTGATAAATATAAAAAGAGTCCAAACAGGTTGTGATCAGCTGCTGGTGTACTCTCTGCTCTACAACAGGGTAAATTGTTAGGCTTTTTTTCAGTAATCATGGAGAATAAAAAAGGTTAAAAATTCCTTTTGGTAATTATTGTCATTTAAATTCCTTACAACTCCTCATGATCAATTTAAAGAAGCTAGAGCCCACCAAACTAAAGATAAATTTTTACCATATATATATATACATATATATACATATATATATATATATATGTATTTATATATGTAATTGTCGGAAAGAGAGTTCTCTAAGATGTTTGATAAATAAGGATGAGAAAGAAAGAGTTAACATTTGCCTAGGAATTTTATGTAGTCTTTGTTTTTAATATCTGAGTAGTACTCCATGTTGTAAGAACACCAAATTTTCTGTATACATTCTTCAGTTGAAGGACATCTGGGTACTTTCCAGCTTCTCGCTATTATAAATAAATCTGCTATGAACATAGTGGAGTATGTGTCCTTGTTATATGTTGGAGGATATTTTGAGTGTATGCCAATCAGTGGTATAGCTGGGTCCTTAGGTAGTTCTATGTCCAATTTTCTGAGAAACCACCAGACCAATGTCCAGAGTGGTTCTACCAGCTTGCAATCCCACCATCAATGGAGGAGTGCTCCTATTTCTCCACATCAATGGATAGAACTAGAAAATATCATCTTGAGTGAGGTAACCCAGTCACAGAACACACATAGTATGCACTCACTGATAAGTGGATATTAGCCCAAAAGCTTGGAATACTTAAAAAAATCGCAGATCATATGAAGCCCAAGATTAAGGAAGCCCAAACTGTGGAGGCTTCATTCCTTCTTTGGTGGTAGAACTCATTACTCATGAGAGGAAATACAGGGACAACATGTGAAGCAGGAACTGAAGAAAAGGTCATCCAAAGAATGTCCCACCTGGGGATTCATCCCATATAGAGCCACCAAAGCCAATCACTATTGCTGATGCCAAGATGTGCTTGCTAACAGGAGCCAGATATAGGTGTCTCCTGAGAAGCTCTTCCGGAGCCCTACTGATACAGACGAGGATGATTGAAGCTAATCATTGGACTGAACAAGGGTACACCAACTGAGGAGTTAGACTAAAGACTGAAGGACCTAGAGGGGTTTGCAACACCATAGGAAGAACAACATCAACCAAAAAGAACCCAACCTGAATTCCCAGGGTCTAAATCACCAACCAATGAGTACACATGAAAGGACCCATGAGTCCAGCCACATATGTAACACAGGATGGCATTGTCCAGCTTCAATAGGAGGAAAAGCCCTTGGTCCCATGAAGGCACATTTCCCCAATGAAGGGGAAAGCCAGGTGAGTGGGAATGGGAGCCTCCTCATAAAAGCAGGGAGGTATCGGAACGGAGGGGAAAGGGGATAAAATTTGAAATATAAATCCATAAATTATTCAAGAAAAATAAAATTGAAAAAGAAACATAAACGTATGAAATGTTTATGGGTATGGGAAAAAAGTTTGAAGAAACAACTCCCCCAAAAATGACAAAGGAAGTTATAATAAAAATAGTAGCTGTAGCTCTAAGAGCATGGAGATGCTTGCCTAACAGAGATACAAATACCAAAAGACTTGTTAATATGATATAGAAACCAGAAAAAAAATTGAGAATTCTTTTGCCCAGATGATAGAGGTTTTAAAGCCAAAGATATTATTTTAAAACATCTTGCCTATACCCACTTGTTACTCTCTCCTACAGACAATTTAAAAATCTGTTAATTTATTTAAAACATATGCTGAGGTTGTTACTCCATAATTTTAGTGTGTATCCCTAACAACAACCACACAATGCTAGAACACCATACAGAATCTTACTAATCAAGGACAGAAAATATTTATTAATTTAGGGTTTGCTCAAAAAATTATTCAATAAACCAGACTGGGCATATCATCCAATAATGTCCCAGTAAGGCAGGAGGTACCATAAATTTTAAGGCTTCTTGATCCAATCAGAGCAGAAACTCAAACTAGTTGCCCTCCTTGTCTGAAAGGGTACCACTGGGTTAAAAAGTTCCAAACTAGCTATCATAAAAATCACACTCGAAATATCCAATAAAAAACGAGATTGAAAAAAAAATACACTGCCCTATCTGGTGCTGTAAGCCCCAATAATACAGTTATCTTATTAAATCAGAAAAATTTTTTGAGGGTCCTACCTCAGGCCCCTGAAACAATAGAAGCAATTCAAGAGCCTCAGGAAACCAATGCATTTGTCCTTTGAAAACTATCTAACCGCTCCTGCAGGCAAACCCTGGCAGTACAGGACTGAACCTCAACAACAATATTTACTCATGACCTCCTCAAACAGCTTACTTCGATTATTATCATCTTAAATTTTTTCACACAAGAAACATTTGTATAACAAACAAATGTAGTGACAATATTTATTGTCTTTTTAATAGTACAGACAAGCCCACTGTTTAAAAAAAATACTATGTCATTGTTTTATACCTATTTTACAAGTTTAGTCCCAATATTCAGAATTACAATTCTTGGTTCAGTTTAGAAATTACCTTTGTCTATTGGACATATTCGAGTTTATTCTGATTTCTCATCCTTTGCATGAAGATAATGAAAAATTTAATTCATTAACAGCAAATTGTTGCTTTTGCTAGGAAAATAACTTAGCAAAATCTTGCAACCTCATCAAATCACCTCTCCACTCAGGGAAATTGCTCCTAACAAAATTTAATACTGTTCTCAATAAAGTTCATATTGTTTTGCACTAATAACTTTGAGAGTGGGGCCATCCCAGAATCTTACTTGTCTAGAAAAAAAAATCACATCATTGAAGAAACCTGACACTTCTTCTACATGTAATCAAACAGCAATATTTTTGTGCTTTTAGTAGAATGGACCCCATAGCCTCATTTGTATGAATGCTTGGCTCATACTGAGTGGACTTGTTGGAGTCCATTGGCCTTACTAGAGTTAGTATGTCCCTAAGCAGGAATGGTTTAGAACTCCAAACAGTTCAATTTTGTCCACTGTCTTTTCTTCTGCTGCTTGTCGATAAAAATATAGAACTTTCAGCTTCTTGTCCCATTCCATTTCTGCCTCCATACTACAATGTTTCCCAGCATCATGAAATGGACAAGATCTCTCAAAATGTAAGTTAGCTGCAGCTAAATGTTTTCCTTCTTAAGATTTGTTATGGTCATTGTGTGTCTTCACATTCAATAAACCCAAGGAAGATAGGCTTGTTCTTTTTAAATGTTTGGAGGAATATTGACTTTCTTTTAGGACAACAGTGAAATCTTTTAAATGTTGCTTAATGAGCCATTCATGGAAGGATATGAAACAAAATGTTCCTGAGTATGACTTGATCTTTGAGTTCCTGGCTCAAGTGGACACAGAGGTGATTACAATTAGTATGTTACATAGAGATTGCTTCTTAGATATCTTGGAAAATAATGATGCTGTATTTTTGACGTAGTTTAAAATATGTGCCTGAAGCTAAAGTGTAGAGCTATAGATTTATTCCCTTTGTAGAGGAAATGTCAACATAGCCTCTTATTGACCATTGTCTGCAGTTATTAGTGCTTACGCATATGAATACATATAAAGAAAAGTAAGAAGCTGAGAATGAAATATAGCTGTGAGGAACTGATTTCATACCTCCCAAAAGAATATGAGTATATACTTGTAATCTAGTGAGTATGTGGAAAGCAAGAGAAAGAAAAAGAGAATCTCTCTAAGTTTGCTCTATAGCAATCTAGGTATAGGTGATTAGAAAATAAAGAAACCCATCAGGCAGATATGCTGGTGCAAGACTTTTTTCCCAATAGTCTACAGAAAGAGACAGGTGGGTATTTCTGACAAGACCAGCATGATATACATAACAACATACAGTAAAGTTGTGTCTCTGTGTTATTAAATAAACCAAACAAGCAACTGAGCACTAAATGAATGAAATGCATAGATTCATGAATGCATAATTAAATATATGTATACATACATAAATAAATTGAACTCTTTATAAATAAGGCGAATAGCTAGGAGTCAACCTGCGTATGTTTTCTCTTGAATTCATATATCCTGAAATCCATAGAACTGTATATATTAAGAGATGAACATGCACACAGTCACACACAAAAACAACATAATACTCATAATGATAAAAATATAAAGGGTATGGTGCTGCATTCTTTTTAACCTTATCTATTCACATACAGAAGCAGGATTTTCTATGCTTGTTCTATGACACTAGTAATTCCATGCTACCATAATAAAAAATTATATCAGATAAATAACTACAATGGCCACATATGAAATAAAATTATCTTTGAAATATTATTTAATTAAGATATTGTGTTTTAAAAGTTGTTGAGTTGATAATAGAATAGTGGATTTTTATAAAGAACCTGAGAAGGCTAGATATCAACAAATCTGCTATTGGAGAAATATGATTCCTGATTTGTAAACAGAATGTGTAAGGAATCAACTTATAAAATATAAATAATATGTGATTTGAGGATCTATAACTAATGAGATATTACCTAATCCTAACACATTTACCTAAGGTAGTTCATCAATTCATAATGAAGACATTAAATTACATGTTGTATAGAATCAAATTGAACTAGAACATTTAGTGTACTAAATATGTGAATGTGTGTGGTATATATGGTATATATGACTATATTATTATGTTTTTATGTCACTTACACAGGTATAACTTTAAGAACTACCAGTATATTCTTGCTCTGCTACTTGCCATTGAGGAGGTCAATGGGAACCCCAATCTTTTACCCAACATGTCTCTTGGATTTGATTTCTACACTGTGAGATTCACCGAGAAGGAAACACTTATGAATACTGTTGTTGGGCTCACTGCTCATAGGCAGAGAAAGGATTTGCCTAATTCCAATTATAAAAAGAAAAAATTTTCTGCTGCACTCACAGGAACATTATGGATAACATCTGCCCAAATGGGACATTGCTTCAGCTCTTGAAATGTCCCCAGGTGAGAAAATTTGGATGTGCACACTGAGAGTCAATTTTCTTAGTTCGTATTATAGGTGTCTTTAAAATGAAAGAGCCATTTATCAATTATCCAAACATCAAAACATACCCAGAGTTCAATCCAGATATATTTTGCTTGTAAAAGAAAGGTTGTTGTAGTAAATGAAACCAGGTAAGTCCTTAAAAATTACAGACTTAACGGAAATTTCTGTAAAATCTAGTAAATGGAATGTTTTTTAAAATCTTCTCCTGTTTTCATCTATTGCTTCAGGAATGAATTTTTATTTGATATTAATTTTCTTCCTCTTTTCACCAATATGGTTCAGATTACTTTTGGACTTTGTGATCCTGCCTTGAATGACCATGGTCTATATTCTTCTCTCTACCAAATGGTCCCCAAGGACACATCTCTTTCCCTTGCCATTGTTTTTTGATGGTTCATTTTAGGTGGTCATGGGTAGGTCTCATCCTCCTTGATGACCACAAAGGAAATAAAATTCTATTAGATTTTAGAGAGGAGATGGAGAGACAAAGAGTCTGCTTTGCTTTTGTAAAAATGATCACAGCCACATGGGCTTCATATTTTCTAAGATTCTGGTAAATATGGATGAGACAAATGTAATAATTGTTTATGGTGACATTGATTCTCTAGAAGATCTAATGAGAAATATTGGGCAAAAATTATTGACATGGAAAGTCTGGGACATGAGCATTGATCACCATGCTACTGAAGTTACTGATTACTCCATGTTTGACTCATTCCATGGAAACCTAATTTTTAAGCACAATTATAGAGAAAATTTTGAGTTTACCAAATTCATTCAAACATTTAATCTTAATAGATACCCAGAAGAAATTTATCTTCTGAAGTTGTGGAATTTGTTCTTCAAGGGCTCATTTTCTGATATTAATTTTCATCTCTTGGACAACTGTCAAATCAACACTTCATTGGATGTGTTACCTAGTAATATATTTGATGTAGCCATGAGTGAAGCGAGCATTAGTATTTACAATGGTGTGTATGCTGTAGTGCACAGCCTCCATGATATGAGACTTCATCAAGTTCAAATGCAAGTATATGAAAATGGAGAAGGGATATTTTCCCCCTATGGCAGGTAATAACTGCTATGTATTTTATTGACACCACAGTAACATAAGAGATTTTCAATGACACTAACTTACGTCTTAAAAAATCAGTTTATGTTGTCCACAGTTACAGAAAATTTTGTGTTTCTAACCTTATTTAGACATCAATGCAGCTTCAACAATACATTGCTGTGAAAAGATGTGTATTTACTAGAAGCAAATCTCCTTATTCAACATTAAGTTCATTTCATCAATTTATAGCTCTATAATCTAATCATGATAATAGTTACAATAAAAATAACACTTTATATATTTCTTACAAGTAAAGTAGAAACAGAAACATTTATGTGAAACACCAATTGTTGATTTATACTTAAATGAAGCCCTTGATTAATTTCTAAATATCACCACTCTCATTTTAGACACTGAACCTCTGAAGGTATTCTGAAAGCAAATGTTTGTGGGCAGGTTTCAAGAAATTTGAGCTTTTCATGGGTCATTTGTCACCAATTGCTTACTTGAGCTTGGTTCAAAATTGTCACTTAAAGATCAATAATCAAGAAGCAAAGTGATATTCTATACACTCAGCTTGTCACTTACTCAACAATACTTGGAGCTTCATTATTGTTGATGATCAAATCAGAAGTTAAAAACAGTAAGACACATTCCAAAACCCACATCTTGTTATGCCCTTTGGGTACAATGTAATATAAAATTATGTTTATCTTCAGCTTAACAATTTCCTGAAGGACTTGAGGTAAGAGACAATAGGAGTTTAGATTGGAAACAGAGAATAAATGCAGAATATGATATTCTTAACCTTTGGATTTACCAAAGGGTCTTGCACTAGAAGTGAAAATGGGACCCCTTTTTGCAAATGCTCCCAAGGGTCAACAGTTGTTTTTATCTGAACAGATGATTCAACAGCCAGAAATATTTTCAAAGGTATGTTATGCATTATCTAAATGCTTTGTGCTGACACAATTATGTTTTCTGATATAATGATACTTGACTCAAGTTCCTTTATAATTCCACTATCAGTATGAAATACCATACTAGTATACTGACTATTTGGGTTCCATGATTCAGATCAATGGAAGTATATAGTGGTCAATAAGTCCCCCACTGTTTATTCATATCAGGATTAGGTTTCCTTTCTTTGTCACAAATTAGGGATTGGACACATGATAAGAAGAAATTTCCATCTCCAAATGACTTATGTATTAATGTGCTGGAAAAAGATCTCTCATGTGGGATTAATATAATGAAACAATATTGAAATTTAAGTTTTTCCACCATCTTTATTAAATTGGATATTTCTTATTTACATTTCAAATGATATTACTTTTCCATGTTTATAGGCAAACATTCCCCTCACTCCTCCCCTCCCCTTATAGGTGACTGTTCCCCTCCCCATCATCCTCCCACTACCGCCATCCCCACAACAATCCCTTTCACTGAGGGTCCGGCCATGGCAGGGCCAAGGAATTCCCCTTCCACTGGAGCCCCTACTAGGCTATTCCTTGATACCTATGAATTCAGAGTCCAGGGTCAGTCCATGTATACTCTTTGGGTAGTGGCTTAATCCCTGGAAGATCTGGTTGTTTGGCATTGCTGTTCATATGGGGACTCGAGCCCATTCATCTCTTTCAGTCCTTTTTCTGATTCCTTCAACATAACGGCCATTCCCAGTTCAACGGTTTGCGGCTGGCATTCACCTATGTATTTGCAATATTCTGACTGTGTTTCTCAGGAGAGATATACATCCAGTTCCTGTCAGCCTGCACCTCTCTGCTTTATCCATCTGATCTAGTTTGGTGGCTGTACATATTCGACCACATATGAAGCAGACTCTGAATGGGCATTCCTTCAGTCTCTGTACTAAAATTTGCCTCCCTATCCCATCCTAAGAGTATTCTTGTTCCCCTTTTAAAGGAGGAGTGAAGAATCCACATTTTGGTCATCCTTCTTGAGCTTCATGTGTTCTCTGAATCCTCAGTAATTTGAGCATTTGGGCTAATATCCATTTACCAACGAGTGCATACCATGTGTGGTTTTATGTGTTTGGGTTACCTCACTCAGGATTATATTTTTCAGTTCCGTCCATTTGGCTATGAATTTCATGAAGTCATTGTTTTTGATAGCTCTGTAGTATTTCACTGTGTAGATGTACCACATATTCTGTATCCATTCCTCTGTTGAAGGGCAGATTGGGTCTTTCCAGCTTCTGGCCATTATAAGTAAGGCTGTTATGAATATAGTGGAGCATGTGCCTTTGTTGTATGTTGGAGCAATTTTTGGGCATATGCTTAAGAGAGGTATAGCTGCATCCTCAGGTAGTGTAATGTCCAATTTTCTGAGGAACCTGCAGACTGATTTTCAAAACGGTTGTACCAGTCTGCAATCCCACCAGCAATGGAGCAGTGTTCCTCTTTCTCCACATCCACACCAGCATCTGCTGTTGTCAGAGATTTTTATCTTAGTCATTCTGACTGGTGTGAGGTGGAGTCTCGGGGTTGTTTTTATTTGCATTTCCCTTATGACTAAAGATGTTGGACATTTCTTTAGGTACTTCTCAGCCATTTGATATTCCTCAGCTGTGAATTCTTTGTTTACCTCTGAACCCCATTTTTTGATACGGTTATGTGTCTCCCTAGAGTCTAACTTCATGAGTTCTTTGTATATTTTGAATATAATCCCTTTATCATTTGAAGGATTGGTCAATATTTTTTCCCAATCTGTTGGTTGCCATTTTGCCCTAACATCAGTGTCCTTTGCCTTACAGAAACTTTGTAGCTTTATGAGGTCACATTTGTCAATTCTTGATCTTAGAGAATAAGCCATTGGTGTTTTGTTCAGGAAATTTTCTCCAGTGCCCATGTGTTCGAGATTCTTCCGCACTTTTACTTCTATTAGTTTGAGTGTATCTGCTTTGATGTGGAGATCCTTAATCTACTTGGACTTAAGCTTTGTACAGGGTAATAAGACTGAATCGATATGCATTCTTCTACATGCTGACCTCCATTGCTGAATCTGCACCATTTGTTGAAAATGCAAATCTTTTTTTCATTGGATGGCTTTGGCTCCTTTGTCAAAAATCAAGTGACCATAGGTGTGTGGGGTCATTTTTGTGTCTTCACTTCTATTCCACTGGTCTATCTGCCAGTATCGGTACCAATACCATACAGTTTTAACACTATTGCTCTGTAACACTGCTTGAGTTCAGGGCTAGTGATTCCCCCAGAATTCCTTTTATAGTTGAGGATAGTTTTAGCTATCCTTGGATTTTTGTTATTCCAGATGAATTTGCAAATTTTTCTTGCTAACTCTAAGAAGAATTGGATTGGAATTTTGATGGGTAATGCATTGCATCTGTAGATTGCTTTTCATAAAATGGCCATTTTCACTGTATTAATCCTGCCAATCCTTGAGCAGAAGAGATCATTCCATCTCCTGAGATAGTCTTCAATTTCTTTCTTCAGAGACTTGAAGTTCTTATCATACAGATCTTTCACTTGCTTGGTTAAAGTCATACTGAGGTATTTTATATTATTTGGGACTATTATGAATGTTTTCATTTCCCTAATTTCTTCCTCAGCTTGGTTTTTTTTTTTTGTTTGTTTGTTTTTTTGTTTCTTTGGTTTGTGTGTGTGTGTGTGTGTGTGTGTGTGTGTGTGTGTGTTTGTGTGTGTGTGTGTGTGTGTGTGTGTGTGTGTGTGTGTGTGTGTAGAGGAAGTCTACTGATTTATTTGAGTTAATTTTATACCCAGTCATTTTGCTGAAGGTGTTTATCAGGTTTACTAGTTCTTTGGTGGAACTTTTGGGTCACTTAAATATACAATCTTATCATGTGCAAATAGAGATATTTTGACTTCTTCCTTTCCACTCTGCATCTCTTTGATCTTCTTTCAGTGTCTGATTGCTCTGATTGGGGCTTCGAGAACTATATTGAATTAGTAGGGTGAGAGTGGGCAGCATTGTCTAGTCCCTGATTTTAGTGGGATTTCTTCAAGTTTCTCTCCATTTAGTTTAATGTTAGCTACTGGTTGCTGTATATGGCTTTTACTATGTTTAGTTATGGTCCTTGAATTCCTTTTCTTTTCAGGACTTTTATCATGAAGGGGTACTGAATTTTGTCAAATGCTTTCTCAGTATCTAATGAAATCATCATGTGGTTTTTAATCTTAAAGTTTGTTTTTATAGAGGATTATGTTGATTTTTTTCCATATATTAAATCATTCCCAAATGCCTGGGATGAAGCCTACTTGATCATGATGGATGATTGTTTTGATGCATTCTTTCATTTGGTTTGCGAGAATTTTATTGATTATTTTTGTGTCAGTATTCATAAGGGGAATTTGCTCTGAAGTTCTCTTTCTTTGTTGGGTCTTTGTGTGGTTTAGGTTCAAAAGTAATTGTGGCTTCATAGAAGGAATTCAGTAGTGCTCTCACTGTTTCAGATCTGTGGAACAATTTGGATAATATTTGTATGAGGTCTTCTATGCAGATCTGATAGATTTCTGCACTGAACCTATCTGGACCTGAGCTCTTTTTGGTTGGGAGTCTTTTAATGACTGCTTCCATTTCTTTAGGAATTATGGGGTTGCTTAAGTGGTTGATCTGTTCATGATTTAACTTCAGTTCCTGGGATCTGTTTAGGAAATTGTCTATTTCTTCCAGATTTTCAAGTTTTGGTGAATATAGGATTTTGTAGTAGGATCTGATGATTTTTTTTAATTTCCTCTGATTCTGTTTTGTCTCACTTTTCTTTTCTGCTTTTGTTAATTTTGACACATGCTCGGTGTCCTCTGATTAGTGTGGCTAAGGGTTTATCTATCTTGTTGATTTTCTCAAAGAATCAGCTTATGTTTCTGTAGATTCTTTGTATAGTCCTTTTCATTTCTGCTTGGTTGATTTCAGCTTTGAGATTGATTATTGTCTGCCTTCTACTCCTCCTGGGTGTATTTGCTTCTTTTTGTTCTAGAGCTTTTAGGTGTGCTGTCAAGCTGCTGACATATGCTCTCTCCTGTTTCTTTCTGTAGGCACTCAGAGCTATGTGTTTTCATCTTTGCCCAGCTTTCATTGTGTCCCATAAGTCTGGGTATGTTGTACCTTCATTTTCATTAAATTCTAAGAAGTCTTTAATTTCTTTCTTTGTTTATTCCTTTACCAGGTTATCATTGAGTAGAGCATTGTTCAACTTCCATGTATATGTGGGCATTCTTTCTTTATTTTTATTACAAACCAGCTTTAGCCCATGGTGGTCTGATAGGACACATGATATTTTTTTCAATATTTCTATATCTGTTGAGACCTGTTTTGTGACGGATTATATGGTCTATTTTGGAGAAAGTACCATGAGGTGGTGAGAAGGTATATCCTTTTGTTTTAGGATAGAATGTTCTATAAATAACTGTTAAGTCTATTTGGTTCAAAACCGCTGTTAGTCTGTCTATGTCTCTGTTTAATTCCTGTTTCCATGATCCCTCCATTGATGAGGTTGGGATATTGTAATCTCCTACTTTTATTGTGTTAGGTGTAATGTGTGCTTTTAGCTTTAGTAAGGTTTCTTTTATGTATGTACGTGTTCTTTTATTTGCAGCATTGATTTCCAGGAGTGAGAGTTCATCTTGGTTGATTTTTCCTTTGATGAACATGAAGTGTCCTTCTGTATCTTTTTTGATTACTTTTGGTTGAAATTTGACTTCATTCCATATTAGAGTGATTACTCCAGCGTGCCTCTTCAGACCATTTTTTTGGAAAGTTGTTTTCCAGCCTTTTTTTTCTGAGATAGTACCTGTCTTTTTTGCTGAGATGTGTTTCCTGTAGGCAGCAAAATGCTGTGTCCTCATTACATATCCAGTTTGTTAATCTGTGTCTTTTTATTGGGGAATTGAGTCCATTGATCTTGAGAGATATTCAAAATAGTGATTGTTGCTTCCTGTTATCTTCATATTTGAAGGTGAGATTATGTTTGTAAGCTTCTCTTCTCTTTGTTTTGTTGCAGAAAGATTCATTTCTTGCTTTTTCTAGGGGGTAGTTTGCTTTCCTCTGTTGGGCTTTACCATGGATTTATAGAAAGATATTGTGTAAATTTGGTTTTGTCATGGAATATCTTGGTTTCTCCATCTATGCTAATTTAGAGTTTTGCTGGATACAGTAACCTGGGCTAACACTTTTTTTCTATGGGGGTCTGTATGACATCTGTCCAGGATTTTCTGGCTTTCATGGTCTTTGCTGGGAAATCTCATGTAATTCTGATAGGTCTTTCTTTATATGTTACTTGACCTTTTTTCCTTACTGCTTTCAATATTCTTTCCTTGTTTGTGCATTTGGTGTTTTGACTCTTATGTGACAGGAAGAGTTTCTTCTCTGGTCCAATTTGTTTAGAGTTCTGTAGACTTCTTGAATGTTTATACGCATCTCTTTCTTTAGGTTAGGGCCTTTTATCTATGATTTTGTTGAAGATATTTACTGGAACTTTGAGTTGGGAGTCTTCACTCTCTTCTTTACCTATTATCTTTAGGTTTGATCTTCTCATTGAGTCCTGGATTTCCTGTATGTTTTGGGCCACTGTTTTTTTTCCATTTTCCATTAACATTGACAGTTGTGTCCATGATATCTATGGAATCTTCTACTCCTGAGATTCTCACTTCTATCTCTTGCATTCTGCTGGTGATGCTTGTACCTATGGTTCTTGTGTATTCCTTTGGTTTTCTATATCCAGTGTTGTCTCACTTTGTGCTTTCTTTATTGTTTTCATTTCCATTTTTAATTCCTTTACCTGTTTAATTGTGTTTTCTTATAATTCTTTCAGGGATATTTGTATTTTACCTCCAAGGGCTTCTACTTGTTTACTTGTGTTTTCCTGCATTTCTCTAAGGGAGTTCTGTATGTCTTTCTTAATGTCCTCCATCATCATGATGAAATGTGATTTTAGATCAAGATCTTGCTTTTATTTTGTTTTTTGGATATTCACTGTTTGCTTTGGTAGGAGAATTGGGCTCTGATTATGCCATGTAGTCTTGATTTCTGTTGATTGTGCTCCTGTGCTTGCCTCTCACCATCAGGTTGCCTCTGGTATTACCATGTTTTGCCATTTCTGACAGTGACTTGACCTTCCTATAGGCCTATTTGTCAGGAGTGCTGTAGACCTGTTTTCCTGTTTTCTTTCAGGCAGTAATGGGAACAGAGTGTTTTGCTCTCAAGCTGGTAGTCATTCCTGTTCATTGGCTTTCAGCTGTCCCTGTGAGCAGGAACAACAAGGGTCTGCCCCTACTTCTTCTGGGTCCCT